>NC_142082.1:39355918-39692346 GCF_054644295.1 Miniopterus natalensis
GAACTTCTTGTGATGGTGAAAATGTGGCTACTGAGTGTGATGAAGAATTAAATTGTTAAGTTAATTTGCTTTTAATTAATTTAAATATAATTTAAAATATCTACTTGAGACTATGGCTACCACATTAGAGTTGTCACATACAGACTCAATATATCTCATGTTTTTCAGTTGTCAAAGCTCTTGAGAAACAGTCTAACACAGTTTCCTTTTTCCAAAATAATATATGTTTGTTATCAAATGCTTACAAAATATGGAAAAGAAAATTGAACGAGAGTAATATACCTATAATCCCTCTTTGTAGAATAAACAGTTTGGTATATGTGCTATGCTTTCCTCCCCTCTGTGCACGAACATTTTAAACATGCAACTTCATCTGTTTTTTTTATTTTTGTTGACTTTTTTAGAGAGAGGAAGGGAAAGAGAGGAAGAGAAAGAAAGAGAGAGAGAGATGTGGGAGAGAAAAATCACTCTGTTGCCTCTCTGCACACTCTCCTCGACCAGGGATGGAACCTGTAACCTGGGTATGTGCCCTGAACCCGCCACCTTTTGGTGTATGGGACGACACTCCAACCAAACGAGCCACACCGGCGAGGGCTATAAGCTACTTTTAAAATGCAGTATATTATAAAACTATTTATAGTAGCTATTTAGTAGCAGTATAAGGAAAGCAAATTTTATTTTTATTACATATCCAACCATGCTCAACTAATTCCCAACATCAAAACATTTTCAGGGTTATAAGTAGTTATGAGTGAGGCACATGAGAAATCTTTTAAGATAGGTAATTTTTCCTGAAGAAAGATACAGTACTGTCTGGGAAGCAAAGAGAGCCGCATTTTTAACAAGCACCAGGCTTTGTGAACAGCATCAGCTTTTACACAGCCTCCTGGCTCTCAGCCACACCCCCTAACGGAGTTCTTGCTCTGCCCCCTGCAGAACGAGTGACAGTAAATGAGCCCAAGGCCGCACTTGGGGCATCAGGGTGGTCCCTCTTTCCCAGCCCAGTGACCAGGACTCCGTCCCATGCTATGCTCACGGACGCACATGACGTGAAAAACTTCACTGTGAACAAGAACTCACAAAGAAGTCCTAACACATTCTGATTTTTCCCCTCAGATAACGCAGACCTCCTGTGTATGTCCCAGCAGGATCTTACAACAAAAGTAGTAACATATTCGGATCTTTCTGACCTAATTATCTGGTGATGCAGACAGAGGATGCTCCTTGTTTGGCTGTAGTATTTTAATATGAAATATGTTTTCTCCTTTAAGATTTTAAAAGGTGGCTCACTGTTGCCTGAGAGCCGGTCTGGTTCTTTTATATCATTATACCTGCTTTGTGTGTTTGTCAAAAATAATCCCCTTTCCTGTTTGACTTTCCAACAGGCTTTTTGATGAAGAGTAATTATGACAAATGAGCCAGTTTCTCTAGACAGGTGTATTCTGCTAAAAGAATCAAGAAATCCTTGTACGTGAAAAAGAACTGGCACCATGGAGTTATAAAAAAGTGCAATTAAAGGACCTGATAAGTATAAAATACTTAATTGTGTGTTTTATATAAGAATTTGCATAAATCATTATACGCACTGGTCTATCACAGCCTATCCAACGTGACTGCATTGAGTTGAAATGATAATACTGTTGGCTCCACTGGAGTCTGAAAGCAGCGGTGCTGTGGGCAAAAAGGGCACATTTTGAGGTTGGCTCATAAGGACTTAGCATAGTGTCACAATTTGAAATTATGGGGCCTAAAATATCTCTGAGAAGGTTCTCTCAATTGACTAAATTAAAAACACTCCCTCTCTACCAGACACTTCCTTCAGTAAATAAGGCAAAAGCTGTTTGATTCATATCGTGACCTGGGGAAGTTTCTCTGGCAATCTCAGTTTTTTGTTCCCTGTTCCTTCTCCACAGTCCTTGCCTTTAGGTTCCTGGGTCTGCAAACTCATCTCTTTTTTGACCCTAGCCACAATCAAAGTGCTCAAGGTGATGCTTTCCCAAGCGGTTGCCTGCTTAGACTTGGAAAAAGGCAACCCTATTGATGATTCTATGCATTAAACAGGTAACCCAAAGGCCACAGTTACTCCAACTGTTGCCTCAATATTTCCATTTTTTTAAATCTCAATTCATTTACTTTGTTATACAAACTAATTTATAATGATAAATTTTTGATGTAAGTATAGAGCTATTTGTTTTTCTTTTAATTTTGATCACCAGTCAGACTATGCTACTTTAAGCTGATTTTTAAATCTGGATTAGACTAATGCTAATTTTAAATACACATATGCATATATATATATAATACATATATGTGTATTTTACTTAATAAATTGTACTTAATAAAATGCATATACTTTTTAAAGTAAAATTAGATTCTCCTTTGAAGACTCAAAAGCCAATATAGTTGGCTGAAAACCTCAGGGTCATCATTAAGAGTAGTAATGTGCATATAGTTAACAATACTGTAATGTGCACTTTAAATTTTGTTAAAAGGGTAGATTTCATGTTATGTGTTTTTTTTCTAACCATAATAATAAAAAAAAAAGAGTAGTAATGATCATTGTGCTGATCAACTACAGAAATGGAGAAAAGGGAACTGCTGGTAAGAATATATGGTGGTGCAGCCTCTATAGAAAACAGTATGGAGGTTCCTCAAAAAATTAAAAATTGAACTATCATATGATCCAGAATTATGCTTCTGGGAAATGAAATCACTATCTCGAACAGATATCAGAACCCCCGTGTTCATTGTAGCATTATTTAAAGTAGCCAAGACATGGAAACAACATTAAGTGTCCATTGAGAGATGACTGGTGCAAGATGTGGTACAAATACATACACAATGGAATGTTCTTCGGCCATAAAAAGAAGGAAATCCTGCCCTTTGAGACAGCACCAGTGGACCTCAATGGCATTATGCTAAATGAGTAAGTCAGACAGAGAAGACTAATGCTGTCTGATTTCATTTATATGTGGCATCTAAAAAGAAACTGAACTCATAAATACTGAGAACAGATTGGTGGTTATTAGGGGTGGAGAGCATGGAGTGAAAGAAATGGGTGAGTGTGGTCAAAAGTTACAAACTTCCAGTTAAAAGTCTTTGGATGTAATGTCCAGCATGGTGACTACAGTCAACAATGCTTTATTGTACATCTGAAAGTTTCTAAGAGAGTAAATCTTAAAAGTTATTATCCCAAGAAAAGAAATATAACTATGTGTGGTAATAGATGTTAACTAGACTTATTATGGTAATCATTTTGCAATATATAAAAAACATCATGCTGTACACTTTGAACTAATACAATGTTCTATGTCAGTTATATCTCAAAAAAAAGAGCCCAAAATTACAGTTCTACTTATGATATAATCATCCCTTCCCCGAGTTCTCAGTTTTGTTCTGAATATGCCTGACAGGTATCGCAGGGCCACAAAAGGAAAAGGAGCTTTTCAGAAAACTTCTCCACTATTTTGCATTTCCACTATCAAGGGTCATGCTTATAGCTCCTGCCTTTAGGAGTCTAGTTTAGACATGTTACCAGGTGAGAAAGTGACAGCGGAAGGCCAGAACCCTCCAGACCTGGGAATAGCAAAAGGCCTGGGAGTGAATGGTGGCAATCCCTGGGTCCCAGCCCCCAGATGGCAAGAGGGTCTGTGTGGCCCACAGAGCAGCCGGTTGTGTTTCTGCTTGACTGATTTGCCTGCCACCTGCTGGGCAAGGCTGTCACCAGTCAAGCTCCACAGGTACCAGGAGAAACTTCCCTCTTCTCTGGGGCTGAGTAAAGCCATGTCTCTCTCTTCCCAAAGTGAAGAAAATGCACAGTATTTTTATGACACCAAGGCAGTAGCTGGTTAAGTTTCTCTGAAACCAATTAAATCACAACATGGCCATTACTTACTTCAGCGGCTGCCATCCTGTGCTATCTTAATTATTTCTGTGCCATTTATATTTTGAAATATTTGGAACATTATTTTTGACTGTGTTCTTGGAGCTATTATCTATTGCCAATTAAATCGGGGCAGTTTTAGGATGTCAGCTATGATCATCAGATATTTTTCTGCACAAATCTCCTGTGTTGTACAAGTTTTGTTTCTCTTTTTAAACAAAAAAGACTTTTGTCTTACTCAAGCAGTATATGTAAGTTCTGTTTCTAAAAGGAGAATAATGTTTAGGTAATTAGAAATAACTGGTATCTCAGCATGAGGTTCTGACACACAGAAATGCTCTGACTATGTGTTAGCACAGAGGGCAGGTATAGCAGCTCAACCAGAAGATGCCATGTGAAGTGAGGAGCCAGGATGCAGGTAAAGCTACACTCCTGGGCCAAGGTGTTCTACTCATGTAAGTAGGGATTTTCTGATTAGGAGTGTGGAAATTGACTTGGTTAGATGGCATTAGGTACCTGGGTTTCTGTTTAGGCCTTTCCATTAAATGGTTGAGAGATAATGTGTGTCACTCAATTCACAGAGTCCCATGTTCTTCATCTGTGAAATGGAAATTATGACAATGTCTATTTAATAGTGGTGGTTCCAGGAATCAAATGAGGTAGTGCCTGTAAAGGTGTTAGCACAACGCCTAGCACATAATTAGCTCTCAACAAAGGTTAGCTATCGTAAGGCACTTTCATTGGGCAGTGGGAGTGGGAAGGAGAGGAAACAACTTCCAAGATATTTTGGAATTATTGACAGCAACAGATGTGAGGGCCAAAGGAGTAAAAGGTACATAGATGACTATAAGATGTATATAACTGATGCTCTTTAGACTGTTTAATTAATGTTTGGATTATAGCTGCTTTGCTCATTACCAAGAGATATACAATTGCATTATTTTCTTATGATTTACCTCTTTCCCAATTAAAGAAGATTACAAAGTCTTTGACTTGCTTGCCATTAAGAGGAGGGGTTTATGTCCTGTCCCTTAAACCTGGGGTAGGCTCTGTGACTGCTATGACTAATAGCATACAGTGGACGTGACACTGCCAATTATGGATGGAATGTTTGTGTCCCCCCAGAATCCATACATTCAGACACAATGCCCAATGTGATGGTATTAAGAGGTGGATCTCTAGGGGGTGATTAGGTCATGAGGGTGGAGCCCTTGTGAATGAGATTAACGTCCTTATAAATGAGATCCCAGAAAATTCCCTAAGCCCTTCTGCCATGTGAGGGTATAATGAGAAGACTATGAACTAGGAAGCGGGATCTCACCAGACACCAAATCTACTGGTGCCTTGATGCAAATCTGCTGGTGCCAGCTTCCAGAACTATGAGAGAAAAGCGTTTACTGTTTAAGCCATCTAGTCTATGGTATTTTTTGTTATAGCAGCTCCAATGGACTAACACATCTACCAAGGTGTGAGACATATGCGTGAGGCTATTTACAACCTTCCAGACCAGTCCATCTGCCAGCTGCTTGTCATCCGGTGATCCTAGTCAACACCGTGACGTGCAGAAGAATCATCCAGCTGAGCCCTGCCTGAATTCCTGGTTCACAGTGCTGTGGTTTTTAATAACATGGTTGCTACTTTAAGTTGCTAAGTTTGGGGATAATTTATTTCATAGTAGTAGAAAACTGGAGCCACCAAATGACAACATTTATAAAATACTACTCTTTGCTTGAAAGGACACAAATATTCAGAATTCTAGTCAATTCGTATTTGAAAAATTTATCATTCATGATGGAATCCTTGTTTACAAACTGCAATGGTCAAAAAAAGGAAAACTTTTCCCTAAAGAGGACATACAAAGAGAATTTGCTCTAAGTCCACAGAGCGTTGCGGTCGGTGCACTGTTACGGTGCACTGAACGCACACCAGCTATTCTCCGGTGAGCATTATATTTCCCCTGGGGTGTGAGCATGAGAGATACAGAACAAATTTGGAAGAAAGGCGGAGATTCTGATTTTCGTCTAAGTCCCTGACTTCATGAAGAGAAAAGGTTTTGCTACAGGCAGCTAGACACTCTCTCTGATCTGTGTATGGCGCAGGAGTGAGAGCTCTCTTGCTGCAGGGACTTTTGAATGTTTACTCTCCTCTAGGGCATCATTATCAAGTAGGATTTCCTAGGATCAAACATAGCTTTTGAATTTACTTCTTGAGAAAAGGAGACGTAAAATCAGTAATGATTTTGCTGAATGATGATTTTAATCTGGAAGAGAAAGATTTCCGAAATGTTCCAGAGGAGGCAAGATGAGAATGCCTTTTTCTTTTTAAAGAAAATGTTATTGAGCTTTTCCTAAGTAACAACAGAGTAGAAATAACCTTGAAAATTCAGTTGAGAAGGGGGCGGGGGACATGGGTAAAAGTGGTCAAAAGGTACAAACTTACAGTTATGAGATGAGTACTATCTGGGATCTGATGTACAGTATGCGAATATAGTTAATACTGTATCACATACTTGAAAGTCGCAGAGAAAGTAGATCTTAAAAGTCCACCCGCCCCCCCCCCCCAATAACTATGTGAGGTCATGGAGGTGTTAACTTTATGTGATAAACATTTTGCAATATATAAATATCAAATCAACATGTTGTACACCTTAAACTTCCACAATGTTATATGTCAATTTTATCTCAATAAAGCTGAAAAAAAAAGAGAAAACTTAATTGAAATAAGCTCAACTTAATCTAATAAATATTTGCTATGTGTCATGGAGTGTCACTGTGTCACTATATAAATCAGTGTTGGGGGTGCAGGTATAGAAGCAGCCCATGGTTGCCACATTCACGGAGTTGAGAAACTTTTTGGGGACAAATTAAATTTTAAACATTATATTTTTTCTTTCTTTGAGGGAAATTTGAATTAAGATAATAACATGCTATTTCAGAGTTCTCACGAAATCTAAATTTGTCCTAATAATCTACTCTTGGAAAAGTAAAATTCATAAGCACTCTACCCTTTACTGTTTTATCAGAATTCCAGAGCCCCTGACTTCGGCTTGTCTTTAGCAGCAATGCTCACCCTTTCTTACATCTGCAGTACTATGGTTTTAAACTAACCAAGATATTTTCCCTACTGAGAAGCAGACAAAGGAATACCAAAAATATCAGGCACTCTTGCAAGCACCCTGGTATTCTCATTCGTTGGCACCAGTTATTCATTAAAAGAAAAAACCTTGCTTCCGTGTTTATACATAGGCTCATTTATGCCCACGGCATGGATGTAATTAGAAGGCTCCGCTTTCTCCTGGGGCTTGAGGGGGACAGGCACACAAAGTATAGACGCCTTTTGCTTTCACCCAAATTGATTAATTAAAATGCTTGTGAAATCTCGAACAGGAACATGTTTCAGGAGAGGCCTGGAAAGAGAGTACAGCTAGTGCGGACCGAGGGATCTACAACAGCTGGCAGGCATGACCTGAAAAACCAGAAAAGGAAGCTGGAACTTACCTAGTCAGAAGGCCTATGTCTTTCTCTAGAGTTTACTTTAAAAAAAAATTATTTTAGGTTTGTAAGACAATTTTATGGCTAAGATGTTTTCATTTTTAGAATTCTGATTCATAAAACTACCAACCAGAGAACATGTCCTCTCTTGGGACTGGATTTCTGATTTTTTACACTAATCTCTCTCTCCACTTCTGCCTTGGCTGCTCTGTCATCTCTTCTCTGACATTGCCGCAGAGCTGCCTTTTAAGAATGCAAGTCTGATGAGGTCACTGCCTGGCTCTAAAGGTTGCCTTTGATAAAGTCTGAACCTCATAGCCTGGCATAAGAAAGGCCCTTCATAAGCTGGTCCCTGTCCGTCTTAGCAGCCTTGCCTGCTACCACCCCTGGTGCCCCCACCTCCTACACGGGGACTTTCCCCTTGTAGCTCCATCATAACTCTTTAAATGACATTGAAGGCTGCAGGTTCGATCTCCAGTAAGGGCACATACAAGAATCAACCAATGAATGCATAAATAAGTGAAACAATAAATTGATGTCTCTCATCTATAAATAAAAATTAAAAAAAAAAAAAAAGGATTGATTCATGCCTTGGCTGGTGGCTCAGTTGGTTGGAGCACCATCCCATACACCAGAAGGTCGCAGGTTTGATTCCCGATCAGGGTACATGCCTAGGTTGTGGGTTCGATCCCCAGTTGGGGCGCATACAGGAGGCAACCGATCAGTGTCTCTTGCTCGCATCGATGTTTCTTTTCTGTCTCCTTCTCTACCCTGCTCCCTTCCTCTCTAAAATCAATAAAAGCATGTCCTTGGGTGAGGGTTTAAAAAAAAAATCTTCCTATATTTCTTAACAAAAAGTAACTTGCTCCCCTCCTCTCTGCCTAAAACCCCCCTCTCTATTCCACCACGCATACCATCGCAAATGCCTGCAAAACTTTATTATCACTGGCCGACAGGATAAACAGTCCCTAGGCAGCTTCTGATGGGTTACAGGGTAAATGAAGAGTTTCTGTGGGAATTTAGAATCTTATTGTACTTTTTTATTAGGTAGAAATAACTTTTTAGATCTTTTAGCTTGAAATTGAAAAGTATGGCTGGTTTTCTCTGTCAGAGGTCATTTCTAGGTTAATAAAAAAAAAAAAAAAGCAAAGACAAAAACGGATGTTGTTGACATTTTTAGCTTTACCAAACAAGGTACTTCCTGTTGTTTCTCAAGACTCCAAGTTTGCATTAACTTTCAAAACAGTCTCTGCGATGAATGTCATTTTTGTCTCTCCCCTGTAATTTTCCCACATTCACTAAACATCAAGTTGATGATCATCTTTTTCTTATTTTGTCAACCATGTACAGTTTTAGTTTCATAAAAAATACCTTTAAAGAATCAAGCCATGACAGGAATAAGATCTCGTTAAAGAAATCGTTTCCTGAAAAGCAAGGTGAAGAATGGAGAATGGAAGTGAACCAATTAAGTGCAATTTAAAACAGTGCGCAGGTATCTGATTCAAAAGTAAAGCAGGGACAGCCACCCCGTATAATTACAGTAACTAGAGGAACAAAAGTCAAATAAAAGAGAGTTTAATGAAAATAAAAACTGTTTACTTTGAGACCAAATCCAGGAAGAGGAGGAGAGAAGAAACATACAAGCTAATTTAATTCTGAAACCAGTCCAAACAAACACGCTCGTTTTGCTTCAACGCCATAAGTGAAAATGCAAATTGAGGGAGAATAATTCACCCATCGTCATAGTACAGTACAGAAACTGGAATCCATAGGACCCACTTTCAGATGTTGGTTTCTGTTTAGTAGAACGATGCACTGCATTTCATAAAATATAACATATTCACATATCATCCTACTGCTCTGTTGTACCTTTGAGACGTTTCGCTACATCACGAGGCAGAAAGAGTGGGCCTTGTAGGTCATAAATTTGATGCACATAAAAGTGCATACTACTAACAATAGCCCTTTATTTAAATTTCTATTGCTGATTCTTCATATGAATAAGTTTTCGTGTTGTTTGTAGCTAGGAATGTTCAAATAATTCACATCGATTTATCAGTATTTGCCTGGATGATGATTCACAATAAGGGGTAAAAAGCTCCGTAGGATCTTTTGAGAGAAGAAGCTTATCTCTACCTTTACACCCTTAGTGTTTCCTACAGGGCTTTGGCATCTAGTGCACTGATTTAGACCAACCAGCTGGCTTTGTAGTTCAGAAAACCAGAACTTAAAGAAGGAAAGCAAATCATGTAACATGAACAGCGGTCCTTGAACCAAAAACGTCCTCTCTCACTCCATCCGTTACGACAAGCATCTCAATTACTCAGACAGCATCAATGTGCTTACCTAATATTTTATTTCTTACTAAATTCCAAGTGCTTCACCACTTGTAAAGAGACTAGTAAAAGAGAAAGCATAGACGGTAAAAATAAAGCACCTTTGTCCTAGCTAAGATTGTTCTCATTCCTTCTTCTCTGCAATTAAGCTTTAAGCCTCCCTTAGAAACCCTGTTCTTTCTATGTGGGCACGATGATCCTGAATTGTCCTTGACAAATTTATGAAAGGACTCACATTCCTTCTTCCTCTTTACTAACCTGCAGGTCACACTTAAGTTACCCCGAATTCCTTACCAGCTTGGATGGTCTTGCCGGCCTCCCTGAGCGGTGATTCGGAGGCCAGGCATGCTCGGGGGCTGTGTGTCACACCTGGAAGCCCAGTGCCCCCCGTCACAGACTCTGTGACCTTGGACAGCTTATTTAACCTTCATGATCCTTGGTGTCCCTTGTTATTCCAGGGGCTCTTCCCACATCACTGTGAGAATTAAATGCAACACTAGGCTCGTGGCATAGCAAATGCTTATTATTATATTATGACTATTTTATCTTGATTGAGAGGAGGGTTCCTTAATATTGAAGGTCCGATTTCATCGTCCAAGGAGTTGCAGACCCTTATGGAAAGAGGACACTATCTAGCCCAACATCATTTTACAGAGAAGCTCACTGAGTTCCCAGGACAGGAGGGGTGTGCTGAGTTAGCGGGTGCAAATGGCACGGGTATGACCAGGGCCCGGTTCTCTCCCAGTCAGCTGTCTTTCTGCTCCACCACACTACAGCCTCCTTTACAATCAGCCAATCCACCAGTAAGAAACAGGATCAGTTCAAACATGTCAGGTGTCAATGAGCTAAAAAAGTCTAAACTTTTTGCCAGTATATTGCAGTTAAAGCAATTCTCCTATTTCTCCCTCCTTTGCTCTAAAAGTTAATATAGCAAATCATCCAGAGACCATTTGTTCCTGCACTATAAGGGCTTGCTACCTACATGGAATGAACCACAAACCTCTCTCAGAACCAATAAAAAATAAATAAATGAAAAGTTAGGTGTGTTGTCAGAATTCCTTGGTGGGTCCAAACAGTGATTAGTGAGCGATTCAGCAAGCAATGGGAGCCCTTTCCTCCTACTCGTGTGTGTACTGGTATGATTAAAAAGTATATATATTTTATTATCTTGCTGCTCAGTGCCATGTGAACCAATAGGAAAAAGAAAAAGGGACAATATGCCCTTTATCATGGGTCACCAGGCCCAAGGAAAAAAAGCTAGATTGTTAAAAAAAAAACTCATTTTAGGAGGTGATGACAAAATTTCTTCTCATCTCTGATTCGCCCTGTGAAATGGCGAGGTAACTTTTGTCATTTCCTTTGTCTTTACATCTTGTGTAATGTTATCTTCAACATAAGCTCCATGGGAAAGACAGAGATCACTTTCCAACTAAGGAGGGAAGGAGAAAGAGAGCCAGAGAGAGGGAGGGAGGGAGGGAGGAAGGGATGGGGGAGAGAGAGATGAGAGCCCACTGGGGAGAGGGAGTGAGTACTAGAGCAGCATTTCCAGTGGCCTGATACTGCTCTACCAGCTTTAGGACACAGAGATTCATGTTGTTTCTATAGCACCATGATGTAGTAGGAAGTACCGTTATCTCATTTCATGGCTGTGGGGACTAAGGCCCTAGGGGTGAAATAACTTGCCCAAGGCCTCAAAGCCATTGGAATGGTTAGGGTAGGTCCTGTTCAGAGAAGGGCAGAACTAACAGCAGGGAATTGCTTGAACTTGTCATTCTAGCCAAGGAGACCTCCCTGACTCTCTCGGGCAGATGAGTGTGAGCCGGGTGTGTGCTGTTAAGGAAGAAGGGGAAGGGGAGTCATTGCCTGCTCCAGGGCATCACAGTTGCATTCTCTGGTCCTGCTCCTTTGAGCAGTTGCATTAAACAAACAAGTGCCCCTGGAAACTTCAGGCAGAAGCCCTCATATTGCAAATTGTGGGTTCATACTTTCTTTTTCTGGGCTTTCTCTTAGTGTTCAGACTCTTCTAGAACTTACTATTGAAAAGTAATCTTGTTGATCATGACAGTGCAGTAGTATGTTCTGTTCTTAGAACTTGCCTATGATCGAGGAAGGAATAGTTGACACCAGCCATAAGGTTAAAGATAGCTTCATTTATTTGGTTTTCAGAAAGCTTTAACTATTTCCTAGGTAGATGCCTTTTCATGCTGAAGAACATATTAGCTGAGTTGGAAGGAAAGTTTTTAGGCATTACTCACTTCCTTTTGATCGTGAATCTACCCTGGAGCCCAAGTCACTCTCTAAGCCAGGGTGTGGATATCCAACTGCTCGATGCATATTTCCACAAGTGTTTATTAATGTAAGTATGTAATGCAAAACTTGGAAAATACAAAACAACAACAAAAAAATAGAGAGAATAAAAGTTGTCTACAGCCTTCCATGACAGAGATAACCATGGACATCCTTTTCATTGTTTGCAGATTCATGTCCTCAATGCGCTCTAATTTCTGTAGCTATTCTTTTTTTTTTTTTTAATGTATCTTTATTGATTTCAGAGAGAGGACAGGAGGGGAGAGAGAGATAGAAACATCAATGATGAGAGAGTCATTGATCGAGCCTGCAACCCGGGCATGTGCCCTGACCAGGAATCAAACCCCAATCGCCTGGATCCTAGGTCGACGCTCAACCGCTGAGCCACGCCCGGCCGGGCATCTGTAGCTATTCTTTTATTGCTGACTTTATATGTTCTTACCAGATTTTGCATTGTTATAGAATAAATATGGTTCCTATCTCTGATTTGCTCCTATTTCTGATTATCAACTTAAGATAGGTTTGTTTAAATTGACAGTTATTTATTCATTTAAAAGCTAAGCAGAATGAGAATACATTTTTATTAATAAGTATAAGAAGTTCAAACTTTAGTATGGAGAAATATTCTTAATATAGAGATATAAATGAAGGCAAGAGTATATAACTCTGATTCCACAATTTAATAAACATCTTACATTTAAAAAGCAGACATTGTCTTTTAAGTGTAAAGTTTTGAATTTAAAAAAATGTTTGTTTTCCCATGCAATTGTAAGGGGTTTTAAGTGCATAAAACAGAAATGCAGGTTCTAGTACTGCCTTCATCAGAATCTAAGCGTGTGACTTTGACTTCACAAATTCCCATCAGTAAACTTAAATGTTTGGGTTCATAGATATATCATGTATGTTCTAGCTCCAAAGCCACAGGGTTCTATAGCTCCAGACCATCTAGGAAGGAGTATCCTAAAGCATGTGGGATTAATAAGGAAAAGCACATGGGCAGTTGGCAGAAAAACCAAAGAGAAAATGGGTGGAAACCACTGCTGTAGGAGTCAGACCAAGCATGGGGCGAACCTGGAAAGAGGTGTCTAGGGTGATGAGTTAGTGTCAGAGTGAAGGACTTGGTGGCACAGGTGAAGAAAAGCGAGGGGGCTGCAGAAAGGAGGGAGAGGCGGAAGCAAACGCAAGCTGGGCAGGTTGGGAAGATGTGGACGGGACCTTCACCGAAGTGTGAGGACTAGAGAGGTGTGTGCCCTGTCACAAAAATACTTGGTTTTACCTTTAGCCCCATTCTCAAGAATGTTTCATTTCAAAATAATGTTCAAGGAAGGAAAACGTGGTTGTAAAAAGGTAGGTTTTAAAGAACCAATAGAAATCCATCAATGATTCTTGAAAACCAGTCATGGGAAAATGGGTCAGAGGCCCCAGATCCACCCGAAAATTCCAATCCATGCGCAGCAGAACTTTGAAATACATGGGGGCGGTAGGATCCAGCTGTGTGCATTAGAGTGTTGGGTGGTCCCTGACATTATGAGTCGATAAGGAAAGATGTAGGTATAGATACTTAGAGGATCAGCTAATAGTCACTTAAGCAGGTTTGAAGGCAAACGTGTAGCTCAGTTGTTGCGCCACCAGCTAGCACTCATTCCTAGTTACCTGCAGGGGAGCAGTGCACGCAGTACCCATTTAATGCTCCCAGCTCTGAGGCGCAGGTGCTGTTCTTAGCCCCACTGTAAAGAAAATAAACCACCTTACTCAAGCCAGTGGTTTCATATTGAGAATGGACCCGATGTCAAGCCAGATCCACGAGACTTCAACTTCCTGGCTTTTAATCCTTACTACCTTTACCTCTAAATAATTAAAAAGATTTTTAAAATATCCATATTCAAAATGCAATGTGAAAGACCCAGAAATGCTTGTAGAATTAATCAAAACATTACAATAAGAGTCACGAAATTTGAGAGAAGCACCTCAGTGAGGTAAGACTTTGTTACTTGGTCCAATAAAACATCCAATGTCAAAGGCCTTTATGTTTTCCCAGAAAATTTCCTCTTATTTCCTTTGAGTACCTATGTAAGGTTTTAAGATAAAAGACCAGAGAAAATGTTGACTCTCTGATGATAAAAATAGAGGAAAAAATGAGGGTGAGTATCTACTACTTGACAATAGAGTCAACAGTCCAAAAATTCATTGCCAGACTCTTCCCATTTGTATCCTTACCTCGGTTCTAAAGATGAGTGGAGTTATTTCTCCTAATACACTGAATTAACCTTAAGATACCTCTGGGTGTTTAAAGATCAATAATACCACTGTTTTAAAAAGCAAACATGTATCTTGAAAACAAGCTAAGAGATTTTTCTAAGAAAAGGAACAGTAGTTTTGAGGCTACTAAAAGCTAATGAATGGGGACTGATTTTAAAGAAAAAATAAGGGAATATATTCCAGAAACAAATGGGTAGAATATCTATACACATTAAATGTGTTGCTTGCTATACTTTAAAAAAATGTGGCTGTCTTTTATTATTTTTATTTCTTTTAGTTATTATTAACTTTTAATCTTCACCTGAGGATATGTTTATTGATTTGAGAAAGACAGAAAGACAGAGAGATAGAGAGAGGAACATCAATGTGAGAGAGAAATATGAATCCATTGCCTCCCGTACACACCCTGGCCGGGGATCAAACCTGCAACCTTTTTGGTGTATAGGAACAAGGCTCCAACCAACTGAGCCACCTGGCTGGGGCAAAATGTGGCTGTCTTTTAAATGCTGCATATATTATATTCAATAAGTTTGCAAAAACTATGTTATTCACAGTCTATGAAGCTCCGAATTCTGTAGTTAGGACACATTTGTCTACCCTAAAAACCTCTTGGACCTGTCATTTAGAATTTAGCTAGACGAAAGGTGCACTGGAAGATTACCTCATGGAATTACTTTCCATTCTTCCTGATCAGAATTTTAGATGTAGGTTTGACGCTGCAGTTCAGCAACACCACTGGCCTCTCTACTGTTAAGTGTTTAACTTTATCTGTATTTAATTTTTGTTTCTCTCATATTTCTTCTACACATATTCCCAGGTGCCTTCAGGAAATGGGCCCATTTTGAATACATCACATAAATAACGTACAATGGGGAAAGGCCTCTTCTCTTTGAAAATGCCACGCTGCGCAACAGCTGAAAGGAAGGTTCATTGAGTAATATTAGCTTGCCTTTCTAAGGAGCACTGTAAGTGCTTTTTTCCCAAAGCACTTAACATAACAAAATTGCCTCACTCATCATGGAAAAGCAGCCACCTTTAGAGTGGTACACGAAGCTGTTTTTCAGGATAGAGTAACACTTGAGAAGGGGGGAGACATGAAGAAGAATTCTGCGTCAAGTGGCAATGGTAGGGGAATTCAAGCAGGCAGAATAAAATTACTCAGTTGGAATTGGGTCAGAACTCTAAAACTAACAGCTATCCTGATAGTAGGATATTCTGAGAAAGGCTACTGAATATTTATTCATTTATTTATTTTTATATTTTTAATATTCACCCAAAGATATTTTTTCCATTGCTTTTCAGAGAGAGAGAAAAGGAGGGGGGGGGGGGGGAAGGGAGGCAGAGACGGAAAAAGAGAGAAACATTGATGTGAGAGAGACATATCAATTGGTTGCCTACCACATGCCCCAGCCAGGGCCAGGGATTGAACCTGTAACCAAGGTACATGCCTTTAACTGGAATTGAACCAGGGACCCCTCAGTCTGTGGGCCAGTGCTCTAACCACTGAGCAAAGCTGGCTAGGGTGGCTACTGGATATTTACAGAATAAACCCATTCTGGCAGAAAGATGTATCTATTATATACATCTCTTTTGTATACATCTATGTCTTTTTCTTCACGTATATTTATGATGTAGAAGTCTCAAGTATATTTAATTACTTTTGGACCCAGAAAACATGCATTTGTTCTTTAAAACTTGCATTAGACTATATACTTACCAATATCATTCCATATACATTCAAGCTACACTTCGTATTCTATGGTTCCCATATCAGTAAACCAAATCCAATGTTCAAAAGCTAATAATTTCTAAACCTTACCGCAAAATAACATTTTCTGAACAAACGACTTCTCCCCCATTAACCCTAAATTACCATTCTTACACACAAACACCTAGGCCACAGGAAGACTAGGCCTATGCTTACATTTTTTTGTTGTTGCTGTTGAGAGGGGTTTTAAAAATTATTATTTTTAAATATTAACTAATAATATTGCCATAATATATAAAAAAATTGAAAAAAAAGTAATTTAAAGAGAATGCTTATAATAGCACCATTGGGGTTAAGAATGGATGGGCCAGACTTAACCTTTTATTTATAACTGTACGTAGAGTATGCAACGGTATAATTTACAAATGACTCGGCCATTGAAGATTCACGAAAGACTCAACAGAACTAAAGACTCTCAGCTCTTGACTTTGTTGACGGTTGATGCATCATTATTTTCTTTACTTCTTCATTTAATCAGCCAACCTGTACTGAGTACCTGTGATGTAAAAGGTGTCCTACCAGCTACTAGGTATACGGAAAGACAGACAAACACAGAAGCAATTATCATTCAGTGTGATGAGAGCTAAGCAGGAAACACGTACAGAGTGCAATGGAACCTCAAAGAGCATTTGAATCAGCCTGGGGTGGAAGAGAGGGGAGCTGAGATAGCTTTCTGGAGCTGTGTTTTTGAAGCCTGCTAGGGTTACTTGAAGTTAGCCAAGTAGAGAGAGAGAGTGGGAGGTATAGGAGGAACAGGAGATAAAATATCAGATAAGAGGGAACAGCAATAAAAAAGGGCATGGAGACAAGGAGACGGTGAAAAGCGTGATGACAAGGGGGGAAGTACAGAAGAATCAAGGGTCAGGTTTCAAAGGAGAAGTATGACAGGCCAGACACCCATGGAAATGTCCAGCGAGCAGCGGGCTACCCACGCTCTGGCTTAGAGAGTTGGGCCCCTGGGTAGATGTAGATTCATGATAGAAAGGGGAGTGACTATTGCTTAAAATCTTTCCTCTCAACTGTTACGCTTTTCAACATTCTTGGAAATAATGTTAAAAACCAAATTGATACTATAAGTAATTTATATTGATGGCATAGGCTTATACAAATCCAATTTACAAAATGATTCATGGCACGCATTAAGCAGACTCTGATATGTTCTGGCAGCCCTTTCCTTATAATTTGAGCCCGATACGTTTTGCTTAGTCACTGCCCCCTCCTTGGTTTTCCTTCTCAGCAGGTCTTAGCTGTTTCCCTTACCCTTCTCACTCTGTGCTGTCTCTTCCTTTACTTTTTTTTTATTTTTTATTTTTTTTACCTTCCTCCCTCTTCCATATGATACACTAGTTATCTGACTGCTGGGTCCTTCTTTGTGCACCTGTGTCACATTATGACTCAGAGCAGGATCATAATGTAACACAGGTACTCGATTAATTTCAAAGAACTTTAAAAAAATTACATCAAAGACATTGGAGTCCCCCCTGGGGCTCCTGCAGCACCTTGATTCTCTCTCTTCCCGCCTTTCACACTTGGCGGCATAATGATCTGTTTTCATTCCATCTCTTCTGCTAGACTTTGAACTCTTAAGGATCGGTACTAAGAATTATTTATCTTTTATTCCTTAGCGCCCAGAGTAATACCTGATGCATAGCTGATGCAAATTCTCAACAATAAATACAGGCTGAAAGAAAGGTAAAGAGGACTCCAGATGCTTGTGTGTATAGAAGATGCACAGACCGAGTTTCAGCATAAAAGGAAAAGAGCTACTCCCAGCTCCAGAACCTTGATTAGCGCTAAGGAACAGATGAATTTATATCTTCATTCATTTATTCCTTAGCATAGGCTGTGCACAGATATAAGAGATTCAATAAATAAATGTATTATTAGTGGAAACCTAACTCTTTCCAACCATCTCACTTTAACCCATTATCAAATCAACAATGTAGCAGGAGCCTTAATTTTGTCCAATGTGTTAGATTCTTTGTCACGTGAACAAGGGGGAGAGAGGGAGGAATCTATATCCTTTTTCTGCAGAGGCTGGAACTAAGGTGTGTGGATGATTAATGACTTATCTCTAGGCCTCTGCCCAGTCTTCTGCCCACCAGACCTCAGTGACTATTGATATAGGTCCTGGGGACACTGGCACGTTGCCAGAGGAAACAATAGTGTTGGCAGCCAAAGACTCAGTTTCAAATGACAGTGACACATACACTCTACACCAATGACACAGTTCTCTGGTGGTGTCAAAATCAGTGGCCACAGCTTTTCATTTTCTACCTGTGTCTTTTATTAATATAAAGGCTTACTCGAGATTGCCTGATGCATTTTTAAAAGCTTGCTGCTAGGCTGTAGATTTCGGAGCTGCATTGCAGTTTCTTCTCAGACAAGGTTCAGCTACTCCTGGATCACAGTGTTCACACAAATAAAGGAAAAAGTAGGGTTTCTTTTTAGGCCATGAGTCTAAACCCTTCAACAAAAAGTGGTGCTTCTGAAGGGCAGTATGTGTCTAAATTGTTCCAAGTCAATAGGACTGATATGATTAACCTATTTATTATTTTGACATTGTAGCAAAACAAGAGGGAAGAGCCATTTCTCTGTTTTTGTCTGGCTTGGTTAACTATGTTATTGGTTTAGAAGAGGAAAATTGATCGAAAGCAGAGGCACAGGGGTATAAAAAACTTTCTCCATGATCTCCACATAGTGCTTTTGAGTTTCTATTTCTATTTTCTTTCCTTTTAATGGATTAGTGTTATAGTAAAGGGCAAAGGTCATTTTAGAATAATGAAATGTCAAATTCAACACAGAGTAAACTGTGTAGCAGGTGTCACATAAAAGTATGGTATTTTAAATATTTACATCCACAAATGGAAGGGGTATTTCCATTCCTCTGATCACTTTCTCAGACCTTTATCTACTGATAAGGAGAGAATGGGCTCCCCTAATCCTGGGCTGCCCAACTCTTCCCCAAGTCTTCGGAAACACTAGGATCCTGCCTCTCCTCTCATTCACAAATGAGGCCATTTTCTGAGTCCTACTTTAGAAGTCTGTAAAATGTCAATGATAATAACTATCTTACGGGATGCTGAGAAAGTTAAATGATACAACACATGAAAGAGCCAAATCCAAAGCTTGCATGTAATGGGAATCCAATGAAGGTTATTTCCATTTCTTTTTTATATGTTCTTCCAATGGTCCTATAGTTAGGCAAGGAGATGGACAATTTAAATTGGTAGTGACTGGTAGATTCAATATTTTTTTTAGCTTTCTCAATCTTTTCATAATTATTTATCTTTTGTTTCCTCTGTCTTACACATACACAATTTAATCATTTGGGGGGAAATGTGAAATGCTATCAAATCCTGTTTTACATCATTACAGGCAATAATTCCTTCCCAAGACCACCTCTGCTGGCCTATTAAAAGGCAGCCTTTCCTTACTCTGAGAATCTTTCGAATTTATCTCTACACTAGTGCTTCTCAATCTTGACTGGAGACTTTCAAAACTCCCCATGCCCAGGCTGCACTAGATAAGTCAGGATCTTGACTTAATGAGTCGGGACCCAGGCATCGTGAGAGCCAGTGTCTTAGTCAACACCGCCTCTGCATATGCCAAACCCACACCTATCTCCAGGCCTCTGACGTTCTTTGCCAATCCAAGTCCCATATGCTTCCACCAATAATTAAATAAAACAAATATTTGCTGAGCAAATACCATGTGCCCATCCCTGTGCTGAAACATTTCAGCAACTGAATTTGCTCTCTATTTCACAGAGAAAATAGAGGCCACCAAAATATCCCCCAAGACGTCTTTGTCTCCACTAATTATGTACTCCACTTCCTCTCCCTCTTCAGGGACTTTGTTCCTTACTTTGTTCCCCTTCAGCCTTTAAACAAGTGCAGGTATTTACCATTTAAAAATAATTTGAAAATCTGACTCTTAGGCCCAGGTTTCAGACAATCTCCTGATAAAGAATAGCCTAGACCCATGTCCTAATCCTTTAATAGCTTCTCAATTCACATTCATCTGGTTTTGGTTAGAAACCGCTCTCATGAAGATACCAATGACCACTTAATTGCTAGATCTTTGTCCTTTCTGCCACCCTGGACACTATTGATTTGTCCTTCAAGTTCTTGTATGTTTCATGCCTGGGGCAATGCCTCTGTTTCCTTCTATCAGTCCTGCTACTTCTCTCCTTCCTTTTGTTCATTAGTTTTTAGAGGGCTCACCTCATAAGTATTAGTTCCTGCAGGTGTAGCACTGAACCCTTTCTATACACTCTCCCGTTAACTTTAACTATACCCATGACTTCATTTCCCTTTTGGCTGATGGTTTTCTTATTCTATTCCTACTGACCTTCTAAATTCCAAATTCTTATTTATAACTAACCAGTGGATGGTTCTGCCCAGATCTCATATCTGTTAAAAATGACCTGTTCAAATGAGAATTTGTCATCTGTTCTTCCTGCGAAACCTGTTCTTTAAATGGCATCCTGTTTTTTAGAGAATAGTACTATACTCTATTGCCCAAACCATTAACTAATATTCTTTCTTGTTCCTTACTTTCAAACCCAATTAATCACTAAGGTGTTGGTCTCCAATTTTTCCCCATTCAGTCACTATCTTATTTCTAGCCTAAGTCATATGGTGTCTGAACATAATCAGAACCCTCCAACTGGTCTCTCTGTGTTCAGCTTTTCTTCCCTTCAATCCAACCTCCACTATGCTCAGGATTGAAGTATAAAAACTCAGGTCTCTCAGATCTGGTCTTATTCCTCCTCTTTAGTAAAACATTTGAACTGCGGGCACTCCCTCCAAAGGTCCTGTGATGAATATCCCTAATTGATCTCCAAAGTGCAGATCAAATATTTTGGAATCCTCAGGCTGAGCTAGGCAGCCTCCCTCTTGGTTGAGCTCTGCTCCTGTGTTCCAGCAACAAATAATACAACAGTAAAGATGGTGGTAGCAGGTGCCACTTTTGAGCACCTTTCCTTTATAGATGTTACATCGTTTAACACAACATATGTCAAAGGTTGGTAATATCCACGTTGTCACTGAGATTTAGTGCTATTAAAATAGTGCTAAGAAAGCAGGGACTCAACCAGATATTTGTGTACCCGTGTTCACAGCAGCAATATTCACAGTAGCCAAAAGGTGAAACAAAACAAGTGCCCATCAGCAGATAAATAAACAAAATGTGGTATAATCATACCAGGGAATATTTTTCAGCCATAGAAAGGAATGAAATTCTGGTACATGCTACGACATAGATAAAACTTGGAAACATTTTGCTAGTTAAATAGGGCAGACACAAAAGGATAAATATTTTATGAGTCCACTTTTTTGAAGTATTTAGAACAGAAAAATTCATAAGGGCAGAAAGTAGAATAGAAATGACTGGAAGTTGGGGGGGAAGGAAATGGGGAGTTATGGCTTAATATGTACAGAGTTTCTGTTTGAGGTGATGAAAAAGTTTTGGAAATAGTGGTGGTGGTTATAAAACATTGTGAATGTACCTAATGGCGCTGAATTGGACAATGAAAATGGTAATTTTTTAAAAATGTACAGTAAAAGATAGCATTTCTTTAAAAAAAATTTGCTAA
Organism: Miniopterus natalensis; assembly: GCF_054644295.1. NCBI lineage: Eukaryota > Metazoa > Chordata > Mammalia > Chiroptera > Miniopteridae > Miniopterus > Miniopterus natalensis. Next base: position 39,377,562 of record NC_142082.1, read on the forward strand.
AGCAAACAGCGCTGTTATATAATGGCTGACACCCAGCCTAGAATTTTCTAACTGCAGATCCTGAGCATGCACATTACCTTGGAGACTATTAGCCAACCCAATAGCTATTTCTCACAGCTTTTCTATTTTTTTTGTTAATCTTCACCCAAGGATATTTTTTGCATTGATTTTTAGAGAGTGGAAGGGAGGCAGGGAGGGAGGGAGGGAGGAAGGGAGGGAGGAAAAGAGAGAGAGAGAGAGAAACACTGGCGTGAGAGAGACACACAATTGGTTGCCTCTCACATGTACCCTGACTGCAATGCAGGTAAGGGCCCTTGACCGGGAATCAAACCCATGACCCTTCAGTGTGTAGGCCAATGTTCTAACCACTGAGCAACACTGGCCAGAGCTTACAGCTTTTCTATTAACAGAATACTTATTTGTTCCAGTAGCCAACTCCATCTCAGTTTATACATTTTGATTAGTCTAGTCCTATCATGGATATCCATTCCCTTTGTAAATTATTGGTTTAGAGATTGTCTTGTGGACATGTTCTGGCCAATGAGACATGAAGGGAAGTCTGCTGGGGTTTCTGGGAAAGGTTTCAATTCTGGCCCTTGTTCTGTCTAAATGTGATGCCTGGAGAAGCAATGACCATTTTGTAATCATTAGAGGAACTAGCCTTAGAACATCAGAGCAGAAGGAGGGAAAGAAGCCACGTCTTTTATGACAGTCTAGAACTTCTGAAATCATCAACCTTGATATCACTCTGTCTCCCTTCTTCTTGGTTACTCCAGTGGAATTATTATTGCAACTGAAAGCATCCTAAATGGCACACAGGTTCAACACTGGTCCCTAATCCTTAAGGCACAATCTTTGGTGCATGGCAGGAAGCCCATAAATGTTTGCTGAATGAAGATATTTCTATACTAAGGAAGTTGACAGTATAGATAAAGAGGCAAAAATACTCTCAAAGAATACTCCCCAAAATCTTTGGAGGAACAATAGAAGAGAATGGATAGACAGATAAATAACTAGATAGAAAAGATGACATCCCATTTAAATCTGCAATTATTGATATACTTCTCAATTGATCAAATCACTAGTAAAGTCTCCTTTTGGCATGGAATACATTATTAAAAGTAGTACCAGGCAATTCAGTTTTGAATTCTTATTTACCACTTTGTTTTATTTTTTTTTATATGAAATGTGAAACAACAGCTGTGTCAAAGAAACATGCTTTTAACAAAACCCAAGAAATAAGTTCTTATCATTTCTGATTTCAAGCAAATGTTTGTCAATGCTGGTGGGTTGTTCAGGAGTCAGAAAAATGCAGTCAGTCCTCCAAGGGGCTCACCTGCATCAACCATTTTTGTTCTGGGTAAAGACGTGCTAAAAAATGAACATTTGCCAAATATAGTATTACACTGAACTGTCAACAAAATATTCTAAAAGTAGTTGAGACTTTGGATATGACCTCCTATGTTAATCTTGGTGAATAATTTTTAAAAATATTTGAGTATTTTATTAGATAGCCTGATACTTCTGAAAGTAGTAACTTTTGCATTCTTTGAAATGTTATTTTTTATCTAACATTTGCATTTAATGCTAAGGAAAGCAGTGTGTGCAGTGATTATGGCTCTGGATGGGTTGAAGTCACTCTCACTCTTCCATGTGTCTCCAGCTAAGCTGCCTTGCCCTGTCCTTGCCTTAGTCTCTCAATATGGAAAATGGGGATGATAGTCTCTCTCATCACAGTCTCTCTCAATAGTGCAGCTTGTAGCACTATTTCTGCCCCATTGCAATCACTCAATATCAGGAGTTAATTAAGTTGGGTTCTGGCAACTTCTGGGATTTGGAAACTGAAGGTGGAATGTAAGAACTCGGTCAGAAGTAGAAAGGCTGTTGTCCGCAGAGAGAAACTGGCCGTCTGGCCTCACAGCAGACCTTGTGTCCTTCTAGGGTCTGTCTAGTCCTTGGCTTGCAGACTGGCAGATTCAGTTTGGTCTGCTACTCAGAGTTGTTGGTGTTGAGGGACCAGAGGGGGAGAGCTAGTTATCTGATAGGAATGTCTGTGGGAGTCAGGCTTTAATTATTTTTTAAAAGAGGGCTGATCCTGGGACTAGCAAGGGCAAATCTTTGACCAAATGTCTTTGTCCCTGGACAGAATATGGACAATCTACTAAATTAACAGGTAACCCTGAAACTCTGATTTCATCTCAGATCCAAGCTACCCAAGCCAGCTCTGGATTGACAAATTCGCTGTTCTTTACACACGTAAATAACATTGATCAGGGCTTAGTCAGCTCCTTGTTCTGTGGGCTTCTAAACCAGGAACAATTTTGTATCTCAAGTGCCCTTTGGGTGTATCTGATCTCCTACATTACGTGTTGATTTTTTTCATTCAGGGCACCTTCCCCTGCTGTTCTTGCTCCAAACTCTCTGTAGCCCAGGGTGATACCGGAGCTGTAAGATTACTTTATAATTTTTTTATAACTCCATCTGAACTAAAAAGAGAACACAGCCAGCTAAGGGTCTAGCTAAACGCTCTTAGTAGCTCTGTGTCAAAAGGAACACCACCTAAATGAGCTCTTCTAGTGAGGAGAAAGCTCGAGTTCTTTCAGATCAGTAAGAAAACCTTACTTGCAGAATCAACAGAATCTATGAAAGAAAAACAGATAAGAGGCAGATAGCTGTGCTAACCTGGTGCTTTTTAGTCTGTGATTGACACAAAGGAAAAATAAAAGTTAAGCTCAATATAAAGAAGAACTTTCTTTTTTAACAATTACAGCTCCCCACCCCTTCCCCACCCCCCACCTCTAATGGATGGTGTGGTGAGTCACTCAGATTCTGGCACTGGAAGGATTACATTTGATTACATTTGATTAGGAGGAGATGGGAATTAGGGCTGCACAGTCTGCCAGCTCCCTCCCAACCCACAAATCTCTATGTAAATGCCCTTGATGTTAAAAATGAAGAGTGGGCTCTGAGGGCTAGAGGACTGCATGGTGATGCTGATATGGGGTGTTGTTGCTAGGAGGGATGTCCTGGAGAAGGTGGCACCTGAGCTGGACCCTGATGGATGGCAACAACGGAGAGCGAAGAAAGGTGTAGACAGGGCACTATGAGCATCGGGAATGACACTGACAAAAGCATAGGACAAAATCAGCAGAACACATGCACACCTGTCCTGCCTAGTCTCCCTGCTGTTGGTCTTTTTCTGCTTCTTGTAGAAGGATGTTTCTTCCTAAATCATTGTTTTTACTAGATTCCTTCTTAATAAATCTAATGCATCCAGGAAAAACACTGAAACTCTTTAGTTGGCTTTCAAGGTGCCCCTTAGTATGTCCCCAGCCTTCTTTTCAGAATCTAGTGCATAAAGTGCCAAGATATGAATCTTCCGCTCCAGCTAGACTTCCATGGCCTGTTAAAGGAACTAAATCTTCCCCATTGTGGCCCACCCTCCACAATATTTGTTCCTTCTTGGCTGTTTTGGCACACTTGGTCAGGGTTGAATGAAACTTCAAGTTTTACATGTGATATTCAAAATCAAATGTAATACTTCAGGTAGAATCTGATGGATGCAGAGTCGACTCTCTATCTTTAATGACTTTTCTTTCCCTTTTGGCTTTGGCCACACTTTCACATGCATCTACCAATCATCTGCAGGTTCTCATGCATAAAGTAGGGGATAGGGTTTGAGATTGGGCATTTCTAGCAAGTTCTCAAGTGTTGTGAGTACTGCTGGTCTACACCTTGACTAGCAAGGCTCTAGGGCCAAACATCCTCCTCCCCTGTTTTGACCAGCTGACTTCCCTGATCTGGGCCATTCATTACTTCTTTTCAATACAAATTAGCGCCCAGGTCTCAGTCTCAGTCTGTTTCCTGCCTAGCTGTGTATAGTCTGCAGATCCCTCCTTGTTAATGAGGCTTCTGTTCTGACCCCTCCGACCTCTCTGTTTTCAACACTGCCCTTGCTCAGACGGACAGAGACAGTGGAAGTTAAGATAATTGATGGGTTCTCAGAGGTGAGGAATGTATAAGGAAAAGAGCAGGGATCTAAGCACCAAGTTGCTCAGATAGAAAAAGAAAGGAGAAAAGGAGAGACAGTTTAGAGCGGGAAGGGGACTATGTGGGATTGCTGAAACCAAGGGGAGTATTTTGAGAAGCACAAGTTACAGACAAAACAGCTCTCAAATGCCTCCACATAGAGCCTCTCATCTCTGTGATCTCACCCTCTGTATTTAAAGAATAGTACATGTTGGACTCAATGGTATACTGGACCGTATTTGTTTTGGAATTGTATTCTGCTTCCAAATGGGATTGGAGGTGACTTACACAATAAAGTGTGTGATAAAGGAGGCCAATATTTTCAATAAGCCAAAAGTTAAAAAAAGTTAAAAAGTAGAGAAATTTGCATATTCTGGTCTGAGCACAGAAATGAGCTTTGATTATTATGATGTTCTTTGATTATAAGTCATTTCACCTGCTAAGTTGTTAGTTCCCAGCAAGTTTTAGTTTTTGCCCTAAACGAACCAATTGCCTCCCTATTTCCGAGCCTAAACATAGCTACACTTCCAACAACTGCATAGCAAAACAATTACTGACTTGAATTGGTAACATTTACTGCCCTGTTCTGCACAGCACTGGATTTTCAAAAGATGTATAACTCTGCATCTGTGTTCCCTGAAAATTGATTACAATTTATGCTGACTCTTCTGATAACACTTCTTTGTTTCAAGTGCTTTCTGAGTGTTCTGTAATCATTTTTCTAGTAAAAATATTTTCTAGTATATGAATATGTAGAGCATAAGGAGCTTTTAAGATAATTTAGTGTAACCTCATATTTCAGGTGAGGAGACTGAGGTCCACAGAGGCTAAAATGACTTGATGTTACTCTGAAAATTATTGATGAGCTATGCTTGGAATCCATAATTTATTGTATTAAACATTTGACTACATCTACTTTACTCTAAAATTTGACATAAGGACTTTGTACCTCTTGGATCCCAAAAAGATTTTTTTAAAGATTGAAATTGCATTTCCCCCCCAGTAAAATATTGACTGATTTAGTATAACATAATTTTTTACTCAGCATATGTTTCTATTATTTCCAATCATTCTAAAGTGGCCAAAGATATCAATCAACTACTTCTGGTGATTAAACTTTTATTATTTTATTATTGTCATTACAATAGGTATGGCTGTGACACAAAGGTGGTGTGTGTGGCTTACTCTGTGGTAGGACATGAAGTAAAGTGCTGAGCAACCTTTGCGCTATCACATTTGTAAGAGGTTCATCGTTACTTTGACCCACACTGACTAATTCAATGTGATACAACAAGGGTGGAGGCAATAAATCTCAATCCAGATGACTAGAAGAATCGATTTCTTCAATGGGTAATATTTAAAATAACCTCAGAAGTCCTTAATTACTTTGAGGCATCAATACAAATTGAAGGTCACTAGGCTAAAATTGTTAGATGCTATAGATATTTCCTACAGCTCAGGAGAAAGGTCAATACATGCCAAAGACACTTTAAGTATATGACTAGATGCATTTTATTATCATTTTCATCCAGGGACATTAAAATGCTGCAGAAGGAATAAAAGCTAGGTGCCTTATTTCTCCTCAAATATTAATACATTTCCACTCATTGTGTCATGGTTGGGAAGGAAATGCCACTCATGACTCATGGTGTTAAAGATGATATAGAATCAATGAAAGACTAAATCATCAATATATCAATCTGTGTGCTACCAACCTAGGAGACTAATGTGAAAATTAATGACCTTTAAAATTCAAGGAATGCACATACATCAATCTAATTGAAAAAAGAAGTGATAAAGTGTTCCATCATTTACTGCCACCAAACAGAAAGGAGAGATTAATGACACATGTTGATCAAACACAGTACATAAAGAGTGAGGTAGCCTTTTGGGATCATTGCAGGTCCAGAAATAATCTTTGGTTTCTTTTGTGGAGAAGGTTGGACTGTGAAAATGACTAACAGGATGTAATCAGACTCTCATGACTCTCTAGACACACAGAGAAGTTTGCTATGATCTAAAATACACCCACTCAGCAGTTCATATCAAGAGTTCAGATTCATCGTGAGACTAGGGAAGCTCCCACACACTGCTACGTGCTTAAAAAGCAGGAAGCCTTCTTTATTCTGCTATTTTCCCAATATATGGGTGCATAGAGTATAATTTTAGCATCATGATCATTTTGTGTCATTCATGAAAACGCCTTTCTTATTAAATAAAAAAAAATTGAGCTAAGTGCAGTCTCATCACAAGGCAGTTGTTGTGTCTCTGACAGCCTAGGCTGCAGAGACTCAACTGGAGAACAGAGCACAACATGCAATTTAGGAAGATAGTCACTGACAATCATTTAAATAACACCCTCTTTTTCCAGTGGCTGCCTTGGGAACACAAGCAACCCTCTTATCTGTTGTAACCTTTCTCATTTGGGAGCATCAAAAAGTAATTTCCTGTGAGTGGTGAAGAGATTATATGTTGTACATACACCATGTGCAGATATAATGCATTATTTTTTATGTACACTCTTCTGTATGTGTCTCTCTGGATTCACAAAATAAAGCTTAGGCAGAAAAATTTTCTGAATTCCTTTGGGCTTGTGGGCCTCTCATCCTTCCTGACACCAGCTTAAACTTGATCAAAGTATCTTTTGGGAAAACTCTTTTTATCCCCTTTTTGTTCTGGGCGCCCCTTTCTCAGCCGCTCACTCTGAAAATCCCTAGTTGTCTTTCACTGGGAATGGCAGTCTTGGTATCACTAGAGGCCACATCACATCCTTGAGCCTCATTTCTATCAAATTTAATTGCTTTTCTCCTCCCGACCCTGTCCATTTACATTTGCCCTGTCATTTATGATTTATAGACACAGCTATGTGATGTGTTCTGGGGAAGAAGAAATTCCACACTTTTTGCTGTCTTTAAATTCAGTCATTCATCTTATAAACACATAAGCTATCATCATGATTAATACCAAAGGTAGCATATGTTATCAGTATTTCCTTCCTTCCTTCCTTCCTTCCTTCCTTCCTTCCTTCCTTCCTTCCTTCCTTCCTTCCTTCCCTCCCTCCCTCCCTCCCTCCCTCCCTCCCTCCCTCCCTCCCTCCCTCTCTCTCTCTCTCTCTCTCTCTCTCTCTCTCTCTCTCTCTTTCTTTCTTCTTCCTGGTGGTGGGGAGCAGGAAGAAGTAATTTTTCACAAGTTATATCATATTTTATCCTCAATTTCAGCACTGAAATCTCACTTATCTAAGTTTCCTACTACTCTAGCTGAGGTTTAACCCACAGGCATCACATGATGAAATCCCTTTTTATTCGTCCGTCACAATAACACAAACATGAAGACTATCCTAAGAAGCACAGACAACCAGAACCAAGCACTTAGGCATTTATGCATGACCTAATTGCAGGACAACCTTATTATTAAATACCACAATTAATAAACCAGTTAGCAGTTAGTACACCGGGCTCTGGAGAGAAGACATGAAGGACACATCCGCAAAAAGTAATATGACGGACAGTCTTTTTTCAAATCCAAGTTTTAATTTAACAAAATCTCAGGAGAGCTTTGGTTCCCAGACACCCGGTGACAAATCCTTCCCAGGTTCAGGGAAGTGAGAGGAAATAAGTGCAGCCATTGAAGGCCACCCAAGGAGTATCACAGCAGTCCCATCTCCAGAATGACAGGAGCTCTGCAGTTGTTAGTGCTGCCAGGGGAGCATCAGGAGGGAGAGAGGAGCCTGTGGGGAAGTAACTAGATAGCATGCATCAGCCAGGCCAGCGCTGGAAGGATGTGTTCCTGAGATTAATGTTTCACAGCTGTGATGCAAACCTGGACACAGGCAGAGCCGATGGCTTTTGCAGCAGGAAACAGATGAGAAATTACAGCATCCAAAGAACCTGTTATACCAAATCAATGATAAATTTGCACCCATGAGACAATTGATGGTAGGAAAAAAAAGCAACAAGCCTTACCTCTGATTTTTCTCTCTGTCCTACACTCCTTGACCAGGCAGCTCCCCCCACCAGCATACACTCATCATGGCCTTGCATATCTTTCCCTTTTCATTCCGTGACAGCACTTCTATTTCTGAAACTTTACGTTATCACCCCATTGGTAAGGGGGATTTTAAAAACCTTTTTATGGAAAACTATAAATATAAACAAGAGTGGAGATTATTGTTGTAATGAACTCTTATCTACGTATCATTCAGCTTAATCAATTATCAACTCATGGCCAGTGTTACTTCATCTACCATTTCCACCCTCCACTTCCCCACCTATCCCAACTCCCTCATCCCCAGATCATTTTGAAAGAAATCCCAACCTTCTCATTATTTCTCTTACAGGGAATTTGTCATGAAACCTTCAGAAAACTGGTAGTTTGTAGCTCTAATTTTTCTACTTCTATTAAAAACAAGGGATATTTGGGGGCCTTTATTATTTACTTTCCATCCATTTTTATTATAACTAAAGTAAGTTTTAGAGTTAAGATAATTGCCAAAGATGGGCATGTGACCACTGCTGTAGATTAACAAGCTCAGCAGTGATTCCCAACACTTAATCCCTTTTGGACTCTGACTGACCATTGTGAAATATTTCCATATGGCGTGAAATAAGTGTTAGAAAATACAGCACTTCTAGCTCTACAGGAATTCCATTAAAGCTCTTTCCACATCTACATTTCGCCCCTCAATATTCCTTTCAAAAGATGTCACGTTTCCCAAAGATGGGCTCCTTTTATTGTGTGATTTACCTCCTTTCCAATCTATGTAGTGCTCACAGCCAGTATCAGAAGATTAAAATCTCAAGTTTTAATTTACTTAGTTTACTTTCTACATTAGATTGTAAGTTATATAGGCTAAGACTTCCTCTTAAGCTCCTTGGTTTTCATCCACAGTGCCTAATACACTGCTTAGCATTTATTGATGCTGAGCGAAGACTTGTCAATTTATTGGTGTGTGTTACTTCTCATCATGAAACCCAAGTATGTTTTATAAAGTGATAGACTCTTGAGCAGAAGAACAGCAAATGTGTGCTGCCACCAGGCATTTCCTGTGCCCGGGGCAGGCAGTGCTAACGGAGCGTGGTATTCTTTCCTAACTTGGGATGCAGCCCAGCATCCTTGGCATGCAAATTGCAACTTATTTGCTATCCTTCCTCTAAAACTATTTCAATAGAGAAGAGATATAAATCACTCATTGAGCCATTGAATTTGTCAAATGCTGTCATGTTTTGTTGCTGCTTTATAACACTCACCCAAGGATATTTTTTCCATTGCTTTTTAGAGAGAGTGGAAGAGAGAGAGAGAGAGAGAAACATTGATGTGAGAGAGGCACATCGATTGGTTGCCTCTTGCACATACCCTGGCCAGGGCCAGGGCCAGGGCCAGGGCCGAGCCTGCATCCAAGGTACATGCCCTTGGCCAGAACCTAACCCGGGACCCTTCAGTCCCTGGTTGGATACTCTGACCACTGAGCCAAACCAGCTAGGGCAATGTTGTCATGTTTTAAATATTCAGCTGGTGACTTACGCTACCCCTTTATATTTTAGGGCACTTCAGGGCTCCTACATACATTGCTTCTGATCAAAGCCTGGTTTCCATGATGGGCTTGGAGTGAGGAGATCTGGTTTCAAATTCTAATTCCTTATCTTACCAGCTTAGGTGACCTTGAGCAAGTCAGCTGATCTCCATCAGATTTTGTTTGTCATGGGTAAAATTTGAACAAAAGCTCCCTTTTTCAGGGAGTTGTTCTGAGGATCAGATAAAACAACGAATCTAAATGGCTTTTTAAATTGTTAAAGCTTCATAAAATGTCTGCTAATATAAAAGGTATTTTGGAGGTCATGTAAATAAGCACAGATCTTCGTCCGGATAAGCCAATACAAACTTAATAAACTACTAGTTTCCGATTTTATATTGACTCACCTACCTTTCCCTCTCGTTTCCTCTCTTGTACGACTGTCTAGTAGGTAGGGATTTATAGGGGACCTCTTCAAAGTGTAATCAGAAGTCTAATGGTGTCCACAACATTCTGTTGTTAGGGGCCCAGGCTGGGGAGCAGGATAGGGAGATCAAATTAATGGGATAGAAAATTAGATACAAAGCACAATGAAAAATGTGAGGCTCAGGGAACATTTTCTAGGTCTCATTAATGGTTGGGATGCTGTTGGTAAAACTGCTTTTAAGAAAAGAGCCTCGGGGGATTTTCCTAGAGCTTTGGCCTCATCAACCTCCAGTTCTAACCATAACCAGGTGCCTAACTGGTGGACGCTACATTTAAACAGCTTTCCTAGAAGGCTGCTTCTGATTCTCTCTACATGTTGGCATATATGACAATATGGGAAATATACAGCAGTTAATTTTCCTAACCACCCTGAAACTAATGTATTTGCAATGCATTTCATCAGCAACTTAGTAAACTGCCATTTAAGAGGTACATTACTTTTACAATAGTATCATAAAACTCCTGCTGCCAGACATAATTCACAGGTGGTAGCTGAGGAAAGTGGATTCAATAGTACTTCAATATCCCTCTGTCCTGAGGTGTTAGTTTCTAAGTAACAGGCTGGCGATGTGTGTGAGCAGGTTTCTACTTTGGGGGTTTTGAGTCAAAATAATTTATAAACCTCTCTCTTTCTCTCTCTCTGATGTTCATGGGCATATCAGCAGCTATATGGAAATTGTTCTGGTGAAAAGAGGGTCCTATCTGAAGGTCATTTTGTGTAATATTTGAGAAAGCACTTCATATTTATTTTCGGCATTCAGGTTCTTGGGTGATAATCAGAGTAAAACTTAAATGCATAACATAAGAAAAATGATAAGACAAAGGTTTTTCATTGACTATGTTATACGGAGGGACGGGGAAAGAATCTAGTGAAATAAGGACATTAGGTTTCATGATGCTGGTTACTTTAAATTTTTATATCACTTCATCTCCAATTCAAATGTCAAGTCGAGGCAAAGTCCTTAAGTACTTCGGAAATCTGCCTAAATCATTAAACCAAATGTGGAAGCATCCATCCAAATGCACACGTGGCCGTCAGGGTAGGAGGCAGGACTGAGAAGCCAGTGTCACTGGCAAATTTAACTTCTTTGAGAGAAAGTACAAATTTCATTTCCAATGTTTTTTAAAAATCTAACTTGTAAGGCTTCTACAAAACGATCCTAAAAATTCCATTACCAAATCTACTGTCCATCCCCTCCCCCCAAATCCCACCTTTCTGTCTTTACAGCGAAAGGATACAACTTTATATTTTAAAAAAAGTTCACATAGCACCTCTGTGTTCACTTAAAACCCTTTCAGCAACTTCAACACCCCGAACCTTCACTTCTCATTCCCTTTATTCCCTCATAGAAACGGATGTGACTTCCATGACTGAACCGTATGCTTATTTTTTTAAAGTCATACCACTTACTATTTTGCCCTTTGGCAAAGGAAAATCAAGGGAAATATTTAAAAAAACAGTCAGATAATTCATTATAAGTAACCTTACATTTTATTGTTTCATGATTTTGTTCTTTGTTCCATGTCCTTGTGGCCTTTGGTAATTCATAGATCCACAATGCGACAGATGTTTAGGGATAGATAGTGTCCAAATTCTTAATTTAACAGTTGAGGAAACTGAGTCTGAGACATGGAAATGTCTTGCTTGAGGTCACATAGTAGCTAATTAGTGACAATGTCTTTGTATTGTCCCCCGAAGTCATTTCTTATCTAAATAATGTGGACAAAATTTAGCATTTGGAGATATGCGCTGCCTCCCTCCCCCAATGAATGAATTCAGTTTTTAGGGTACTCTGGCTTGGCAAAGTTCAGAGCAGTTATTTGTATTATGCATCCTTGCCCTGGCCTTAAGGCGGCTTTACTTTTTTTGTTAAGTGAGAGGGAAACTGAGGCAGAGAAAAGTGAAGTATCTTGTACAGCCTAAGTGGCACAGCTTTTAGATGTAAGCCAAACCTTGTTACTTACTTCCAGCTGGCTAAATAGTGTTCTAAGGCGGACGAGAAGATCTCTGTCTGCACAGATAAATGAGGAACCAAAAATAGTTTGTGTGGTCTACTGGTAGACATAAAAAGCAATGAGGTCAGCCTGGAGTCAGTGCGGAATGAGCACTAATGTATTCTGCTGGTTTTGATTTGCTGACAAAATCATGCAGTTTTAAAAGAGGGAGGGCACAGCTTCATGAAAGAAAAAGAATTAGGAATGTCAAGTGTAATCCTCTGAAACAGAGAGTGAAAGCTCAGGAGTATAACTGTTCTGATGTTCTGAGTCCTGCCAGCGAGTGACAGGTAAAATGAAGACCCCTTCAGACAAACCCATTGTTCCTGTCAAAGGTGGAGGAAGTTCCATTCAAACACCTGTTTTTAGTCTTTGTGAATATTAAAAGCCCCTGTGATTCTTTTTTTTGGGGGGTGGTGGAAGCAATGATTTTGAAGTGTTACAGTACACAAAAGACACAGGCTCAATCTTGTGCCAATTCACTGCCAGTTCTCAGTTTTCCCCAGGGATGTGCATAATTTTTAAAATTTGTGGCAGATAGATTTGTAGATGGTGAGCATGTTGACACTGAGAAACAGGATTGCTTTTTAAAAAATTAGTACCAGTCATTCTAATTTTGTTTTACATGTGATTTGTTTTTGATTTAGCATAAAGGTGCTAACCACATAAACTGATATGGAAATACAAAACATAGGAGCCCCCAAAGAGAGGAAGGCATGCCTCTACAAAGAGGTCATGCCGTCACTAATAGCAGCGGGTCTGTCTATTGCTTAGGGAGATTGATTCTATTAGATAAATAATTCTATGACGACTAAAATTCATGTATTTCAAATGTGCATCAGTATTCCAGAATGCAATATTTTTTTCTAAATTTAGTTTGCACGGATTATGAATTCTTCCAAAGTTAAATAAAGGTATGTGACATGAACCAATTGGATTTTATGTCGTTTCTCAGAAACATTTATTACAGATTCAACAGACTGTATTGAATATTGCCATTACATTTTCCAACCACTTTTTCAGAGCTCTTTCTCCTTGTTTCAAATGAAACTGTGTTATACAAATCACAGCCCCATGAAATGATCACTTGTAACTAACTCCTTTTAGATTTCTGTAATTCTGGCCCTGACTAATCCCTACTTCGTGAGGGGTTCAGCCCACTATAATCCTAATCACTGGAGCCAGTTTCAGTGTGCTAAAAACAGGACTGTCCTAATTCTTCTTGAAATCCAGGAGGCAAAGGGGTCGGGAAATTACACTTGGGCTGTCTAGAATTTGCAATCAACATTTCAAGTCACTCATTCCCATCCAGGGACAGTGATACAGCCAAAAGGCATTCGAAATGATTCGCTTCCCATTGTCCTGCCAGGCTTCTCCTACCCTTTGGAAGTGGATACAGACAGAGTGGAAATCAGGTGACCAACTTCACTCTTTTTCTGCTTTGGTTTTTGGGACAACCTGTCTGTGGCGCTCTTTGATGGCCAGTACCAGGCACTGACACAAAATGTAGCACCCGCGCCTAGGTAAGCGGAGTCGGCACCTTCGCACTGTGAAAATGCTGTGATTTCTGCTGTTCTGGATGACATTTTATTGTCTATACTGCAAATGTTAAGACACATATGGTGGACCCATAACCTTTCCTAGTGTGATGGAGGCGCTACTCCCTTGAGCCCAAGTAGGGATGGCAGGAAGCCACCCCCCCCTCTCGCCAGAGTTCTCAGAGCTGCTGAAGAGCCAGCGTCAGCCTCCAAGGGCCGTACCCTCACTGTTCATGCTGCCATTTGCCAGCGACAGTTGACTCTCAGCTCAAGGGCGAGAATCTGATGGCATCTCTTATCCCCAATTTTATTTATATTGATATCCCCTCTATCGCCTTTCTTTAGTTCCACAAGCATTTCTAAGTCTATTCCTTTCCCAACTCATCTTCTCTTAAGGGGGTTGCGCTGACCTGCCATGTTTTATCCCCAAACTCTGAGAACCCTGTGCCTGCATCATCTGCCACCGCTTTCTCACAAGGTGCTGATCGCGACCCTCCCTACAACCTGGCTTCAGCATGCACTGCATTATTCGACTGGCTTTCAGAAAAAACTTCTTGTACTTGCCAAATTCAATGATTTAATCTGTGTCCTAATCCTCCACATGAATTCTGTAGCACCCACCATGCCTCCTCCTGGGGAAACCACACACTTAGTAAAATTCTACTTTGTTCTTCTACCGAGTCAGATACTGATGACAGTCTCCTGGTGTTTCCTCTGCCTCACTGGTCCCTTTTCTGTCTGCTTTGCTCTTCGTGGCCTAAGAGAGCAGATAGATTGCTCTGGTGGGGGTGGGGTGGGGCGGAGGGATTGAACAAAAAAGAAAACGAGAGAGATCACAGACATGGACAAGAGTGTGATTTCATCGGGGGAGAGGGGCAGAGGAGGTGGAAGAGAGCACAGGGAGGATAAATGGTGATGGAAAAAATACAATTAAATTTAAAAAAATTGTAAAAAATTTCAGAATGTGGGGTCACATTCACTACTTGTCCTGCCTTCTCCGTTGCTGATAATGGAGCAACTACTCTCTCTGCAACCCAGGCAACAAAGCAACAACAACCCCCCTGGATCTGGTTTCCCGTCCTTTAACCTTCCAAATATTTCTCCTGGAGCAGTAAGACTTGAGCCCCTGCCCTCCAGCGCAAGGCGTTTCCGACCTCTTTTTCAAGTGTCATTCTCTTCTAGTCATTTACAAGTCTGAGGCAAGGGACATACCCCCAAGTGCAGGGACAGAATGCTTTCTGCTTTTCCTTGCACATCCCAGGGTAAAGCTGTGCTGTTGGAGGAGCTCTGTCTCCACTCTTCTCTGACTCACTCTCTCCAACTCTGAGTTTAGACAAGGTCCTGTACTATGTGCTCAGGAAATATTTTGCAGGCTGAATAAATGTACCGAGAGATGCTTTAAAATCTGACCACTGGAATATTTTCTATCTTTAAATAACCAGCTCAAAGTCACCTTCATCTTGAAGCTGTCCCTGACCTCTCCATTTTATGTTCTCACCCCCTTTGAGCTCCACAGCACTTTTTTTCATAAGGAGTGTTTTACCTTATGTTTTAAACATGTTATGTCTTAGTGTCCCTACCAGCTCTCTTAGTGTCCCATACATGCTCTCTGAGAACAGGCACTGTCATACAGAGTTCCTTGAAGTCCCCTGGTGCTCTTAACACAATTCTTTGTGTAAAACAGCTCAGTATCTCAGCATTGAGTTTATTTTCCTTCAAAGACTAAGATTTGTGCATTGGAAATTACCCAGTTCCTGCTTTTTGCAGGTTTGCAGAATGTCCTTTTGAACCATTAGCTCAGGGTGCGGTGTTTCTCAGTCACCTAGTCACTCAGAATTTCATTTCCTTTATAAATGGGGTTAATAATATTTATCTAATAGGGGGACTCAGAGGATTCTTTAATTAATGATGAAACATATTCCAAGATCCTTGGAGGAAGTAAAAAGATAAACATTATTATATCTCTTATTACTGTAGATAGAAGTTATTAAACTCTCCCATAAACAGGAACCAAGAACAATTTTAAGCCAAACTGATAGTTTAATAAGAAGTAGCTAGGGGTTACCACAGTTGAGCTAACGTAAACACTTTGGCAAAAATTATGCCCTTCTTTTGCTATTAATGTGGGACATGATGAGCTTCCAGAGTCTCAGTTTCCTCACCTGTTTAATTAAGACACTGGATAAGATAACCTCAAAGGTCCCATCTAGCTCCAGCATTCTTGGCAAATCTCTGATTTTATTAACATCTCAAATCTCTGACTAATTGAATGGTCCTCTGTGTCTTCATCTAACTGTGCACTACTATAACTGCTGTCTCCTAAGGGTTCCTTTTGGTCCAAAGAGTTGAAGGATAAGCATAAATTTTACATATATATATATATACACACACACACACACATACACACATACACACACACACGCACATATATATATATGTGTGTATGTATATATATATATATATATGTATATATATATATATTGATTTCAGAGAGAGGAAGGGTGATGGAGAGACAGAAGCATCAATGATGAGAGAGAATCATTGATCTGCTGCCTCCTGCATGTCCCCTGCTGGGGATCGAGCCCACAACCCTGGAATGTGCCCTGACCAGGAATCGAACCATGACCTTCTGGTTCATGGGTTGACGCTCAGCCACTGAGCCACAATGGCCAAGCAGATTTTTAAAAATTTTTTATTATCTGATGGTAGAATGCTATGTGAATTCTTTAAGGAAACTTAAAATTGGCAAATCTAAGCTTTTGAATCTTGGTGTCCCAGAAAACCTTTTTAGCTTAGGGTAGAGACTAATCAGAAAATATTCAGGTGTACTCCACTACGCAAGCTAGTCAGAATTTCTCACAAACAGAAAATGTTTCTCATCAGCATGTCTCCTGGGGCTCAGGGTAAAGCTTACCAATGTTGTCCTAGGAGGATTTCAGAAGCAAGGCAGCTAAGGGAGGATGGTAGGCATTTGGCAACAAATGCTCTGCTTTTTTGGAGGATGCTTATGGAAGATATATTCTGAATGTCCGACTAAACTGTAAGAGTTACTTGCAAAGGGAGTGTTTTAGAAAACCCCTTCATTGGCTCCTTCTGCCTGACTTGAGTGTTCAGAATGATCTTGAAAAATCAGAACCACTGGAGTGTAGGGCTGTGTAGCTTACTCTTTGATGTTCAGGTCAACACTGTTCTCAGAAGATATGCCCTGCTGTCCTCAGGATTTGTCCAGATGGCTTTTAAAAAATGTATTATAATAAAAATAGCATACATTTATTCTCTTAACATTTTTGAGGTTTACAATGCAGTACTGTTAACTACAAACATGTTGTGCAGCAGATCTCGAAAACTTTCATCTTTCATCACTGACACTCTCTACCCATTGAACAATTCCTACTGCTCCCCCCAGCCCTTGGCAACCACCATTCTACTTCCTGTGTCTAGAAGTCTGACTAATTTAGATACCTCGGATAAGTGGAATCATGCAGTATTTGTCTTTCCGACTGGCTTATTTCACGCAGCATATAATGTCCTCAAGGTTCATCCATGTTGTAGTGTATAAAATAATTTCTTCTGTTTGAAAGGTTTTGTCCCCTGGCTGGTGTGGCTCAGTGGTTGAGTGTCAACCAATGAACCAAGAGGTCCCCATTTCAATTCCTGGTCAGGGCACATGCCCGGGTTGCAGGCTTGGTTCCCAGCTGGGGGCATGAAGGAGGCAGCCAACTGATGATGTTTTTCTCTCACTGATGTTTCTATCTCTTAATCCCTCTCCCTTCCCCTCTCTCTAAAAAATTATTAAAAATAAAAGTTTTGTTCACACAATTATAGTATTTCTACTGCCTGTAGTTAATGATCTGTTTATTTGCTGGGAGGGAGAGAAACTTCCCTGAAATATTAGAATAAAAAAGTTACTCTCCCAGATCAATGCTAGAGTTTGGATCCTATGGTCCTTGAGACAAGATTTAAGAGGCTTTAAAATATACTTGGGTCACATTAAAATGATGTCATGGTACCTCATAGAAAGTAACAAACTAAACTGAAGAAAAAAAGCCAAGAGAAAACACAGGTCACCCTTCCCACCCAAAAACAACATATTTTCAGGGACAAAGATGAATTGTTAGCTTCAGTATTATTTGGTGAAAAACAACATCTTCAAGTGGTCATCAGGTGGTCTAGTTCCAGGAGAACTTTGTAGCTGTCAATGCCCCAGTATTAATAAAACAGATACAATAAAAATATAGAGCTTAGCAGTAGACATGGGACATTCCAGAGGTCCCTCCATGACCTTCTTCTTTATGGAAGATTCAGAAGGATAAATGGCATGGTTTTTAGACTGAGGTATAAATATGGCGTTACCACTTACTATTTGGCTTTGAACCACCTCTCTGAGCCTCAGTTTCCTCACTTGTAAAATTAATGTCACATCTGTTTTATAAGGTTGTAGAGGGAGGAGATGGGATTAAGAAAGTAGTGGGTCATGCTCCTGACCCAGCAGAGTTCCTGCCACAAATAAATGCCATAAAAATAAACATCTGACCCTGAACCCCTCTCACACTTGGACTGCTAATGCTTCCAACCCTCCTTGAAATATCTAGACATCCTAAAAGATCTGTCCTCTGCTCAAAGAAATACTGCTTTATAAGAATATGAACATACAAGAGATAAATTAGGAGTTGACTATTTGCATTACAAAAGGAGTCATTGATTGTCAATAAGACGAATGACTCCTAGTTTTTCAGCAGCTCCCAGGTGTTTGTAAATCCTGTACTGAGCTTTACATAATTTTCTCCATCCTGAAAAAATTCTTTTATAGAGCAAGTTCCTCTAACACTTATAAAAGCAACTCGATTTCTCACATTTTTGTTTCCCTACAAATTCTTAAGATGACAGTGACAGGGAAAATTGCACTACATATTTATGTCTTACATAGCTTTGAAAGGAAATACAAATCAGGGCGTCCTGACCTCCCATGCAAATTATTTCCATATATCCTGGTCCTACCAAAAGGAAAGAAATTGTAAAACCTGAGCTATTGTGAATTCCTACAGGATTAAAAATGTGATATTTGCATTGCCCATAATTAAATCTCCTGGTTACAAGAGCTGGTGCTTGACCCAACTATTCCTTTGGCCAAAAATGGAAACAAGCAGCCAGTCAGTGGAGCCCTTTCTACTTTCTCCAAAGCTTCCACTTTGGCCCAGAGTCAGGTATCCGAGACACATAAAAATGCACGGATGTTCTTCCAGCCTGGTTTCCGAGGTTTCTGGAGCAGGTGATCATTAATGCAAATTTATAGGCTATTACAGAATTTTTAAAAAATGTGTTGTGGTCGAATAAAAACCATAAGCTTGTCACACTTGCTTTTTAATTACCAGATATGTAAAAAGGAAAGTTACAGATTTAGCTGCACTGGTTGCTAGAAATCGTACTGAGCTAAACATTCCTTGACAAAAACAAAAAAAGTCTCCTGAAGGAGGGTGATTTCTTTGGCAAAAAATGTAGATTTCCTATATTTAAAAAAGCTGTATAAGGATCTAAAGCAACCACTGTGTCAAAGAAAGGCCTGTTGTTAGTAGTCCTGTCAGTGCCAGAGTGTAGGATGGCAGAAGCCCGTGAAAGCTCAGGTTGCTGTTGGGGTGTGTGCATGTGATAGTGTTGCCGGAAACTTCTCTCCTGCACCTTCCCTAAAAATTCTGGTTCAACTGAAAGAAAGCAAATAGCTTGGAATACTATTAGTTCCTGTGTAAATTTAAAGTGAGGACTAAGCTAAACATGGTTTTATGAAAGGAATATTTTTAGGAATGAATGGGTTAGTCAGTCAGTCCATGAGAAGGAGATTTTAAACAAGCCATTGCTACATCTCAGTAAAGAAATATGTCTGCAATGGAGATCTTTGCTTTCTGAGAAAATACATTTTGGAGTGTTGTTTTAAACGATTCTATATTCATCACAGTTAACATTTCTCCTGTCTTGCTATTGCAACATGGCCAGTTCTTTTCATTTATAATAAACATATAGTTGTAATTTGGTCCTTTGTGATTTCTCTGATATAGTTTTTCTTTAGTTCAGCACAAAAAATTCAAAAATCTGTGTATTTTATTAAAAATAAAGGGTCAGTTGTGGAAATAGCAAAAGCAGACTTTTTTTTTTTTTTCATGTTACTAGCCAGATCACTTGGTTTCTATTTTGCTTTATTAAATGTACTATTTCCTCTGCCATTTATTTTTCTCACCCAAAGATTAGGAAAAAAGTGATCATTAAAAGCGAAATCATTTACTGTCCCTCTGCTTAGCTTGCACTTATAAGAAAACCATTTTCTGAGATTTCTTTCAGGCTGAAAATGTTTCACCTAATCTGTTTGCATTTTTAATAACAGTAAAATAAGCAAACCCTCTGATAACAGCGTTTAGCATTAATTTTTAATAAGCTCATGCCTTTTAAGTTGCCCTTTGTATCTTGGTGGGGAGATGAACTTTCTATAAGAAATTAATCAGAAAATAAATGCAGTTTTGATGCCTTCCTTATTCTTGGGTCTACCAGAGAGTCGATGACATGGGCTACCAAATGTTCTGAACAGGCTCCTTCAGAACAGTGCCACCAAAGCCAACAGCCAAGAGGAGAGCTTTTAATTTTTTGTTTAGTAATATTTCCTTTCTCTTCATGGTTGGATTCTCCTTGGCTCCCGAAAAACAGCCTTTATGATTGATTATCACCAGCCCAAGAGTCCTTAGGATTGTCTGTTGGGTCATTGTAAGGAGCTGAGCACAGCAATATCTATCCTTCACTCATTCATTGAAGTAATAAAAATGTATTGAATTTATTGAATACCTATTGCACACTAAACCTTGTGCAGGGCACTAGGGGGCATAGCAGTGATCAGCTCTAAACAACATAGCTGTGGGGACACATCTAGGCTTCTATACATTCTTTGTAAGGTACCTCTGTGGTGCCTTATGTGCCTGGAAATGTTTAGGGGAATCTTCGCTCCCCCCACTCACCCCCCCCCCCAATCTCACCCCTCTGCCCCATGAATGACCTGTTCTGGCTTCAGAGTCCTCTTCTGAAAAAGGAAATAATACCTTCCTCATTGCACTGTTGTGAGGATTAAATGGAAGATGCTTAATACAATGTCTGGCACAAAGTACACTTATCAAAGTTAACTATTCTTACTGTCATCTGCAATAATGGTAATAGTCAAAAGTAATAACTATCTTTTGTTTTCTGCTATGCATTTATATGATAGGTTCTATGTTGGGCATTGTTAGGTATATTATCTGTAATTCTCTCAACAATCTTCTAAGATAAGTCTAGGGAATTTAAGTAGCTTGCCCAGGGATGTCCAGCTACTGGGATAGTCAGGTCTCCTACTTCTGTGAAGGGACTGCCCCTTCAGTGGACTAGGCAATAAGAAATGGCTCATAGCATGATTATCCAGTTCCTTCTTGGGGACAATACTGGGGTGGGAGGAGAGGTTGCCCCACACATGCTCTCAGAAATCATGT
Organism: Miniopterus natalensis; assembly: GCF_054644295.1. Taxonomy (NCBI): domain Eukaryota; kingdom Metazoa; phylum Chordata; class Mammalia; order Chiroptera; family Miniopteridae; genus Miniopterus; species Miniopterus natalensis. Next base: position 39,398,618 of record NC_142082.1, read on the forward strand.
CCAGATCCACACTCTTAACACCAGCAATGGTGGGCAGATGCCACAGATCATCTCGGGTAGGTGTGTCCACCCCACCACCCCACTGCTTTGTGTTATGAGATGCGCTGCTGGGACAGGGAAGATCATGAGAAAGCAGTCTCCTGAGCACAGGGAATCCAACCAATGCCACCCAGGCTGTATGGCCTGGAAGGGGGCTTGGCACTTCTGGGCAAGTTTCTCCACATAACATGAGAAGAGCTGGTTCTAAGTCTCCTCCTCTCTAGCTAAGCGAGTGAAGGTAAGTATTCAGTGCTTCTGAGCTTTATATCTGGCAACTCATTTAATCCTTCCAGTGAACCTCTGAGAACAAAAAATGATTATTTATGATTCTACCCAAGCTTGTCCAGCAACTAAATGGTGGAATCAGTATAGAAACCTAAGTCTGTCCAACTCCAAGTCTAAAGATCATTTCATGTTACCTTACTGCTGCTGGGTTTCTGTTCATTTCCCAGGGATGGTGACTTAGGCATCTTCCACCAAAGATCATAGATTATCTGTTGCCATATGAATTCTGAAACAGATGCCATCTAACCTTGAAGGCCTTCCCTGTCATGGCCAATCTTCACGCCAAGTTACAATGAAGAATCACGCTGCCACCTTTTGAATTTTTGTCTTTTAACCTGGATTATCCCAGCACTCTTTTTATTTCTGCTTCTCACATGGCAGTGGAGTCGCAAGGCAGCTCTGGGTCTGGTTGCCTGGAACTCCATGAGGCTCTCCTTCTAACCTTGTGCTATCGAGCAGGGGGAAGATTATTCAATTGCAAGTGTTTTCCATGCACCACCCTAGCCAAACCTAAATACTTGCACAGCCACACTCCTGTCACTGGCACTTTTGCTGAAGTGGAGTTTGTAATTAAAATCTTCTCTGGCTGCTGTAGTTTCTCTCCTATTTAAGCTACGTGTTTCAAGTAGTTAGTATGCTTTACACAGCAACCGTAAAATGGAAATTTAAAAATGAAGGGTTGGGTGCCAACACTGAAACAAATACTGTACATATTATAGGGATATTGCTATTTGCAGTGGCCTTCGATAGCCAGGCCTTCCAGGCTTTGGCGTGTGTTTGAGAGTAAGCCCTCACAGATCCAGCTTACCCCTGATGTAATTATTCCCCAGCCCGCCTTTCTGAGATCATAAAAATAACAAGATTATTCCACCAACGGCAAATAATACTTAGAAACAATTAGGAAAAGTTAATGAAAGGAATAATTAAATGTATGTTAAGTAATGATATATCAAACACATTTGTGTCTGGAATGAATACTGTTTCCCGAGTAGTTCTGACTGATGTCAGCGTGAATCTTTATTCTGCCAGATTCTCATCCAACTGCCAAAATATTTTCCCCCTGTAGGATTGTAAAATGAAGTATATTCCGGTTCCCACCAGATACCACAGTGTTTCACATGACCATATTTAGACTTTCACATTCCACTAATACAGCAGGGAAACAATTCCTGAGCCGCTGCTCAGCCTCAGCACTTCCCGTGTAAGGAATCCCCACGGCCAGCATTATATCTGCCTGGTTACCCCTCCCAAACGTGTTAATAGCACTTTGAGAAAATCCCATTTTAACTCATCTGTCTATTTCTTTTAAACAAAAAGGAATCTATGTGTGTGGGAAGGGTATTTTATAAACTCCACTTGAGGACAGAATGGCCTCAGGCCATCAGTCTTGCAGGAGTGGAGAATATTGTTTAGTTCTGCATGTACACGGATGGTGAAAATAAAAGCTCTTCATTTTCCAGGATGTTTTACTCTGGGATATTTTCACCTGTTGGGAGCAGTGCACACACCTCTTGTTTTACTCTACGTTAAGCTTGTCATTTTAGCTGGAGTCAAAAACAATTCTCCTGCAAAAGTGATCATTTCTGGAAATAATGGTTTTTAAGATAATCTTCTCACCATGAAAAACCTTTAATGAAAAAAAATTAGACACTGATTAGTTAAGGGTGAAATGTGTATTAATAATAAATCTCATGTCACAAAATTACACACGACCTCATATTTTTTTCACAGCGATTCACCTGCATAACACAGACCAGCCAATGCTGCTCTCTCTAGAGGAAAATCAGTTCCCAAAGGTTTATGCTATAAATGTAAGTGGGGCAGTGTTAGAAGCAGAACTCTCTCCTCTTTGGTTCAGGATTCAATTTTTCTATTATGTTGGCTCAGGCCTATGGAATGAGCTTATGGTCCAAGAACACTCTAAAGTCTCTTTCCCCTCTGCTACACACTATGCTACGTGCTACCTGCAAAATATTTCTGGTAATCCCCACTTTCAGACATACTGTTGGACTGTGTTTCTTGGCTCTTTGTAGTTAGCTCGTGAACTGGGAGTGAAATGATGTGTGTCAATTCCAGGCCAGAGCCTTTAATTCCTGGTATGAGACCTTGTAAAACAATTTTGTTTTTCTTCTACCCTGGCCATTGGCAATGTTCAACATGGGAACTAACCTGTTCAATGCGAGTTCTAGAGTAAGACATATAGAGGTAGGCAAAAGCCAACCTCTGGGATGAACGTGTAGCTTGGATGAGAAAGAAACCTTTGTTATGATAAATCACCAAGATTTTTAGGTTATTTGTTATTGCTGCATCACCCAGCCCATCCAGACTGGTGCAATAACAAATTTTTAAGAGAAAGAAAGCACATTAAAATGTGGGGACAAAAATTGATATGCATCCCTGGTTTTACTATAACGGTTTTCTTGACCCATTAAACTATATCCCCACTAGGCTATATGACAACTTTGTACGATTTAGAATAAATCCCAGCACCAAGGTATATGTCCTCTAAACCAGAGAATCACCTGGGTTTCAGGCCCACTGGTTTTCTTGGGTTGGTGCCTTGTGCAATGCTTCATTTAATTTAAACCAGGCAAGAGCATATTCTGTTCTAATTCCTTTTAAAATTATTTTTCCATTATGTGAAGTAAGGATTACACATGCTAGCAATCTCCTTTCTGCTTCCTTCAAAACCACTGATTGTTCTTTACAGTAGAAATATCTGTACTTTACCTTTCTGCTTTCAAAGACTTTCTCACAAAATGGTAGTAATTATAATTACACTTAACTGGTAATGCTGATGTGAGCATCATTGAGATGATGTATGCTAATAATGCTTTGTTAACTCAAAGTCCTCCACATGGTGAGTCATTAGTATCTCTTCTAATAACTATAATTTTTTTTTTCAGGCAGACAGGTAAGTAACTCCATCATTTTACGGATATGGAAGTTGTGGTTCTAAGAGGTACAGTGACTTGCCCAGAACACTCAGTGTGTTGTCAAGCCAGTCCAGGTCTTTGGATACCAGGTCCATTTTGTCTTCATTTTTACCACATGGACTGGAAAAAAGCTGGTGTTCCAGCAAATGAGTGGGTCTAGGAGTCAGTCGTGGATGGTACAATCCTTTAGGCTTTCTATGTGTCAGTTGTAGATAAGAAACCATTATTCAATGAGAGGAGACCACTACAGTATATTTGTTTCTCTAGACCCAAGTGGAAGTCCATGAGAGAATGAAGATGCTTAGAAAAGAGGTCCCAACACTTCTTTTTCACCCACACTTTGCATCTTCATTTCAGAATCTGACTCTCACAAAGTACAAATTATTTATGTATATAAACTTGCTTTAAGCTAAATCAATTTAAATAAATACTTTATGAGTTCACTTTACTGTGTGCTGTGCTGTTTTTTCTTTGTAATGACGGTGAAAATCTATTGGTCATCTAAGCACAAATGTAGGGCATCATGTTTGAATGAGTAGTGATGGCTGTGATGAGGGAGCAGGTCTCTCATGGGAAATTTGAACAAAAATTAAAAACAAAGGGGCACTACACAGTGCAAAAGTGAATATTGTTATTTCACAGAATGTGTGCAGGGACGGGTGTGTAGTAGAACTTGGACACTGGAAAGACAAATACAGTTGATTCTTATTTGTGGTAGTTATGGTCTATAAGGTCATTGAAAACACTGATTTAATGAATATTGAACAATGTGCTGGTCTTAAGGGAAATACAGGGTTTGGTTCCTGAGAGACTCTGGTCAAGCAATCAATAGATGGCCTCTTTTACTCATGGCCAACAGCACTATCACTCATACCTAAATGAAGCTAACATGCGCATTTTCTCTGTAAGGCATTTCACGCCTTTCTTACATTTGTAACACTAGACAGCACTTCAGCCCTAAGCTTTGGGGCCATTTTAAACAGCAACATTACCAAAAAAAAGAAAAAAAAAGTACTCTTGTTTACAATATTCGGGCTGGCCGAGACAGGAAGGCAGAGTGTTGCCTTGTTTGACCTTGGTGGGGAGCAGGCACATTGGGTGACTCAGATTTTTGTTGCTCTGTACACGCCTGCAGAAAAAAAGCTCTGCAAGTTCTGACTTTTGGGTTACAAATAAACTTTAGTGACTAGGTAAATTCACAAATATGAATTCATGAATAATGGGGATTGACTGGATACCAGTTTGAATCCTGGCTTTGATGCTTCTTGGCTTGGCCAAGTTGCCCAAACTTTCTGAGCCTTAGTTTCCTCATGCATAAAATGGTGATGATGCTAATTGCTTTTTAGAATAGTGGAGGGTTATATGATGATGGATATAAGGCACACAGTATATAGTAGAAGTTTAATAAATGAGAGCTGCATTGTTTTCATCATGGAAATATGTAGGGAGGAAAAAACGTCTTGGCAGAATAGGAAAATAATAGGTGTGCAAGAAAAGATCTTGTTTCAAATCCAAGTTCCATCTCTTGGTAGCTGTGTGACCTTGGACAAGTTATTTTTTATGAGACAATTTTCTGCTCTGTAAAATGAGTTCAGTAACATCAAACTCAAAGTAATGTGTGTGAGTTGTGTATATTAAATTGGAAAAGTGAATGTCCTAGCATATAATAGCCTCAAGAAAAATCAGTTAGTTTCATTTTTGGCATCCCCATATTATTTCATTATCAAATAGAACTTTTACCCATCTATAGTAGATATTTATAAATTTTAAATAAACTAAATTATCCTTTGAACTTGTTTGATGGTTATATAATATTGTGCAAAATAAACAAAGGGAATAAGGCATTCATGGGCACATAAATACATATATTGCCATCTTTTTCCCATTCTATGTAGAAAATAAGAAAAAAGGAAACTTCACATAATTTTGTACTGATTTTAAAAAATAAGATTTGGGAATTACAATGTAAAAGAGAAAGTTTCTTTAAAACTTTCACAAATTTACTTCATTTTAAAGATTCCTTAGTACATTCTGCAAAGGAAGATTGACCAGTTAGAGAAACTTGATATAAGAGGCTTTTTAACATGGGTTAAACAAAAGCCAGTGACAATAACTAAGATGGTGAGGAATTGCTGAGATGACACCAAGGTCAGAACACAGCTGAGCACAGGTGGAGAGCGGATTACTGATAAACTGATTTTAAAATGAACTAGGACATACAGCAAGAGAATTAAGAAACAAATGAAATGAAGAATTGTTAGAAAATGTCCCATTTGGAAATTTTTTCTATTAGATATGTCTTCATTTTAATTCATAGTACAATTATGTAATAGCCATTGAATACATAGGCCCAGGAACAGGTTAAGACATTCATCTGGAATATCCCTGACTTTCCATCAGGCATTCTGAGAAAAGCCTGACCAAGGGTTGCATTTTCGATACTAAGGATCATCCTGATTTTGTGGCAATGACCCAGGGGAGGAAGAGTAAAGAACAAAAGCCCACTAGGGCTGTCTGAAAAGTTGAGCTAATTTAAACTGGTGACCAGCCTCATCATTCCCTAATGGGTCTTTAGGAACCAGAGATTAAAGTAAGAAAACTCTTTATTAGGTTTACTTTGTGGACTTCTGCTTCATACAGGGTATAATTCAAAACTTCACCCTATATGTTTTCACCGTTGAGATCCCGGCTTGTCTCATAGAATATACAATCCCAAACTCCTATAACATGTGTGGACAACATTTTATCACTCAACTTATTTTGAAAAGAGCATTGATCTGAAATGTGAATGAGGCTCTGGTTTATATGGACAATGACAAGTCTACAATTGATGAATAGTTGCTCATTAATATTCATTGGTATGATTGCAGATTACTAGCCCCATTTTGTTTGAGAGGAAAACCCACATATGGGGAGATTAAATAACTAGAGCTGGGCAGAAAAAGCAAGACTGGGAAAACAACAAATTTTAGGGCTAAATAAAGATAACACATGGTTAAGAACTTTCTAGTTCCTGACTTCTGGTTCGGATTGCTTCTGATTGAATAGACTTTCTTTTTAGTTCTCAATAAAAATTAATGATATTCAATGGCTGTTTAAATAATGCAAGTGAACTAGTTATTAATCATACCCTTGACTATTACCCAATTTAAACTTGTGCCTTAAAGCTTCATTTTAGAAGCTTTTCTCTTGTTAATCACATCACAATATCTTAAGTATTGTTAGTCTCTGTCAAAAAAAAACCTTTCATTTTTTTTCCAGAAACATAAACTGAGAATTTAACAATCTGCTTTGCAGAAATTTTCAGTGAATGCAGACAGAAGTTCAGAGTAGAACATATGGGATTCAAACACAATCCTGTCATGTAAAATTAGTTTGAAAGTAAAACTGAAGTGTGATCACTCCCCCGTATGTACATGGGAATGCACTACCCATTAGTCTCAGATAGTGCCTTTTGCATTTCAGGGCTAAACACTGTTAAGTGATTTCTGATTCAAATGTCAGTGTCCATAAAAAATAACTTGACTTGGAGATACTTCTTTGTTTCCTTGTTGTTTCAAAAGGTACATTTTGGTGATTTTAATGCTGTTTTATTGGATTATTACTTCCTTTATAAGACCAACATTTTGCTTATTTTAAGATGATTGCTTTACTTCCAGGAAAATATTCAGGAATCAACCTGAATATTTAAGTGGTGAGTAGTATATGGTTCCAGTCACCAGGTCAAGCCATTCAGCTATTTATGGCTATGTCTTTTTAAAACAAGATATTTCCATGGGACACTGACAGAATGGTAGTCACTAGATAATATTGAACTTATTTTAAGAAAAATTTTAGGCTGAAGTCATCTTGTCCTTGTATGACATAAAGCAGTGAGTCCTAATCAAGCAATCTTAAAAATTTGCCTGTAAGTGTCTGTTTGGGGCTGAATTTTGTCCCCTTCCCTCCCTCCCAATTCATTTGTTAAAATCCTAATCCCCAGTACCTCAGAAAGGAAACTTAATTAAAAATAGGTTGGTTGCAGATGTAAATAGCTAAAGTGAGGTCATACTGGAGTAGGGTGGATTCCTAATCCCATAGGATGGGTGTCCTTATTAACTGGGGAGGTCTGGACACAGAAACGTGCACAGGATGTCACCATGGGAGGGTTGGCATGATGTTGCCATAAACCAAGGAACTACCAGAAGCTAAGAGAGAGACGCCTGGCATGGATACATCCCTAGCATTTTAGAAGGAGGCTAACCTTGCTGACACCCTGTCTCAGACCTCTAGCCTCCCAAATTGTGAGAGAATGCATTTCTGTTGTTTAAGCCTCTCACTGGTACATTGTTATGGCAGAACTGGAAGACTAACACAGAGTCTTTTTGGAAAAAAATAGGTTGGCTCTTTTCCTCTCCTTTGCTGTCTACAACAATACTGAAGCGGTTTGGTCTTCAATGAACAGAAACATAATGTCAAGTCTTAAACTTCCTCAGAAGAATGCTAATCCTGCCTCCCCTAGGTCTGGTCTCTAAATCATATGTCTCTCACTTTTTAGTGGGTAGCAGGGAATATCTGAACAAGCTGGACTTTGGGAGATGGAGGGTGACGGTCTTCATGGAGTTTGGAAGGAAAAGCCTTTGGAACATAAGAATGTGTCAGTATTTCTTTGCCCGTGTGTCCTGGAAAGAGAGGGAGCTCTGGGACTAGTTGATGATGAGTCTCCGTTATTTGTCTCCAGAATCGTACCAGGAATCCATCTGACTGTCAGTGTGACGGAGCACCCTCCTTCCCGGGGCTCCGACTCATTGGGAGCAGATCTAATTGCACAGAACATTGGCTTAGTAGTGTGTCTGTATTTATATTAGAAATTACATTCTGTTATCTAGTGTTCCAGGTAACAGGCAGTGTCTGTGAGATCAGCTAACGTGAAGAAATTTGTGGGGACTGCTACAGACTGAATGTTTGTGTCCCCTCAAAATGCCTATGTTGAAACCCTAACCCCAAGGTGACGGTATTAGAAGGCGGGGTCTTTGGGAAGTAGTTAGGCTGTGAGAGTGGATCATGAATGGGATCGGTGCCCTTACAAAGGAGGGCTCCCTAGGTCCTTCTCACATACAAGGAGTGCAAGGAGCAGATGGCCACCTCTGAAGCGAGAAGTGGGCCCTCACTAGACCCTGAACCTGCAGGTGCCTTCATCTTAGACTTACTAGCTTCCAAAGTGATGAGAAATCGATTTCTGTTGTTTAAAAGTCACCCTATTCTATGGTATTCTGTTCTAGCAGCACAAACTAAGGCAGGGAACAATACCTTTTGAAACCTGTCAAGCACAGGATGCTGAGGAACATTTGGGTGGTAAAGTTGCCTGAGTGGTCAGTAAACTGGTCCTGCTACCCTGGGTGGGAGACAGAGGAGCGCACCGGCTCCGAGAACCTCATGTGTGCCCGGGCCCTGGGACAGGCCCCTGATAGTTACTAAGTCCTTTATGACAATCATGCGAGGGACATACCATCTCCCTTTTATAAATGAGGAAATAGTGCCTTGAGGTCAGATAACTAGTAAATGTTATCACTAGTTTTCCAAAGCCCAAACTTTTACTCATTGAATAATGCCTATATTTCTGCTTAAAAAATGGACTTTCACAGGACATGCTATTACTATCTGAGTTGTTGTTACTCTATTGCCCCAAACATATTAGGTAAGGGAAGTTATAATGTTTCTGCTATAACACAGCATATATGAACTGACTCAGGCTATGGGGACCCTTATCCCCTAACCTTTGATTTATGATCACATAATTTTAAATTAGAAATTTTTTAATAATGTAAAGTAGTGTCTCTCCCAGTACCTTCCAGAATGACCACCTGCATCAGGTGGGATGCTCATTTAAAAAATACAAAGTTGAGAAACCAACCCCAGATGCTTATAAAAAAATACAGGTCCTCATATATGGTGATGGGAGAAGATTTGACTTTGGGTGGTAGGCACATAGTGCAATATACAAATCCTGTAGCAAAGAAACCCACACCTGAAACCTGTATGATCATATTAACCAATAAATTTTTAAAAATACCAAGTCGGAGAGAAATCTACCCCAGATTGACTGAACTGGGATGGGTAGGGGATGCCATGAAATGTGCATTTTAAAGAGTGCCCCCCAGGTGATTCTTATGCAGATTAAAGTTTGAGAGCTACTGCTGTAAAGGTTGGGGAACCAAAGGTCTCTCTGGAAAATTCTTTGCCTCTGGCGCACTGAGCTTCTAAATGTAGAGCTCCTGCCAGGCTGGTTGTTACCTTGTTACCGAGGGCTGTAGCAGGTGCAGAAGCCTGGAGGTACAGGAGGGTCACAGAAAGGACACAACTTCTGCAAGGCTCACATCAGAGAGGAAGAGTTGCAAACTTGGTACAAAGCAGTGTAACAGGCATATTCGAGCTCACCTTAGAGGCGAGAGCCGCGGCTGTGCAATAACGAGGTGGGATTCTGAATGTCTTCGTCAGAGAGAATGTTGTCCTGAACAGTCCAAAACAAATTCTGTCGTCTTTGTCACTCCGTGTCATGAAAGATGTAGCCTCAAGCTGTTGATTCTCTATCATCTACTCAAGGTGGGCATTGGGTACAATGGGAACAGATAGTTTGATTTGTACAAAGTGGAAGAGCAGAGCCAACTACCCACGTTTTAAATGACCTAGCAGCTATGTTGTCTAGCTCACATGCCTAACCGCTTCCATTCTTACAAGACGGAGAAAGTGCTGATAGTCTGAAGGATTGCTTGATTTTATTGAACAAATTTCAGTTCACTGGAATCCCACTTAGAAAATCGTAGTTCCAGGATTCTCAGCAGACTAAAATAAGATAATTTTACATGTAATTTATGCTCTCGTTTGGAGTCCAAATCTGAGTCAAAATTCAGCTTAGAGTCATTTACCACATGCTTGTGTTTAAATTTCACAGTGAGAAAAAATATATATTTAAATAGGAACACTGATAGCCACTGGTACTTGTGAAGTGCTATTGTGCCTGGCGCTGACAAACACCTCCTTTACTCTTCACAGCACCTCTATGTAGGATTTATTATGTCCATTGTACAGATTAGAAGATGGAGACCCTGAGGGATGACGCCATTTGCCCCGGTTACATGGTGTTAATGGAAGAGCTAAGCTTAGAACCAGCGTCTACGTGATGCCAAGGCCCATGTTCTTTACCACGGTGCCTCCTGCTCTGTTCATGCTGCTTTTTTCTTTTTATTATTATTTTATTATTATTTAATCTTCACCCAAGAATATTTTTCCATTGCTTTTCAGAGACAGTGGAAGAGGGAGAGGGAGGAACACCGATGTGAGAGAGGCACAGAGATGGGCCCCCTCCCGAGGGTGCCCCAGCCAGGCCGGGGATGGAGCCCGCAACAGCGAACGGTACGTGCCCTGGGCCGGGACCGAACACGGGCCCTTCGCTCCTTGGCCCTCAGACCACTGAGCCAAACTGGCTCGGGCTCTGTTTCTTTTTAATAGCACATAGAATATAGACATTTTATTTTTGTTGGAGAGGATGCTAGCAATTTTTCAGTCTGAGCTTGAGTATTTCTATATTGAGCTTGAACACAGCCTCCAGCATCCTTGAACAATGATGAGACGGAATAACTAATAAGGCTGTGACCCCACTGTCGCTGTGGCTTTAGCGATAAAGGGCTATCACCGCGCCCTCTCAAAGCAAGAGGTACCCTGGGCCCTGGTTTCACAGGGGATTGCAATTAGAGCACAGACTCTTATTCAGTATTATCCTTTCACTCCCTCGTCCCGTCTCCTACCATTTTGAAATGGGGTAACAGAGATAAGGTTCCCAAAGAGAGGCACATCTGACATTTTTATTTCTGTACAAATATGCCTGAGGTCATTGATTTAAAGTTCAGAAAAGGGTATAAGTTTTAAACACTTTTAAAAATAAGATTAACTCTGACTCACAAAAATGTTTGTGTAGATTAACTAATAAGGTAAGATACACTTTGGCTAATTTGCAATCTACACTTATTGACACTGGGATCCAAAACGATATCTCCATTAGTTACTCTGTGCCATTGTTGTGCAAGGATGCCAAAGGCTGCATTCCATAGAACAATCTGAGCTCAAGCTATGAAGTGCTATTTATTACTCTTTGAGGGGTGATGTTAATATGTATTATCTGTAATGTACAGGGACACTGCAATGTATAAATTGATATTCCCATTTCATAGATGAGAAAACTGAGGCTCAGAGAGATTAAGTAGTTTGACCAAGCTGGATTGAGACCCTGGTCTTCTGACTTCAAATTCAGGCTCTTTGGCTTTCAAATAAGGCTGTGTTTCCTAGAGAAGAGACATCCCTGGCTTCTTAGGAGGTAGACTTCAATTATAACGAAAGAAAGGACTTTAACGTTTTTGCTTTCTCTCTGTTAAAGTTTATGCCACATCTGGCTTATGGCGGAAGAAACCCCCATCTTATAATTTATAGACTGAGGCTTTGTAAAGTGGGTTTCAGGGTTCTGGCTGAGCTGCGTGAATAAGCGGGCCCTGGAGAGCAGCCTGGGGGAGAGGGCCCTGAGGTGAGTCAGCTCCGAAAGCCAGAGGGTCCTGCCTCCTGAGAGCAGAGGGGCCTGAACATCTCTCAGAAGCGTGCCATCTTTTCTTTGTCATATCTAGCCTCAGAATGCTATTCTCTTATCACTCTGATTTACTTAAAGTTAGGCAAGCAACTGAGGATTGGTAAGAATGCTGTCAACTATTCAAAAGTTCATAATAATAATGCTGATGTTTATATGGTGTTTTGCGGTACACAGAGTACTTTCTTTAAGTCATTCATGCTGTAATAAAAACAAACAAACAAACCCAACAAGATTAGAAGTTCACCCCTCTTAGCCAGGGGTCAACAAACTCTGCCAAGGGCCAAGAAATATTTTGGAGTCTATGGGTCATACAGTCTCTGTCACCTCTACTCAGCTCTGCTATTAATATTGTGAAAGCAGTCACAGCCAGTAGGTAGAAAACCAACTGTGTCCCAATAAAACTTTATTTACAGGCCCTAAAAATAAAAAAATTTAAAAAAAAGAAGAAGTTCACGACGTAGTTGGAGTCCTGTGCTTTCTCAGTTTCCTCCTGTGTCAGTGGGATAATAAAATACTAACCTGGCCACAGTGCTGGTAATTGCATATCATTTCTACCTGAGAGCTTAGAAGTCTACACTTCAGATGAGAACAAAAGTTTCCTTAACTTTCTTAGAGAGGAATGGGTACAGTGAGAAATAACGTGCAGGAAATTAGAAAAATAAAACCACCATTTAAAAAGTATTTAGATATGTTTGGAGGAGATTGACTTTCTTTTATTTTTGCTACAGATTCATATCTGATATGTCTGTCTTTTTTGACAAAGAAGAGAAACTAATATAAAAGTTCATTTAAAAATAGGTTTGAAATATACAGTATCACAACAGTGTGATGACAGTTTTTGGATTATTATAGAAATATCCATGGTTGTTTTAAATCTTACAATTAATGAAGTTAAATCGATCCCCTTTGCTTTGACATTTTCTTGGTTCATTAGTCTAGGTTTAAAAGCAAAATAAAAATAAAATTTGTGCATGAAAATATAAAATAGATGTATATTTGTTTAACTGAAGATGCTTTTCCATTGAAAAAAAAAAAAAGAATTCTGGAGACTGGCTTCTCCTTTCAACATAATCAAATGTAATAAATTTAAGGTCAGTTTTCTAACTCCAGAGACCTGGTAGCTCCCACTGAAGGTTTGGATCCCTCCATGTAAATACATCAGGACAAGACATCACTTAGTAATGTGTCAATTTAAGCCTATGCAATTACGAAAGCTATAGGATCACTGAACACCAAGCAACGTTGTTTTTTCATTTGCTTATCATTTGCCCCATTTGCATATCACATATTTACAAAGCATGTAGAAAAATATACAGATAAAATGATTATTTTAGGACAAGTCTATCAGCTTATGGTGATGTGAATTCATAGGAGCAGATGATGTTAGAACTAGTTGGTAATGTTCAGAGAAATCGAAGCCTTTCATTTTATATAAAAAAAAATGCAGCTAGTTAGGAGCTGGGAGTAGAAGCGTTTTATCCATCTAAAACACCAAATTCACTGCACGAGCTTGCTTACTTTGCATAATAGTTCATGCTTTGTAAACTCATTACTGAAGGAAACATCAGCACAGAGTTCACTCTCTCTGCATGCATGCGTGTGCGTGTGTGTGTGTGTGTGTGTGTGTGTGTGTGAAGTTGGAGATGGAGGAACATTTGAAATATATCTTTTACTATTTGAAGTCTCACACATTCTTAAGACAAGAGACCAGGCTGGGAAAAAAAGTTATCCAGATTCTTTTCTTTTCTTTTTTTTTAAGAGAAATGTCTCACCTTAAATTGTATCTTTGCCCAAGTGCTGAAAAAAGTTTAATTAAATGTCCCTACTTCAATAAATACCTTGGGCACATAGACTACCAAAGGGGCACATAAAGAATGTGAACATTAATTGCATTTGAAATTAGCCCTGTTGAATTAAATTCTCACACACTGATGCCCTTTCTTCTTAAACCGTAAATCGTCAATGTTTATACGTCAGCTTTATACATTTACTTTATACATTTACTATAAAACAGTCCCTCCATCAGTATGGGAAGTTTCAGCCTAGAAAAAAAAATCTCCAATCTAAGTAAACAGTAAAATAATCTATTTGAAAGTTATTCCAAAGGATTATCAATGGTATATTTTATGTGTATAGTGCTTTGGGGAGAAATAGCTGGATTCTTTGTCTTCCTAATAAAAAAAGAATCTTTAGGCAAGTCCAGTTCAAAATAAGTATTCTCATATACAATACCAAAAAAAAAAAAAAAAAAAAAGATAAAACCAAAGTACCTAATGAAAAATTCAATTTGTTGATAGATTAATTAAATTCCCTACCTACACAACCCTGACTGAATCTGTCCCAAGGGGGTGAAATTGAAAGATGAGTTTGCTAATTAATGTTAATACAGAGAAGAGAACAATGAGAACAAACTCACAAAAGAAGGACCCTCCCTTGGTGAGAGAGTCAGGACAAGTATACAGAGGAATTCACCAAATATGCACAAGCTATTCAGAAAAGAACAACTAAAGCTTCTATTAAATTTGATTTGACAATGATAATGCCAAAGGTAACATTCTAGAGCAATGCAAATCAAAGAAGAAATGGCTATTATTTCAGGATTATCTCTAATCACAGTTTGATAACTTCAGTCCAAAACTCAAATCGTAAGAGACTGACAATATTTCTGGCTTTCCTGATCATAGGTATTTGTGCAATAAAAGAATGCTTAACATACCATTCTCACCCCTGTAAACAGAACAAAATAGATTTTCGAAGAACTGGGTATTGCCATATCATTCTTTTTAAATGTTTAAAAGGTAAAGTTAATTGTATTTATTCTGCTCCAGATGGTCACAATTCTTCCCTCTCTGTATCACATCCTTTGCAATATGATCTGCAGCTTGTCTCATCAAGAAGCAAAGTGGCCCTGGCTAGTGTGGCTCAGTTGGTCCGGTTCGACTCCCGATCGGGGCACATGCACACTCCCGGCTGTCGGGCTCGATCTCCAGTAGGGGCCATGCAGGAGGCAGCCGATCAGTGACTCTCTCTCCCCCTCTCCCTTGCTCTCTCTCTCTCAAATCAATAATAAAAAAATAAATAAAAAGCAGTAAAGAGCATTTCTTTACTCTTTGAGGCTGGGATGTCATGTGGCTTGCTTTAGGTAAGAGAATACAGTGGAAGTGATGTGATCATTTCCCACTGCAGATCCCCAAAGGCGTCCAGCTTCTGCTCCCCCTAACCTTACTACTGCCAGTGGGCATGACGGGCCAGCCTGCAGGAGGGTGATGCGAGCCAGAAACAGGGACAAGTCATCCAGCAGAGGTCATCTTAGACTCGGCGTAAGGAAGCCCATTAGAGACCAGAAGAACCACCCAGATGACCCTCGACCAAGTAGCTGACCTAAAGAAATCATGAATAAATAAGTTGTTACACTTTTTTATTAAGCTGCTTAGTTTGCGGTGCTTTGTTATGTAGCTAAAGCTAACTTGAATAGAACTATTAGTTTTCTTTAAACATTTATGATGTTGCTCATGCTGCTTAATTTAGAATGATCACAGATGAAAATAAAAGTAGTAATAATAATAATAATTTTTAATGGCTTTACTCTATATCATTCTAGATACAGAAACATTCTTCGAAGTTAGAGGGAGAGAGTTAAGAGCACAGGCTCAAATCCAGGCTTCAACACTTAGTGTTTTGATATTGACTGAATAGTTAGCATGCTATGTCTGGATTTCTACAGCTCTAAAATGGAGAAAATGACAGAACTATGTCATACTTATTGCTCTAAGGGCTTCCAAGCAATTTACCTTGAGGGGTATGGCTGATATCATCAGACAAGGTAAAATATCATAGGTGACAAGTGGCAGATATATATTAAATAGTTAAGTGCAAATAGAACTATGTATTTTTTTCTTATGACTTTAGACAATGTTAAACATCTAGTGATTCTATGTGCTACATGTACTCAATAATTCTGTGTCCTTCAGCTTGTGTCTAAGCAGTTGGGAAATTCAATTACTTCACATAATTAACAATGATAATATGACCATGTGGCAAGTATTACAGATCTTACCCTGGGAACAAATTAGCTGCAAAGATGTGAAGTGACTTTCCCAGGTTCACATATCTGCTAGCAGTTCAACAAAGAAAAGACTTAAGTACTCTTGACTTGGAGTTGATTGCTTTGGCTGTCAGAGCCCACTTCCACCTAACAGGCCAAGTTTCTCATACATATTGATGAAAGAAATCACGACTTGTTTGAAATAAGAATTGAGATGCTAAAAAAAAGATAGGTTGAAGCCTGATCCATCTCAGTGTGGGATTAACAAGCCTATGATATTGAATGTCAATTTTAAAAAATATATATATAGGAAAACAGGTTTCCCACTATGTCTAGTCATTAGGCAGAACCCAATTTCCCAGGTTATAGGATTGGATATAAAAGAAGGTGCTAATAAGGTCTTTATTGATTTTGTAGACAATGAGAGATGTGGTCGGGGGAGAATTTAAAGGTCACTTCGAGGCATCATTAATTGGCCCCTTTAACCAAGAATTTGTGCACATCTGCTAAGTGTAAAATGTAAAGACTATATCGATAAATCTTTAACCCATCCAATGCTGTACAGAATTATGTGCAATACTGTGCTAGACTTTTCTCCTTACTGTAAATTGCTCCCTGGAAATTGCACTGGCTTCTTCAGGAACTCTGTTTGTATATAATAGGGCCATGAAAATGACAGATACTGAGTTTGTGGTCTTTAGGCCAAAGCCTGAAGAAGAATACTGGTTCCACAAGTTACTAACTCTTTAACTTCAGACAAGTCATTTAAGCTTTCCAGCGTTTAGTTCCCTTGTCTGTAAATTGGTGATAACATCAATTGCTTTGTAGGATTATAGATGCCCAGGATAGGGCTAAGTAGACACCAGTTCTATTATTAGCACACTGAGCCTTTTCTATCTAACTCATTCCCTCATGTGGACTCCTATTATCCTCCTCACACTCCAAACATAAATATACTCCTTAAATAAACTTAAATTTTGATTACTTATTACAATTGTCAAAATTACCCCTTGCTTTTGCAGCAATGACATAAAACATAAATGTATTTTTCTTTAAGTTCCTATGTTGGCATAGTATTTTTTCAAAGTTGAACAGTTCTGTTTTTGTGTGTGTGTGTGTGTGTGTGTGTTTTAAAATATATCTTTATTGATTTCAGAGAGAGGAAGGGAGAGGGAGAGAGAGATAGAAACATCAATGATGAGAGAGTCATTGATCAAGCCCGCAACCCAGGCATGTGCCCTGACCGGGAATCGAACGCCGATCGCCTGGATCATAGGTCGATGCTCAACTGCTGAGCCACGCCTGGCTGGGCAAGGTTGAACAGTTCTTGATACATAACCCTTTATTTGCTTAATCTTGGTTATTGTATCCAATAAATACTGGGGATCTCTACCTTGGTATGTGACTAACTCTTACCAAGGATTTATTCATTACTTTAGGCAACTAAAACATCATTTTCTACCCAGAAGCTGCAAGTTACCAACCTCTCCAGGCTGAGCAAAAATAGCCCCAACTAAAACCATGAGCCAAATGACAGTTTTTAATATATGTACAGGGTAGAAAGGAAAGTTGGTCATCAGTGGTATTTTCAGCCACACTTATGTCACCATAGGTCTTGTCTGCCTCAGATACAACACTCACACACAAACCCAAAATGGCTCCTTTGTAGAATGAAAAAAATTGACTGCGAAGGTTTTTGATTTACAAGTGTAAACCCACTTACTCACCCAGAAATTTCTGACTCAATGAATAAAACAGTACTAAGCTGTAAAACATTTTAAAGCTGTAGTACAGGGTTTGTTTTATGTCTTGCCCATTTGTAGCTGGAGCTTTTCCACTCGTGTTAAGGTATTTAGATTTTAAGTACCAAATAAATAAAAGTTTATTCATAATGTTTTTATTTTCTCAAAGTACTAAAGTAATTCCTCTGCATGATTTCACATGCAAACGTGCAACTTTAAAGATGAAAACTTATCTTTGTACTACTTCTGATCCTAAAAAATTCCTACTCTCAGAGTGCTCAACTGTGTTTTAAAAAAATCCTAGTTTACTCTGTCTTCTACCTCTTGTCATAATATAATTGCATGCAGATGACATATGCTTTACCTCAAATTGTCTAATATTAGGTAGTATTTATCTAAATTATAAGTAGTGTTGAAGAACAATTATTAAAAACATTAAACCTTTTATCATAAAAAATTCTAAAAATTTAGAAAAACAGAATAGTGCAATGAATACCCTTTAACAGATGAGCAAGCTCCAATAATTATATATCTTTTGTCATTAATTTTCCTAACACTGAATTTTATAAGATGTATTATATTTGTAAAGACTTAGAGATTCTCTACAATGATATTATCAGAACGGGTTATTAGTGTTCATTTTCCTGGTATTGTTTTAAATAAAGGGAGATGGATAGAAAACAAAGCACTATTTTTCTTTCTTCCACCTTTTTAAAATGACTTGAGGCGTGCAGTGAATTTTTCTCATTAGGTTATTTTTTTTTTTAATGGTGTGTTTTTGTAGGAGCATTAAAGTGTACTCTGGTTGCAGATCAATATGACACTGACTAAATATAGATTTACTTACGAGGTAGACTGAATGGAGCCATGTTGGACAAATGAGTAAATAATGTCTCTCTTAACAAGTTCATAATTACGTATTTATTACATGAGCTCTTCTACAGTAGCTCCAGGGAATTATTCCAGATCCTGCCTAAACAATGCTTATTCTTCTAACAACCAAACCATATACTAGGGGCAGCCAGGAGACTAGAGCGTGAAGCACTTGAAGGGAACAAACCAACATGAGTCATATTATTTCTTTTTCTTCCTTCTTGAGAAGGAAGATGAGAACAAATGAAATTAAGAAAAACACTGTTGGGGGATGGGGGAGGTAGAAGAATTTATAGGGGGTATAAGGGGTGGTGGAAGGAGACTTGACTTGGGGTGGTAAACACACAATACAATATACAGATGATGCATTATAGAATTGTACCCCTGAAACGTATATAATTTTATTGATCAATGTCACCCCAATAAATTTAAAACAAAACAAAACAAAACAAACAAAAAACACTGTCTGCAGAGACCAGTGAAACCTAAAGAAGTTCATTTATCCTTGTATATTTGACATGTGTTCTATCAATGAGGAAAGAGACATAAAATATTACACATACACGTTGTCTAAAATTATATATATCGATTAAATATAATGATATATATAACTGATATATGTTATAAAGCAACTAAATATTATTTAAATAAAATATTCAACAACTCCAAGTGGCCTCTTAACTGAGAAAAGGCAAAAAAAAAAAAAAAAAAGGAGAACGGAAAACGCTGTACTTGGGTTTGTGTACAGCCACCACGTGATGCTTTGTGAATGCTGTGACATATGGAATTCTTTCCCAACTCCATTCCACCTTGAATTTCTATTCATTTTTAAGATGTAGGTCAAATATATCACTTCCTTTTGAAAGCTTTCCCTAATTAATCTTGGCGGCCAGTCATCATTCCATCTGTTAACGGTAATGAGAGCTAACATTTCTTGAGAGCCTACTAAAATGCAAAGTGCTATATATGCTTTATCTGACTTACTTGTCCAACAATCCTACCTATGAAGTGAGTACTTGTTATGTCCCATTTCAGAGGTGAGGAAACAGGTTTTAAGAGATGAGGTGACTTACCTAAAGCTACACTTCGTAAAAATTTCTGTTAGAGCTCTTCTGGGAAATAATGATAACATTTATGTCACAGGGTTAGTGGGACAATTTTAAATATGTGCATGCTAAAATTTCCTTTCATTTTAATCCCCAAAGTTACTGATTGTTTTTACAATGGACCTGGGATTTTTTAAAATCAGGTCTGATAAGACACATAGACAGAAATGACTGTCATGAAGGAAAAAGTTCATACTCAGAGATCCCAAGAAACAGGAGGAAGCACCTGCAGGGCCATATGGGGAAGCACCAGAGTCATTCAGAAGGCAGAAGGGGTGAGGGGAATGCATGGTCCAAAGCCTTTATTGCGAGTATATGGGAAGGAAATGGGCAAGGCAAAGTAGATAAGTTGAGCAAGTTTAGGATTGGAAATTTTGCATAATTTCAGTGGGCTCTGAGTTACAGGGGTGTTTCTAGTTGTCTGGTACCTGGCCTCTGGAGAATTTAGGACAGGGGAAATATTGGCTTGATGTGTGAGAGTTTGCTAAAGGAGGTGGTAGCGGCCAAGAGCCCTGGGTTGGTTGATTTGCATGTGAAAGTCCTTGTTGACAATGTTTAGGAATTAGCTAGGCCTGGGAGGAGCAGTCTCTCCAGAATTAGCAAAACCTCAAGATGTCAAAGCATCACAAAATACAGAAAACCCCCCAAAAAAACCCAAAACCATGATTAATACACTAACCTTACTAGAAAACTAAAGCAATGCTGCTAAAGACGACTGCCCAGACTTCCCTATTAAGATTTTGGGCTGATGATTGTTTGTTCAGCCCTCTGTATTGGGTGTTCAGTAGCACCTCTGGTCTCAATCTACTCACTGCCGGGAGCACCACATAAATGCGACAGTAAATAATGTCTCCAGGCATTTCCAAATGTGCCCAGGAGCAAAATCACCCCCAGTTGGAACTAGTGTTGCAGACAACTCATAGTTTAGTTGGGTCATGTTTTCACATAACTCCTTTCATTCTGGATCCTAAATACCTTTTATCACTCATGTTTGAAATAACGGCAGAGAAATGGCCTCACTCTCAATGGTCTCAGAGAGGGAAATGAAGTCACAAAGCACAGATTGTTGAATGGCAAATTTCATATGAGCCTCAGCAGATGCTGTCTGGAAGGACAATCATGAACCCATCATGCACTAGATCAAGAACAGGTCCAGGCGCATCAGTTCTTTGGAAAGTAGGATATAGACCTTCCCAAGCTACTCATGTGCTTTGGTGAGGGGAGGAGGAAAACAGGCCTGGAAAGTTGTCTAGAACTCCTCCCCAGCCCCGCCTGCCGCAGGACAGCTTGCATAACAAATACGTCGCTCCAGCCTTTTGTTTCTTATTTTCTTATACAAGATGGGCATCAAATAAACAGACAAGCTCTAAGTTGACTAACATCCGTACTGGATGCAAGAACAAGGCAAGGCACATCATGACCATTTGAGGTTTTCTATAATAAGATGGGCCAGATGTTCACAAACATGAAAACATGCCTGGGGATCTGAAGTACGACCTTGAGTTCCTTGATTTTTTATTACTTCTGTTTGCTGGAATCTGACTTGCAATGACTGGGAAACTATGTAGGTAAAGTCAGAGAAGCAAATGGAAGCTCAAAAGAGAAAACCCAATGCAGTTAAGGATCAAAGAAGCACATATTCTTACAGGGAATAGATATATCTAGCACACAATAAAATGTTTCATATCACATTTACCTTATCTTTATATTACCCAGGATCACTAAATATTTCATTCCTTTTACGGAAAAGATTGTTATGCCTGACCTAGAGTCTAGGAAATTGAATTTAAAATGTGTTAAGGATACATTATTGAATTTTTTATTTATCTACCTTTTGGATGTCTAGTTTATTAAGTCATGTTTTACCTCATAAATTGAAAAAAAAGGAATTTGCTAAGAGATAAATGCTCATTAAAGAAATATTTGTTGAATATATGTATTGGCAATGTAGTGCTGGGCAAGGCAGACTTGGTTCTGTAAGACCTGGTGGAGCTTTTGTTCTAAAAGGAGGGGACAGAAAACTTAAACATAATTTACTCTGTGACGGAATTTATAAAACCCCCACTCCCAATCTGCTCATGTGGTTCAATCAGCAAAGGTAACCAATACTGTTAAATTAAATATCTGAATTTCATACTCATTGAAAAAATAAATTTAAAACCCAAGGCTCTTAGAGGTTCAGATCTATGGAGTGTGTTGTTTCTGTAACTACTACATGTGTTGAGGATGTTTCACAGAGCAGTAAAGGAATGTGAACCTGAACTAATTAGAATAGTGAGGGAAGAAGGAAAAGTCTTTATTTTTTATTACCAGTGATATACTCCCACTTCAAAATGGATTATTTAACTATGTGGTATGAAGAGAAATGGCTTATTGATTTATGTATTTTGTTGTTGCACTTTTGTAGGTTTTATTTGGCATACTAAAGCAGTTACACCTTAGAGCTCTAAAATTTACAGGATATATTTATTTCCTATTGTGTGGATTGCACATAATTCTTAGGGCCTGGCCTGATCCTTTGGAGGATTAGGTACACTTTTATCCACATTTGTTTTTGGTTTAGACTGAATAGCTACCCTTTTTGTTTATCAGCTTAAAAGTATTTATGCATTACACAAAGCTGGAATTTTGTATATAGAAGGATTTGCCCAAGTTTGCTCTTTTGTTTCCCTGTCTCTTTTTAAATTTAGGATTACTTAAACCCATCCCTTTCTAGAAAAATAACAAAAAAAGCAATTATTTTATTTTTTGCCTTAGTAAGTGTAAATGTATTGGGCATATTTTCACAGTCGTATGCTTAATTGCATGATGCAGATAAACGGACACAGTAATTTTGCTGAGACCTTTGGTGAAAATGGTGAAGTGAATTCATGCTTTAATGCACCCCTCTCTGGTTCCAAACATAGCAGTGACAGATAAACTATAAACAGAGAAAAAATTCACAGAGAGGAAGTGACATAAAATATGAAAAAGCAGTTATGAGATATGGAGTATAAATTGAAGAGCTCCAACATGCGTTTGATAGGATTCCCAGAAGGAAAAATGAAGAAGATAGCTGAGAAGAAATTTGGAGAGGTAATAGTAGAGGATTTTCCAGAAGTAAAGAAAAACATGAGTCCTGAGATTGAAAGTAATTGTGGTGTTACATTCCCAGTCCTGATCTAGCCTATGTAAAAGTAATTTAGAATTGAGACAGCAATATTAGAATGCCGTGCTGGAGGGACAATCAACACAAGGTTTAAAATTAATGAGCATTGTCTGTCAAGTGAAAAGCATTGTAATAAATATACTACCTTAATATTTATTATGGTGAATCTAAGGATAAAGGAGATTAAACATGACACATCATTTATTTTTTGCAAACTCTGGAAAACAACAGGAAGTTATAATTTGAAATAATGCAATTCTCTGAAACTACTCATTGCTTTCAGAAACAATACAAATGCATTCTCTCAGTGATTCCATTCACAATAATTGTGTGTACATGCTTCCCTTCTGAATTTTCATTGTTACTTTCCTTTATTTTACTAAACAGGATCTGGTAAAACCTGGATCTGTTTTATAGAAAAAAACATAGTGTAAATGTAGGCCCTACTAATGAATCCTATATTTATAAATGTACAAAAGCATTTAATCTACCTCTTTGGGGGGGATGTGAAATGACAAGGGCTCACAAAGAATGACCTGAGGCTGTCTGATGAGGGAAACTGGTGATTTTTCTCTAATGCTATCAGTCAGGAGGTGCTAAAAATAGGATTATTTTCTACCTATGGTGGAGAGTTCAATTTTGATTTTCTATCCCACTAGAAAAGGATCCATATTCCCAGAGCCTTCATCCAGGGCTCTGCCTCTCACCCTCATTGGCCTCCTCTCACCGACCCCTGGACTCTGCTCATCTCGCTTCCTACAGAGGACCCATCCCTCCGAGGGGTATTCGAGAGCAGCCACCTCCATCACCTCACCCAGCTTCCCACTTAATGAAGTCGAATGTATCTCCTGTCTCTAGCATTTCCTTGTGTAAATAACCCCTGCTTTTCTTGCATCTAAGAGCAGTTGCATATTTTTCGTTTGGTACAATTAATATATCAATATGATTTCCTTTAGCTCTTGACATGCCAAAATATGCAGAGGACTGTGTGCTAGAAGCTGTTGAGAATTTACAAAGAATTTTAAACTATTATGACCCTGTTTTGAAGAAATTTACAATCTAATTGAGGAACGAAGATAGGACATTAATTTATCTGAAGAAAACTAGAGCTACATGGCAATATGTAAGTGTCAGAGGAGTAGCGAAACTATTAACTGTGTTAGAGCCCACCATTCATTGAATTATCAAGTTTTTGTCCTATTTAGTGTTTGTCACATTGACATCTTAATGATGATTTCATTGATGGATGTTTCCTTCAAGCTTCCAAATGCAGTTAAGTGGGTGATCAGGAAATATATTTGGTAACTTTATCATCATTTATACCTATTAAGAGCTGAAAAGTGAGATGGAAGAGGCAATAAATTGTCTTCCCCAAAGGTGCTAAGATATTTTTTGTTGTGTTTCATTTTCTGGGTAACAGCAGTGGCCTTGACTGTGAAGTTACTTCCAATTAAACATCCCAGTCTCAGGCACAAACAGTTCCCGGAGAAGTCGGCTTCCTGTGTTCCTGATTGACATTGCCCACCAGGGCTCGCCTCCGCCCGAGGGGCCAATGTCAGCATATTCAGGAGGTGATTCATTTCTGTCCCCTGCATCATAATCAGCCTCAGCATCCTATCACCTAATGCATCACTGTCAGACCCCCTGACTCCTTGATATCTTGGTCCCTGGGAGCGGTCTGGAGATCAAATCACACCTGATAGCGAACCCCAGAGCCAGAAGAGCCTGCCTGAGGAAGTGAGCCCTGAGGGGCACGGTTCTGTATGCTAATGTTATGCAACCTCCCCGACAGCCCTTGATAGCCTTGCAGTTTTCCAAGGAGCACCTTAATGTATTGATGTTAATCACTTTGTTAGGTTCCTGTAATTGAATCAGTCCATCGTCAAGCATTGCTCCCGCTCGCGCCACCAACAGAAACTCCTGCTGCTGCTTTCCTGCCATCCCTGAGGCCTTAGCTATACTGGGCCCTGGTCACCTCACGTTTCTCCAACATTCCTGTGCCATGCTGTTCAAACTGTATGCTGCTGCGGAAATGACTTTGGCGTTTGTCATTGACACAGTGAAACCAGGCTTCCCTTGCTGCCCCAAAGGAGAGAGTTCCTATGAAATATTCTGTAAACTGAAATGGCATAAAGCAAAAAAGTAATGCCATTAATTTACATGGAAAAGCTTTTGATCTCTATCAGATCCCCAAAATAACCTACCAAACCATAGCAAGTGACACAAAAAACCTGAAATAACACTGACGTATAGTAAAAGCAGTGCCACTCTCACTCCTTGGGTATTGCCTCTGAATCACGCCCACCACTGGGGATGGAGCCCGCAACCTGGGCATGTGCCCTGACCGAGAATTGAACCTCGATCTTCTGGATCGTAGGTCGATACTCAACTGCTGAGCCACATCAGCCAGGCTTTTGACCCTTTTTCATAAAAGTGAAAATTGGTACTAAGGTAGATCTTTAGTAAGAACCAAGTCGTGTAATGAGAACTTTCAAAAAGCAGAGGATCCCTGTACATCAGAAACTATTTCAACTCAGTTATTCTTCTATGCCGGTCAATACAAATAATCCCCAAAACCTACACAAAAAGAAATTCTTTAGGACATTAACAAATCTGTCAACTCAGTCCATACATTGAATTTATTTTATCCAGCTACACAAACTCTGGTACCCCTACTTAAAGTCTCTCTCTCTCTTTTTTTGTCTTAACCTTTCAATTCTCCACCACCAGACCTTCACTCAAATAGAGACAGCACTAAAAATACACTTCCCCTGGTTGAGTTGAATAGAAAAAACACAGACCATCATTCCAAGTGTCTCTTCTCAGCTCAGTCTGCTCTATAATATGCAGATCTACTGCCCAGTAGGACATGGCCTCTGCATTGCCGACAAATTTGAAAAGAATTCATTGCTACATATCCTTACCTGCTCACCTGAGACTCACAATGTACAAACAGCAGTCCTTCGTCTGGGGTGAGGGCTTATATCAAGAACTTAACTTTGGTTCCAGCACTATACTTGCACCAGCGGAGTTAATGGCCTTCTGCACACATTCGTAGTCAGTGTTGATGGACATGATTTTTATTGTAGCTGGGAGGGATTCCAGAGACAATGTATTCCAATTCCCTCATGTTACAGATTTGAATAACAGAGAGGTTCAAAGACTTGTGCAAGGCCATCCAGCTTTGTGAGTTTGTGTATTTAAAATATAATTTTAGAAATTCTTTTCCAGCGCTTTAGCTCTTCTTGACTTTGGAGTTCCCAAAGAGTGTTTCCTGATGCCTATTCAGAGGAAGACTCTGGAAACTTGGAGAACATTCTTAGCTTGAGAGACCCTGCCTTCTGGCTTGTGTGTCTGAACAAGTTCAATTTGTAGAAGAAGAAAAGGAACATTTATTGAGCATCTATTAGGAAAGGTGCATTCTATTGACTAGTCAGAAATAGCATTTATTGAGAGCTTGCTGAGTGCCAAGCTATTTAGACTGCTTCGTGTATATCATACATCCATTTAATCCTCAAACAGCTCGATGTTTTATCATTCCCATTTTACAGATAAGATAATCATGGCCAAGTCGCCCAGCTAACAAGTGCTATAGCCAGTTTCTCATCAAGGCACCATGTTATCTTACCTACAGGAAACCTCATCATCTCTCTGTGGAGTGGGCGTTATTGCTATAGATTTATAGACGAGGAAACAGGAAGTTCAGAGGAACTGTGTGACTAAGGTCTGAGAGGTGAAAGTGGCGAGACATGACCTCTAATCTACCTCTTTTCATTCTGCCAGGCAATTCCACAATGTATTGATAAAAATAAAAATTAAAAAATGACATAAGGCATTTTAACCTTGACCTACAGGAGTTGAGTCTAAATCAGTTTAGCAAATTAACTAATAGAAAGGGTAGATGTTTCAGCAATATACTTATATGTTTGACTCTCCTGCCTCTCTCCGTGTTGCGATAAGGCAGGCTTCAGCCAGGATATGAGTCCTGGTAAAGCCCCTCACAGACAGAGCATAAGTCTTACACCAAGACTCTCCTTTTCAGATGCCTAGTGTAGCTTCCAGCACAAAGGCTGCTCAACAAGCATGTGGAAAATGAGATTATAATGCCAGCCTGGCAGGGCACTGTCCCCACAGTAGGTTGGATCTACTGTTTTGTCTGATGCATGAAAGAAATTTCCTGTGGGTCATTATCTGAAAGAAGTCCTCTGTCTGTTGGTGGTGGTGAATTTTAAGGCAGCTGTGCCATAGGAGGAAATGAGAACAAAGATTTAATCTGAATTCACACTAGAAATTCAGCTTCAGTGTGTGAATCCCAGCTCTAGCAGGGGGTAGAACAAACAGTCACAGTATCACCGTGGTCTTACACTGAAGATGTGTAACTTGTCAGAGGAGTGAAATCTCTTATGAAATGTGTGTTAGGGTGATGTTGTTCAGGCAGAAGGCTGGTCGACAGTACACTTCCCTGAAGACATCTTTCAGTTACAGATGCACTGTAATTAGAGATGGGGAAAGGCTGGAGGTGGTCACCAAGTTTATTTCCTCTGCTAAGGTAGACACAAGCTTGAGATTTTGTTTCATATGAAATACCTTCCAAAATCTAGCTTGTATGATTTCATGTGGGAGACTAATAATGATGAGATCCAAAGATCCCACTAATATCACCTGAATTTTTATTTAATTCAACTACTTTTTTTTCCAACTAATATCTGTTCTCCAATTTTATCATCTTCCTACTTTATTTTCCAGAATCAGAGAATGTTACTCTTGAGGGATACTACAAGATCACCTAGCCTAAGTTACTTCTTTATAGAAAGGGAGACTCTGAGAGGCCCAGTTAAGGTTCTCACCTGCTTTGATACATATTCCCTCAATTAGGACGGTTACCTGAGCCCCACTCTATTACCTTTTCATTACATATAACCAGAGCTCGCCATTTTACAGATTGTGAATTTAGGCTGTTAGACTTTATAATTCTGGTGCCAGAAAAAATGTGCTGAACAGCTGAAACAACTACAAACATTCACTGTTTACAGCTTTTATGTTTTGGTAAATAGGATTTGATCAGTGCTAGATCTCATGCCATGGACAATGATTAGTGTTTTATAGGGTACAATTAAATTCAAAATATTTTTTCCCTGCAAAGACATCTGCATGAAAAACAATGTTTGGAAAACAAGCCGGCATTTATAGCGTTCAACGTCAGCTACAAATATTTGCTCTTGAGGGCACAGGGCTTTCTTTTAAATCACTAAGATTTTACATTTCTTGTTAAAATATTACACTCAGTATTTTGATGCTTAATGTATATGTATCATGAGCAACTGAAGAACATTTTATAGACCAGAAGCATAAAAGCAATTTGCTAAACCATGGATACTATGCTTTATTGGTGGCCATTGTTTATGGATTAGAAGTGTGTCCTCCTCCCCCACCCCCAATTCATATGTTGACGCCCTAACCCACAATGTAACCGTATTTCGAAATAGGGATTTTAGAGACGTCATTAAAGTTAAGTGGGTGAGGCCTTAATCTGGTAGGGCTGGTGCCTTAAGAAGGGGAGTGCACAGGAGAAAGGCCATGTGAAGACACAATGAGAAGGTGCCCTCCGCAATCCAGCGAGGGAGCTCTCACCAGCAACCAATCCTACTAGCGCCTTGATCTTACACTTCCAGCCTCCAGAGCTGTGAGAGGACATATTTCTGTTGTTTAAGCCACCTAGTCTGCGGAATTTTGTTATGGCAGCTGGAGCTGACTAATAGTTATCAAGTTCCCCTCTTTAAATCAGAAAACCTGGTGATACTTGGCGGGGAGGAAAGCCTAAGTCAAAATATGGAAAAGGCCAAGTGCGCATCAGTGGATGAGTGGATCAACAAGCTGTGGCACGTTTACACCGTGGAGTACTATGCGGCTGTGAAGAGGAAGGACCTTTTGGCCTTTGGCACGGCATGGAGGGAACTAGAGAGTGTTATGCTAAGTGAAATGAGCCAGTCGGAGAAGAACAAGAGCCAAAGGATATCGCTTATATGTGATATAATAAACAAAATAAACTGATGAACAAAGTGGATCCAGTAACATAGAAGCTTGGAACAAACTGAGGGATCTCAGAGGGAAGGTGGGAGGGGGGTGTGGGTGGGGAGAGATTAATCAGGGAACTTGTATGATTATGGGTATGGCCCATGGACGTGGACATTGGTGTGGGGAGGGCCTGGGGGTGGGATGGATGTGGGGTGGAGGGGATCAGTGGGGTTAAAAGGGGGACATCTGTAATGGTCTCAACAATAAAGATAAACTAAAATATATATATATGGAAAAAGTTTTACTGAGGTCTGGGTGGGTGAAGATCCCAGCAGTGCCAAGATTTTCTTAACACTGCAGAGATTATCAGAGACAACAGCATTTCATGTAATTGGCCTCAAAGCCCCCTATTCCATCAGTCCATTCCATCTTCTTATAGTCCCAGTGACAGCATTTCCAATTTCTTTTCACCCTGTCCATCCACACTTCTGAGATGCAACAGGAGTGGTAGTAAAATGTCAAAACTACAAACTTCCACATCTCTGGAATGTGAAACAGCATAAGCCAAGTTATTTTTATCCCATCAGAGATGTGGAAATTCCACCATTTATCAGACATATCAGCATGCACCCAACTAAATCTTGAGCAAATTAGTATAGGGCAACCAGTGTAAGTGTCTCCTTTTTAAATAGTTGGTATTTCCTACTTTTAATGTAGCTTGGGTTAACAATGAAATTGAAGTTTCTCTTCAGTCAAATACAATTGTGTAGCAGCTAGGGGTAAAAAGGAAATGAACCAAATAAGGGCATATTTAAGAAATGTCTGGTAGGATTATGCCAATTCTTATCATGTCAAGTGATTGTG
Organism: Miniopterus natalensis; assembly: GCF_054644295.1. NCBI lineage: Eukaryota > Metazoa > Chordata > Mammalia > Chiroptera > Miniopteridae > Miniopterus > Miniopterus natalensis. Next base: position 39,428,285 of record NC_142082.1, read on the forward strand.
ACAAGCAGCCTGAAGCCCACTAATCACCTGAGTGAGTCTGTGCACCATTTTGCACGTGGTTCCGGCTCCCACAGCAATCTGGCTGCCCAGGTTTACTGCGGGCCTAGGAGAGGCGGATACCAGGCAGGGCACAGCCTTGAAGGTGAAGGTCAGTGTTGAGTGTCCAGAACCACCCAGTAACTTAAAATAAAATTCCCTACTGTTACATTTGGACACACTTCAATAGAAAATGCTTGAACAAATTTGGTTTCTTTTTCAGACGTTACAGATTAATGACAGCTGACAAGGAGTAAAGGTACAATACAACATCTTTATATAGCATGCACTTGGCTTTGTGGTTTTCAAAATGCAGCTGGCCTTGAAAATATAATTATACAGCTTGTTCTCCTGCAGCGGAAATAAAAATTTTAAAAAGTCCCTACTTGGTTAAAAATCCTCTTTGTCATAAAAAATATTCCTGTGCTCCACGCCCTAATTATAAAAAGCAAAAAGCAAAACAAAAGAAAATCCTCAAAAGGTTGTTCAAGCTAATTATGGAATGGAGTATGGCCCAGCTCTCTTTAGCTTTGATAATGACAACATCTATTTCACCAGTGACAGAGAGTCTCAAAGGCCATCTATCTTTTGACTACAAAGAACGTTGAGGGCTATCTATTTTAATATGTCAGCATCAAAGAGAAATTTGTCACAGTCTTGAGGTGCTCCCGTCATGTGAAGCAAACATTTTGAGCACAAAGTGGATTTTGGCTTTAGACCAGATCTTAGGAAAACCCACACTTAACTTCTGTTGAGTCTTCATTTAACTGTGGCTGCTGTGGGATCCCCTGGCTTTTCCAAGGCTGAACCTTGGAACCCTCAAAATACAGCTCTTTATGTGAGGACCTTGGGAAGGAATCTTTGCCAAATTTCTCAGAACATGTGAGAAACATCTAGAATGACTTCTGTGATGGTGGTTGATTCAGATGACATTATAGGCTGTGCAGTAGGGGCCAAAGTTTCCCTCCCCTGTGTCTCATAGCCCTCACTATCTCTTCCAAGTGTTACACTGAGTTTTTTATTGCATTATCTCATTTAATCGTCATGACAATTTTATGGGGTAGTTACCATATCAGCCCCATTTTATAGATTAGGACACAAAACAAGTCTCTACAAGTTATGTGGAGAAAAGGGGACCCTAGCACACTGCTGGTGGGAATGCAGACTAGTGCAGCCGCTATAGAAAACAGTATGGGACGTTCCTCAAAAAATTAAAAATGGAGCCACCATTTGACCAAGTCCCACTTCTAGAACTATATCCTAAGAATCCTGAAACACCAATCAGAAAGAATATATGCACCTTTATGTTTATAGCAGCACTATTCACAATAGCTAAGATTTGGAAACAGCCCAAGTGCCCATCAGTAGATGAGTGGATAAAAAAAGATGTTACTACGCAGCTGTAAAAAAGAAGGATCTCTTACCTTTTGAGACAACATGGAGGGACCTGGAGAGTATTATGCTAAGCGAAATAAGCCAGGCAGAGAAAGAAAAGTATCACATGATCTCACTCATATGTGGAATCTAATGAACAAAATAAACTGATGAACAAAACAGATCCAGAGATCTGTTTTGGAACAGAAGCATGGAACAGACTGAGGGATCTCAGAGGGAAGGGGGGTGAGAAGAGATTAACCAAAGGACTTATATACATAAATGCATAATCCATTGACAAAGACAATAATGTGGTAGGCCTGGGAGGGGGGGGTGCTGGGTGGAAGGGGTCAATGGGAGAAAAAAAGGGGACATTGGTAATACTCTCAACAATAAAGATAAATTTAAAAATATAAAAGAAGTGGTGTGTGTGTGGGGGGGGAGAAGCGGGGGGTGGGGGAAACCATGGGAAAGAAGAAAGTGGAAAGAACAAAGCTTTACAGGCCATATCCACAGCTCCCGTTTCTAGATTCTTTATATTTCTCACATCCCTCTTCTAGGGATGCCAGGGAAAAAGAGGACACCCTGTTTAATTTGAGTTTCAGATAAACAGCAAATACTCTTTTAGTGTAATTCTGTCCCAGATATTGCATGGTAGATATGCATACTGAAAAATTATTCATTTCTTTGAAATTCAAAATTAATTGTGCATCCTGTATTTTTATTTGCTAAATCTGGCAACCCTAATATATATATGCACATATATGTGCATATACGTATACATGTACATAAATATTTAAACCTATGTGTATATATATGCAATTATAAATAACACTCTCTGTCCTAAAATGAGGTTAGCACCTAACATCTGTCTTTTTATGCTCCTATTTCCAGCATGTCAAAGTGCTCACACTTGTAATTTCATTTCCAATGCCTGTTTTCCCTACCAGATCATATGCTCTATGAATGTGACTGTACCTGTTACAGACACAGAACCCAGTACAGAACCCAGTTGATGAACTAAGAATACAGAATACATGTTAAAGCCCACATCCAGAACATGGCCAACAGATCAATCTAAGTAACTGCACAGAGTGAGTAGGATGTGTGACCAACTGTGGACAAAAGCTTGAGTCAACAACTGAAACCATGACAAAGATAGTGTCTGAATTTAAACGAAGTTCATGTGTGAGAAAAATGATTATATTCTTGTCAACGTTTTTGTCTCTCTGATTTTAAATAGCATTTTTAACTGGTTTTTCCCCTCGGTATGTGGCTAGCCCACTGGACAACAGGTGATTTTGCACACAGGTAGCTTCCCCATAACCCAGCCCACACCTCCAACTCCTCCGCCACACCACAGGCTCACCAGGTTTGGTCTGCACATTATGCCGGTCACTCAAAAAGTCTCACTTTCCCTCGAGTTCCATTATAAAGAATGCCACTTATAAATTTTTATTTTCTCCAAAAGCATTCAAACTGAGGGATGAAAGAGAGGCCAGAAATGGAAGCTTCCTCCCACTCGACATGACATTAGTGGCATTTTAAAATTACAGCCTCCCTGGCTTCCTTAAGAAATACTACATTTTTCATTGGCAGCTGCGATTAGGTAACACTCACTTTGCACAGCTCCTGTGGTGACACAGCTCCATTACAAAAGCCTCCTGTGTGGCATTCGGGTCATTAGAAACCTCTCAAACTATTAGGAAGCAGGAGCAGAGCTGCTAACAAACCCTTGGAATGATGGATTCCTTTCTAATTGTGACAAAGAATAAAGGCTGCATTCACGATGGCTTTGGTGTCTAATAAGCCAGGTAAGTGGAAGTATACGTACACACACTCGGAGAGTACCCCGATGTAAGGTATCACTCTCAGGTGGTCTCCCATAGCTCTCCTAGGCTGACTGTCCTGAGCCCCCAAATCAGGTTTCATTTCTGAATCCCACAAGTTCCCTGAATCACCTGGCTCAATGTACTAAAGCCTCGTGTGTTTATAAATGCAGGTTTCGGCAACTTGGTGTCTGTAGTGATTAATTTTATGTGTCATCTTGTCTTAGCTGAGGGATGCCCAGAGAGCTGGTAAAACTATTTCTGGGTGTGTCTGTGAGGGTGTTTCTGGAAGAGATTAGCATTTGATTCTGTAGACTAAGTAAAGAGATCCGTGCTAACCAAAGTGGGCAGACATCATCCAATCCACTGGGGACCTGAGCAGGACAAAAAGGCTAATTTTCTCTCTTTCTGAGCTGCGATATCTATCGACTCCTGAGTCTGAACGTTGGAGCTCCTGGTTCTCAGGCCTTTGGACTGTGGGACTTGGATCAGTGACCCCCGGTTCCCCAACCTTTAGCCTCGGGCTGGGAGTTGCAACACTGGCTCCCCTGGTTCTTAGGTCTTGGGCCTTGGATTGAATTATTTCACTGTCTTTCTTGGTTCTCCAGCTTGCAGATGTCAGATCATGAGACTCCTTGGCCTCTATAACCATGTGAGCCAATCCCTATGATAAATCTCCTCTTACCTGTATCTATATATATCCTGTTGGTTCTGTTTCTCTGAAGAACTTTGACTAACAGTGTCCTATACTGAAGCTGTAGTTTCTTGAATGTCTCTATTATGGGCCTGTACTCCCCAAACAGAGCTTACACTTCAACTTCAACTCCTGACACGACAACCTGTTCCCCAGCAGTGGGCAGCACTAACGTGGGCTGTCAGGCTCTCTGTGAACCAGCCCTTCATACTTTCCCGGTTGCCCAGGCCATGAGGTCATTTTGGCCAGGGCCCCATCACCGCTAAGATGGGTTCTTCATGTGCACACGAACATCCAGGCACAACACTCCAACATAGCTCGACATTACAAACCATTAGTCTGCTTTCCGTGAGCTCCTCATAAGATGGGAAACACAGGCCTATATTTTACTGGCGCTTTGACTAACCTTCAGGCGAGGATCTGGCTTATGTGGGAAGTGATTGACTATGTGGTACCCTTTTCCCCGAGCTCGTACTAAACCCAGACCCCATATGTGCTCTTGGCAGTCCATCTTTCCGATGACATGTAAAAATGCGGAGCCACACACTCTGGGCTATTACAGATCCCATGGCACTGTGAGTAAGACCAGGGCTTTACCCTTAACATGTGGCAGAATGCCCAGCTCAGACTGTTAAGTTGCAACTGCTCAAAATCCTTCAGGACTTTATAGATTGTTCTGTTATTTGCCCCCAAAGATTGACTAGCATGTGGTGGGGTCCATTTATCTATTGACTTTTTTTTCCCCCAGAGGTGACTGCATTTTGGCAGTGAATTTAAGCAACCTCTGTGTAAAATATCATAGCATGCTGAAGTAAACAAATGCTACATCAAATAAATTATTTGATAAGTGGGTACTTTCCTATACGCAAATTTATTTCTTATAAAATTGTGAATTGTGAGGGGTGTGTGTAGGAGCAAAATATGAGGAGTGATTTTATTTTTTTTTTGCTAAATAGATGTCTTCTAATCAAGTTACTAGAGGATATTTTCTCATATTGACCCAGCACACAAATGTCTGCTCTGTAATGAGGAAATTTAGTTCCTACGAGCATCATTTTTTACTAGCTGGGTTTGGTTCCCAAATGCCTTCCATAGCCACTCTATTTATTATCTTCATTAGGTCCCCTTGGAGATGAAATTCAGCGTCTCCAACTCTGAAAAGGAACTTCCCGTGGGGAACTCCACTGCCCCAGTCATTAATAGAGGAGGCAGGAAAGACTGGGGCTGGGAGAATTGGATTTATATAAATGGAAAGATAAGTCTCAATTTCTTTGCTTCCTGCAACCTTGCCTCTACTTGTTTTTGTTTTTTTTTCCAGTGTGTTTCTTGTTTCCTGTTTTAATCTAAGCTTTATCCAAATGATGACATATTGGGAAAAGAGGCTATTTCTGAGGCCAGCACTCACTCTTCTGATTCACTGTGGTATGGATCTGCCATTCCAGCTCTCTGAAGGGGCTCTTCAGTCCCTGTCTAAGTTTATTCTACCCATTACCAACACCTCCCCCTGAAACTCAACACTGGTTCAAGTTGTCTTTAAAGGCCTGCAATCTCTATGCCACACTTAGCAATCCCACGCTGCCCAAACTCCCATAAAATACCAAGTAGCCTGTCACAAACTCTCAAGAAATACCAAGGAGATTTATATTTATCCTAAATACAAGCAATCTTCATCTAGGTTTTCCAGGATCAACTCATTTCTTATAAAACGCTCATCTCCATCACAGTGGGTACAATATCACACACACGCACACACACGCGCACACACACACGCACACGCACGCGCGCGCACACACACGTAATGAGGCAGCTTTTCCTGTGCCGTATGGAAAATCCAGCCTTAGTGCTTCATAGTTGCAAATTAAAGGAAGCTTTTATGTTTGTTTCTTTGGTAAATAATTCTAAGCTCACAGAAAAGTTACAAAAATGGTACAAAGAACATTGTATACTCTCCCCAGAATCATCTATTGCTAACATTCTGCCTTATTTGTTTTATCGGTTCTCCTCTCTCTCTGCCTTTGTCTCTAGCTCTGTTTCTTATATATACACACGAGAGAGACTATATATACATGAATACTTTATACTAGCATATGTAACTTATAGTATTTGAGAATATATATGAGTGAGGATGAATATACATTAACGTAACGTGTATTTCCTACGGATAAGGTTATCTTCTCACACCCCCACGGCGCAGTCCTCAACCTTAGTACCTTTCCCACCGATACGATACTTTTGCTTAACCCGCTGTTTGTACTCAACACTCAGCAACATCCTTTACAGCATCTTCTCCAACACAGGAGCCGGTCTAGGATCACGTGCAGTAATTCGTTGTCACATCTCCTTTAATCTGGAGCAACTCCTTAGCCTTTCCTTGTCTTTTTTTTTTTGATGACACTGGCATTCTTGCAGTAAATAGTCCCTTAATGCGGTGTGTTAAGGGCTCCTGGAGTGGCTGAAACCAGTGGAAAGGATGGACTTTAAATGAAACCATGCACATGAGTAACACTTGAAAGTACATGATGGAATTGAGGCAAGCGACAGCGTGGTCAACAGCCCAGCACGTGGCCAGTTCTTCAAGTCAAACCTTCCTAGGCCATCGTGTCTTGGCTTTGCGTTGTATGAACTAAGAACTACTCAGCCAGCTTGGCTCTCGTTCACTGTGGGGCGTTAAAGTGGAGGCATCTTTTCACGTGGTGACAAAGTAGGAGGAGAGATTGAGGTGGGAGCAGTGCTTCTGCACACGGGCACCATTTGCTGTGCCAGCCATTAGGTGATATCCTCAGCCCTTGAGGATACCGCTGTGTTTTCAACAGAAAATACATGTGAAATCATCACAACGTTGCCGTCTTCTCACTAGGAAATGCGCACTCCTTGACTCAGCCGGCAGGCTAAGGGCCCCTTGGCCCTTGTGTGAGCCTCACGTCTCTCCTTCCTCTTCGTGGTCCACCCTCGAGCCCATTTTGTAGAGAAGAGAAAGAGACTCTGTTTGGCACAATTACGCACAGATTTTACCAAACAGCAAGCAAGTAATGAAAAGAACATCTGCCACCACCTGGACAACTGACATAAGCAAAGTGTCCTGAGTTTCTATCAGGGATAAAGCCTCCGGATGAAGTCACAAGACAGAGCTTCCAGGTGACATAAGGCCAGCACTTAAGGACAAATCTTGGGGACCCATGTAACTGCTGGTGTGGAAGGGGATCGGGGGGACCTTCCCACCCAGAGACCTGTGGTTGTTTCTCCTTCGCAGAAGAGAATGAAGCTGTATTCGACCCGAGGGAGAGAGGACGGGTTGGGAGTCACCTCCTAGATTGTGACTTTCGGGAAGATGACGGCCTCTGCCAGCCTCGCTTTCTTTAATATTCAGGGCCCCTGATAACAAGTGAGAATGAGATGCGCTAAGCACGTCCCCACAGGAGGTAAGTGGCGCATGCTGGTTCCTGTCCCCGGACAAGCTCCCAGCGAGCAGAGCCGGAGACAAGGCTCGGATGCGGGTGATTTGTGGGGGCAGCGCTCAGGGGGAGCAGATGGAAACAGAAGGGGACAGGAGAAGATGCTCAGCAGGGCTGTGGCCTCGGCTGCGGCCAGTTGGAGGTTTATCCCGGGGGGGCTCTGGAGCTCAGACTCGGTACATGTTAAGAGAAGAGAACGAACCAGGCTTTTTATTCTGTCTCAGTCGGTCACTAGCTGGGGGGCAGGAGGGGCAGGTGCCCCCCAGATTCACTGGCTCCCATCAGCATCTCTAAGGAGACGGCAAGAGCTGTGAGCAGCCTAGCGTCAGAGCGGCTGAGGGTGGAGGGGCACTGGCCCGTGAAGGGGCCCGGGCAGGACACCCCAGCAGCCACCATAGTTCCCCTCTTCCCTCTCACCCGAATAAGGACACGTTGTAGGACATAGCACTAGATTCCTTGTAACTGAAATGGTTTCATTATATATATATTTTTCACCTCAGCTGAAAGAATTGACCTGAAACATGCTGAGCTAACTGATACCACTGAGGCAGCCTTTTATCAGGATGAAACTCCTCGGGGCCCTAATACAGAAGGTGCCAGCCAGGAGGAAAGGAGCCCATGGCTGCAGTCCATCTCTGTTCGAGTCCAGTGGCCCCCATCTGCGTTGACGCACTCCAGTGTCCCAGGGAGGTGCAGAACTGGGGAAGGGCTTGGGGGTTCGTGGTCACCCTCAGCACACTCCGCTTTGCGTCCCTGCCGGGTCTCTGGCTCAGCATCACTAGTGCATGGCCCTGCCTTACCGCACATTCCCCTTCCTGGGTCACTGAGACATGGAGTGAACGTCACTTGTAATATTTATCCCTTCCTCTGAGAACTGGCAGGGGGTGGGGGAGGGCAAGAAAGTGGGAGCAGGGACTGCCGGGAGGGTGGAGAATTCATTTGCATTCATTTCTCACCCTGTTAACTGGTGTGTCACTTTTCTACTCACTCAGTCCGAAGGCTCATTTCCAGAGGAGATCTAGCAATTACTTAGCTCATCAGAGGTAATGTGCCCCATAAATAGGCATAGAGGCTGGTCAAGGCCGGGCCTAGGAAGGTATGGATAATATTCAGATTCTGTGTTATAACTTGAGGCGCAAATAAGTTAGCCATATTTTTCACTAAAAACTATAGATGATGGGAAGGTGCCCTATTTTTAAAACAAGACTTACGTAAATAGGAATACTATTTTAAAGGAATACCTTCTTAGTTTCGAGGGGCCAGTAAAATTCATACATGTTCATCTATGCTAAAAAAAATTGAGTTTTACAGCCTCCTACCTTCTGACTCATCAGTCTGTCCTCTTTTTCTTAGCTTTACCATAAATTTGAATCTGTAATTCCTGCTTTGATCAATTTGATGTAGAAAGAGTGGGCCAATTAGAATTCTAATTATATAAATAACTCACTGAATAAAATATGCCTGCCTCAGTTTCTTATAAGTGTTCCTTCCACCCCAAGCCTTCCTATGAGGGGAGGTACATGCATAGCCTGATGCAGAGACTAGAAATCTTCCTTGTCACCACATCTCCAAAGCACATGCCTTCCACTTCGCTCTCAGGATAGAGGTGTTGGCTATTGGGTCTCTGTTGTCTGGCTCAGTGATTTCAGAGCTTATGCTTGTCCTCCTAATGCTACTTCTCAGTTTCCTGCCTGGGAGCAAGCCATGCAACCACAGACACAGCCCACACCTGCAGCCACATGACCTCTACCTGCCCCAGGACAACAGGCCAACTCACGGACCACACTCAGCTCACTCAGCATTAAGTCAGCCCCTGACTTTGTAATCAAATCCCAGTGCTGTGAGCTTTTGCCTCTTTCCTGACACCAAGTCCCTCTGTTGTATCCAGGTTGGATGTGACTACCTTCCCTATTTCTGTATCTCCAAAGCACATGCCTTGCCAGTTCCCACTGGGGGCGGAGGCGCTGGCTATTGGGTCTCTGTTGTCTGGCTCAGTGATCTAGAAGCTTATGCTTGTCCTCCTCATGTCACTTCCCAGCTTCCTGCCCGGGAGTAAGCCAGGCAACCTCTCTGAGCCTGTTTCCACATCAGAAAAATGAGAATATTCTGACTTATCCCTCAGAGCTGCTGGACAGATGAAATGGACCAGCGCATGTAAAGCATGGTGTCAGGAACTTAGCAGGTGCTCAGGAAGGGAGAGATAGTGGTAGCCAGTTTTCCTTCCCAATCATGTCAAAACTATGACAGATGCACTCGAACAACTGTTTCATTTTTATAAGGTATCCTAAATTTAACAAGCTGATTTATAAATGAGTCTGCAATTAGAGTTACAAAAGCCAGGTGGCACAGTGCAAAGACTGTGCATGGTCTGCGAGTTCAGAGACAGATGTATTTTGTTCCTAGAATCACCAGTAAGTGTCTACTCGACTTTAATCAAGTCCATTAATCTCTGCAGGATTTACTGTTGTCATTCATAGACAACAGGTTAAGTTAGATAATGTTTCAAGTCCTTCCTAGCTCTAAATTTTTTATTCTTTATGAAAAATAAACAAAGTCTTCATATGGTAACAAATATGACCTTCAAGTAGGCCCTCATTGACAGATGAGTTATTTAAATGATGAAGGTTTTAGGTCTTCCCCCTGCACGTTAGCAAGAGCACTGTGGGTATCTGGTGTCTGAAAAGGGGAAATATAATAGTTGAGTCCAAGAAATCTCTAATACACTGGATCTCAGTGTATGGCTTCTAGGTCAGCCTCGTCTATGTCACCAGGAATTTACTATAAGTGCCAAATTGCAGGTCTTGCCCCAGTCCTACTATAGTAGAAACTTGGAATGGGCTCAGCAACCTATGGTTTCACAAGCCCTACAGGTGATTCTGGTTCTCTGATTGAGAACCACTGCTCTAATCCCAAAGCTATGAAAGCATTCACACACACACACACACACACACACACACACACACACACACACACACAATCTTTACTTTGAATCAAGAAGACGGATACATTAGAATAAGGACATATATAGTACCTTACTGGCTTGTCCTTAATAATTTCTAGATTTAGAAAAAAATTTAAAAAACCCCTCAGAATTGCCTCGTGATCATTTCCAGTAGATTATACTATTTTAAAGGAGAGATGTACAACCAGCCGAAATTAAGAAAATTGCTAAGGACAAATAAACATTGATTGCTAAGGGAGAAGACCACTTATCATATTACCTCTTCTGTGAACAGTAGTTCCCTCTGCATGCAGTTCACTCCAAACACCTTAGTTTAATACAGCAAGGTTGCCTCCAAATAGGGGTTTAATTCATTGATTTTCTTTGTTAATTTCATTATCTACTTAAGCACAAAATGCATTCATTGTGGCTTCAAAGACTGAATTCAGTTGATCAAATTGCTGCATTTGAAGAAGGGTACCAAGTACAAACGGACACCACTCGGCAGCCTCTTCATCAGTGCAGAAGAGCAAGATGCCAACATGCGGTGAGGCCTCAAACCAAAGAACATGTCCTAGGACGTTAGTGCTCACGCCTAATTTAGCACCAGATGAACCCAGAAACTAATAACTATCTGCACTCCTGGGTCATGGGATTTGTCTATGTAAAGCCCTCCATGGCCCCCTCATCTCCCAACAATACTCTCCACGAGGAGGCTCGAAGCCTTGCCTCCCACCTCCCATGCTCTCGGCTCCCTTTCCTGCCCTCAGGTGGGGGCCCCGTGCTCTGGGCAGCCTATCCTGTGGGCACCCTCCTCACGATGCTCCTCCACCCTGCACGCCCCTGGCATCTGTACCACACTTTACCCTTTGCAGTGCGCAAGCCTGCCTTCCCTGTTGGTGTGGTAAGCACCTTGGGAACAGGCATTGCTTTTCTTTGAATCCCAATAGCAGCTAGATAGGTTCTTACACGTACCTGATGAGGGAAACAATTTTATTTTCTGGTCACACCTTCCTTTTTCTTACAGACATTTTACCCCCAAAGTAGTAGCCTTGTCAGGAGGTAAAACAAACTAACAAACAACAACAAACATTTTCCTAGTGATATCCCTCTCCAAGGGAAAAGTGATGGCCAAAAGCAAAATGTTCCTCCCATTGTGCTCTCTCAGCTACCTACAGAGTGAGTAATTTTTAGAGGAAACCTATCAAAAGCTTGTGAACAGTTTTTAAATTAGTTTTCCATTTATTTTTGACAAATGGGTTGTAATTGGGATTCATATCACTTTTTAAACCTGTGGAAGTCTAACAGAGATTAAGATCTACTAGGGAGAAATATGAACTGAGTAAAAAAAAGAAAAAAGCTCCGCATATATAAAGAGTAATGGAGGATCATTGAAAAAAATGCAGAGCCAGCAATCAGGAACCCCTGTGAGTCACGAAACAGATTTTACTCCTACTATTCAGGACCTATGAGACCATAGCTAAGCCCTGTGTTCTTTTAGATTTCGCTTTTCCATCAAACCTTATGATCTTCAAGTAAATGCCAACAAGATACTAGAGGAGACCATAATGATGGGGGAATGGTAAAGTAAGGAGAGCTTTTGAGGAACATTTCCAGAGTGTGGGAGATGGTTTGCAAAAAAATGTAGTGTCCTTAGACACTTAGGAAGACACACCTTTGAAAGATACATATGAAAGTATCTAGGTTGGTTTTAGAACTGACTTCTCTGAGCTCAAGGGAAAGGAGTTAATTTACACATGATCAGGACCAGGTCATTTGTTACTGCCAAGAAAAAGTTCTCATAGAAACAAGGTGGGTCAGAGCTAAATTCAAAGCCTTCAGACAAGAATTAGATAAATTACAATGCAGTAGTTCACTTTGCAACAGGCTTTGAGAGCAACAACAGAAAAGGGAGCAACTAGAGGGGGGATTGAGTTCAAGCCAAGCTTTTTGCAGTTTGAATATTGCTTAGCTGAGATCCAGCTGAGGTACTGTGCGCCTGTATCTCCTAGCAAGGCAGGAGAATTCATTCCATCCTGCCATCCAGAGTTGTCATCCCATCTGCTCTCACCTCTGCTGGCTGCACACACCAAATGTCAAGCCTGGCTGCAGTAGAACCAGAAAGTGAATATAAACAGTGGAATGCTGAGAGCTGCTATTCAGAGATGCTGGGAGGAAACCCCAAATCCATTTTTACCTTAAAAGAGGGTGGTGGGTGTGGTGGTCTTTTGAAGAAGAAAGCAATTACGTTCATGATTTGTATTTTTATTATAGAAAAATAACATTCTATTAAAGAAAATGTGGACAGTTTTGAATATTCAAAGGAAGAAAGAAACACAAAACCCACTGTCCCATGAGTCAATACAATATTTGAGTATATGTTAGTGTGTTTCCTTTTAGTCTCCTTTGGTACGCAGATACATTTTTAAATATTGTCGGAATCACTGTTTACGTTGTAGGTAATCACTTCTCGTGGTTTACATACAGTTTATATAATTACATCACTTCTAACGGAATAAATTTACCGTAACATATGTTACCGTACCTCTATAATTGAATAACAATGTGGGATATGAGGAAAAGGTAAAATATTTAAAGGCCACTGAAAGAGAACGATACACAGCTTTGAAAGACTATTCCAATCCATGGGGATTCAGAAAGACAGGACATATGGAATTTTGGACAGGTAGAAAACAAAAGTATTGTTAAAACTAAGAACAAGTATTTATTTAGAGGAAGATGACAATGATTCAGATGTGTTTATACTTGGTCATGTGGATTATTTTATTGTTGTTATTGCCATTGAAAATTATGACCTATTTAAAATTCCTGTGAACTCATGACTACGTCTGCAGAGCAGATTAAAAGAGTTAAAATTACTCTGTAAAAACATACAAATATTATTACTATTTCTTAGTGCTCTCCAAAAGTCTTACACTAATGTACAGGGGTGGGCAAAAGTAGAAATAAATAATAGAATAATTAATAAATAACAATACAAGAATAAACTCTGTTTTGAGTACTTACTACTGTGAACCTACTTTTGCCCACCCCTGTATAGTCCAAATAACATTAGTAATTGTTCCTATAATCAGGCCACCACGCCCACTCTTCATTGAAACAGTCCTCGTTAATTTGGTTTGATTTTTTAAAAAAATATATCTTTATTGATTTCAGAGAGAGAGAGAGACAGAAACATCAATGATGAGAGAGTCATTGATCGAGCCCACAACTCGGGCATGTGCCCTGACCGGGAATCGAACCCCGATCGCCTGGATCCCAGGTCGACCCTCAACCGCTGAGCCACACCCGACCGGGAAGTCCTCGTTAATTTGATTGGTAACAATTCATACCACTTTTCCCCCCTAAACTAGTCAGGTTTAACATTATTTTAATGTATTCTAACTAACTTTAGTTCTTCCCTTGTTAATTATTGGTTCAAAACTATTAAAAATTTGGCTGTTAATCTGTTCTTTTTTTAAATCAATATACAGGAGCTCTTTATATGACTAATGTATCATGCTTTTTCAAAGTCATCTTTGCTGCAAATATTCTCTTTAGTGTCTTAATCTTGGTAGTTGATACATTTCTGTTTTACCTTTTTATGCAGTCATCCGCACTTTATAGTTTAGAAAGCAACGATTTGATCATTTAATTCGGTCTCTTTTCTCAAGATGTTTACCTAAACAATTTATATTGTGTTACCTTGCCTGTTGAAATTGGGGAGGGAGTTAATCATTCATCATGTCACATGAGGGTCATGAGCAGACATTAGCCATTTAGCTGACTGAGCTAAATAGGATACAGAGTTGATAACTTCTTCCTAAAGGCAAATCTTCGGTATGGGTTTCTAATTCTAATTATAGGACAGGCATAACATTTCATATAAAAATAACCTAGTCCATTCTCATTTTTCCATCTTTTAAAAAACAGTTTAAAAACATTTGTCATTGGTAGCTTGTACTGCTTCGGGTAGCACTTATGAGTACATAACATCACATGAAGGAGTTCTGCAAAGTTTTAGATGTTCCACTTCCTTGGTTACTTATGTTACCGGGATTCTGATTGCATTAAGTATTCTTTCTTTCACCCCGGAGAAACATACATCTGTTTGTGCTGACATCTGTTCTCCTTTGTGGGTTCTGAGGAAACATTCATTTCTTTTTTGCTTTTCTTCCTGTTTTAGCAATGTCTGCTTCTCATCTTAATAAATCACCTTTGCTTGGCAATAACTTAATAGAGTGAGAATGCATAGCTAAAGAGGGAATGTGTAGCCCAGAACGTAGAATTCGGACAGCACGCTTGACCCACTGCAGGGGATCTGCCAGGCAGTACAAAACGAGGCTCATGGTGTACCGGCTTCCTTCTTCAAAGAATGTTATAAATTACAGCATCAAGGTCATTAATTTCCTACCATGTTTTGCACAGAGGAACAGAAATGATGTATGAGTTAGGAAAGGCTCTGCTGTTGGGGTTATAATTCCCAATATTGGTCCTGCTACATCTTTGAGTCACCTGTACTTTCCTCCCTGGAAGTTACTTTTGCTTCTGGAGTCTGGTGCCCTGCGGCCCTTTCCGAGGCATGAAGGCCACCACAGTCATGAGAGGGCGTAAGGCAGGCGGCTCTATTTCACATCCTCCAGACAGAATTGGTTTTTCTTCTCCACAGGCTCCTGGACTCCTGCGATGCTGCTCATATATCCTGATTCATTGTATGACCTACTCAGGGCTGATGTGACTGATGAAGTGAAAGGATCTTATTGAAATAAAAAAGGATCATGATATCAACTGCTTATGATTGCTTTAAGAATGGAATCTTGACAGGGAAAATATATTCATAATTCATGTAAAAGGCTTGTATTCAGAATACTTAAAGACCTCTCGCAAATCAATAATAAATGAATAGTCCATTAACAGATATGCAGGAGAACGGAGCTGGCACTTCACAAAAGAGAATATCCAAATGGACAGCAAACACTAAAAAAGGTGCTCAATGTCATTGCTCATCAAGGAAATACACATTAAAACCATAGAGAGGACCCACCAGAAAATCACCAGACTGAATAAAATGAAAAAGACTGAGTATAGCCCGGCCGGGTGTGGCTCAGTGGTTGTGTTGACCCAGGAACCAAGAGGTCACATGCCCAGGTTGCAGGCTCGATCCCCAGTAGGGGGTGTACAGGAGGCAGCTAATCAATGACTCTCTCATCATTGATGTTTCTATCTCTCTCTCCCTCTCCCTTCCTCTCTCTCTAAAAATCAATAAAAACATATTTTATTTTTTTAAAAAGACCAACTATAGTAAGTACTGGCGGGGAAGTGGGTATCTAGAACACTCATACGTCACTGGAGGGGGTGTACCTGGTACAACCACTTTGGAGAACTCTTTGGCAATACTTTTTAAAGCTAATCACAATATCAATTGTATGATTGAGTCATTCCACTTGGAGGTGCACTGTATATCCAAGAGAAATGAGTGCATATTTTTGTCAAAATACTGGAAACAATCCAAATGTTCATCAACGAGAGAACGGATAAGTAAACTGTGGCATATTTATGTAATGGAACACCACAGAGCAGGAATGAGCCAATGGCCCACAGGCCACATCCTGGTAAATGACATTTGTTGGAACATGGCCACACTCATCATTTACATAGTGTCTACGTTGGCTTTTGTATTGCAAAGACACAGCTGAGGAGTTGAGACAGAGACTATACCACCCACAAAACCTTCTTTAAAAAGTCCTTTATAAAAAAGTTGCCAACCCCTGCTATCAAGCAATAACTAGGAATAGACTACTGGTACAGAGAAGAACACAGAACGAATCTCACAGATATTATGTTGAATGAAAGAAGCCAGACACAAAAGAGCACATACTGTAGAATCCCATTAAAGTCCCAGAACAGGCAAAACTAACTGATGGTGTTAGAAATACGTATAATAGTTATCTTGGGGGGATGCATGCTGAGACGGTTACAGGGAGCTTAGGGGTCCTGGAAATGTTCTGTATCTCGATCTTTAGTACTCGCTACAGAAATGTGTTCATATATAAAAGTTAATTGAGCTGTACACACAAGCTATGAACTTTATCTTTTTATAGGTCAATTTTAAAAAAGAATAGAATCATGAATTTGCTGCCGCTTGAACAGGCAGATTGGCTAAACCTCTCCATATGTGGTGGAAAGATAAAAACCTGTTCTTCTCTGGGACTGTGGGAGACACCAAAACCTCAAGGGTTCTGTTTTGTTTTGACTGAGGTATAAATGACATATAACATTATATTAGTTTCAGCTGTACAACATAATGATTCAATATCTGTATATATTGCAAAATTATCACCACAGTAAGTCTAGTAAACACCCATCGCCATACATAGTAACACAATTTTTTTCTTGTGATGAGAACTTTTAAGATTTACTCTCTTTGAAACTTTTAAATATGCAAGACAGTGTTATTAAGTATAGTCACCATGCTGTACCCGAAACCTCTGTTTTCATAACTGAAATTGTGGCTGGCTGAATTTACTTCGCATCAAATTTATAACAGTATTAATATATGTGAGATCTTAAGAACTTTTGCTAAAAAAAGCATGTCATCTACAAAAGAAAGCCTTTATTTTTTCAGAAATGCTTTTCTTTCTTCTTCACTGACTTGTCTGGCCACACATTTGTTTTATGCCATTTCTTACTTCTAATAATGCATTACCGATGTTGTACTTCCTTGTTCACCTACATCTGTCTCTTTTTTTCTAGAATATTTATAGTAAATTGCTTGTGTAACCCTTGGGTCTACATTAATTTGTCTTTGAATGTTTTTCATTTCCCCTTTGTGTCCTTTAACTCCATTGATTTACCCTATTTGATATTTCTTCATTATTCTAAAATTCGTTTGGCTGCTGTTCAACACTCTTATTTTTTCCCCTTTTGGTCGTCCCTGTGTCCTAATTACCAACCTAACTAGGTTATGAGAACTCCTTCACAGAGGGTCCCTAACCCATACATTAGAATCATATTGTATGGATCACTCAAGCTCAGCCAAAGATTGATTTCTTTCCAGCTCTCTCTTTTACATAGTGCATAATTTAGCAATCTTGTGCCCTGCCTGCAAACCTACAGTAGTACATGATTTATTCATTTCATGCCATTAATTTCCAGAGACCTAAAATCATTGGTAGCTAGCAGTCTTTTCTATTAGCATAAATGAAAAGCAGTAAGACAATATCAATGGAGTAGGCTATTGTGGCAGTTGATAATCAACATGATAATGAAAGATTAAGGCTTCTTCCTTTAAAGCATTCCAAGCACTTTGCAATTATATTTCCACTAATCTTCATAACATTGCTGTGGTAATTGGAAAATTGCTAAACTTTTGTTACAGACAGAAGAGAACAACAGAAAGTACATGAATTTTCCATGGTCCCCTCAGCTTGCCACCAAATTTGCATATAAGAAACAAGACACTGCATTTAAGAAGCAGGACATTTGAACAGCAGGATGAAGGTTGTGCTGTTTTATCTTAGTTCAGATAGAAAAGGAGTGATTAAAGTTAATTATGTTCTCAGAGCCCCAACTTGAGATGGGGCTCTGTCTTGAGGAGTGCTAACTGGAACACTCTCTGAAACCTCAAATATTTATATTTCTAGAACTGGAGAATCACGTCTACTCTTTAACACGACCATCATGCCTTGGGATGAAGCAGCGCGGAACTCACTAGTGAAAGAGCCCTCTTGCGATTATCTTTCTCACAAGATCAAATATTTTAGGGTTTTACTGATCTTTGAAGTCATTAACCCAATCAATCAACCCTGGTCATACTTAAATCATCTCCACATCATTCTCACTGACTCCTGAGGCCACCAACACTATCTTTACATACTCTAACCACAAAAGGTTCTTTTCATCGGTCCCAGTTATACCAAAGAGCTACGTGGTACAGAGAGCACTTTAAACATTTGAACACAGCTGTGTACACCCCTGGGTCTTCTGTTTTCTGGGTCAGATATAGCAATTTCTTGTGCCATTCTTGTAGCACACAGTTTTCAAGACCCTACCCAACATTGGTCACTCTCTTTTCCATGAGCTTCACCTGTCTTTCATTCATCAATATGAGGGCATAAAACTACAGTCTTCTAACCATGGACTGACCAGTACTCAGTGCAGTCGAAGTGTCCATTCTCTCATTTGAAATAATTAATGCAGTCTCAGAGTTTGCTTTTCTAGGCAACATGATCCATTGTTGGCTAATAACAGCTTGGTCTTTTATTAAGGCCAAGTCCTTCTCAACCACTGCTCAGCACTCATGGGTGCCCTGCATATATATATAGCCATATTGACAGCCCTTACAGATCATGGCTCAGGAGAAGTCACTGGTGGTGGCTGTCCAAACTGTACTCAACCCAATCCTTTCTGCCTGGATACGCCATCTCTGGTGCCTTTATTAAGATCTCTGTATACCTATCATACATAGATCCATATATATTATACTATTAAGAGGCTTGGAAATGCATGAAATTTGGTCATAAGAGTGTACATTAGCCCATCTGTTGAGCCCCTAGAACAATGACATTTTTTTCTTAGAGCATGGTTGTTAAACTTTTACTCTAAAGAGCCAGAGAGCAATACCTATGGAAATTCAGTTTTGTAGGCCATACAGCCTCTGTTGGAACTATTCAACTCTCCTGTTGAAGCATGAAAGCCGTAGACAATATGTAAATGAATAAGCTTGGCCGTGTTTCAATAAAACTTTATTTACCGAAACAAGCAGTGGGAGGAATTTGGCCCATGAGCCACAGTTTGCTGATCCGTGTCTTTAGTATCTGAAAGCATTTCATGATGATGATTTTCTCATTGTCCTTCAACTGTGCATGAAAATGGTGCATTATTAAATGTATTTCAGAGCTAGAGGAATTAGTCACATAGAAAACATACCGTTGTGGTAATCTCCCTCTTCATCTCTCTACTCAGCAAATGGACTCTATGAGACACAATTCTTTCTATGGGAAAAATATTTCAGTCCTAGCTCACGTCTTTCATTTGTCTCCTGGTGGCTACCTCTGTCACATAGATATGATTATAATGATCCCATAAAGCTGTAATCTAGTAAAAACTTTTATTATCATTAGCTCTTGTGCTCGAGGGCAAGGGGCTGCTGCTATGACTGTGTGTGCAGTGTGGAGGGTGCATCAACAATGGGTCGCTGTCTTTCCAAGGCGTTCACCAGCAGGGGAGTAGAGTTGGCCACACTAAAATATGCATCTTTGGGATACTGATTATTTTGAGCTGATTATTTTTAAGGCCTAGAAGGGTCAGAAAGAACCTTTCACCTTTCCTTTAACTGCCTAAAAGAATTTAAGATAGAAGGTCTGTTCCAGGAAGAAGCTATCAAAATAGATAACTATAGTTTCATCTAAACTAGATCTGGGAAACAGGGAGGCCCATTTTATCCAAGCCTTCTCCGTATCCTAACCTCTATAGATGTCCCAGCCAATATTTTTTTTACTAATTATGAACTTTTTTCATCTCCCTGTGACATTGCCTTACTAACCTTTGAAGTCCCAGACCCCTACCTCTTTCTCCTTAGTCCAGAATGACATATATACCTCATTTGGCCTTACTGTCTTTGGAATTCATGCTCAGGTAAATTCCCCGTACATATGTATTAAAACTTGATTTTCTCCTGCTAATCTGTCCTACATCATTTTAAGTATTCAGACAGCCAGAAGCACCAAGAGGGGAAGGGGGGATTTTTCCCCTCCCTCCCACACATAAATGATCCAGCCTCTTAAAAAGCAAAATGAAACAAGAATGTTCATCAACTCCACATTTTCATCACTAACAAAATCACTTACAGGCTTGGCTCCTGTGTAATGAATACATTTTCTTTCTTTTTTTTTTTTTTTTCCTTTTTTATGAATACATTTTCTATATGGAACTTCAGCCAGAGTACTTTGTAGTTTCATGTTTTTTGCTGTTTGGGTGATGCAGGGGATTCCTTCCTCCCAGACCCCTTTCTTCTTAGGATCAAGGAGAGGATCCCTGAAGCACGTGGATGTGCCTTTCATGCTAATCTGAACATTCTGAGCACCTGCTCTGTGCCCCATGCCATGAGAGATGCTAGGAACTCAGAAATGATAAACTAGGGCCTCAAGGAGCTCAGGCTCTAATGACTAAAATGCGCAGAAAGACAAATCTCTTGGTTTTATCCCCTAACAAAACCCTTTTTTTCCCTTTCAACTCAGGCATCCCCCCATCATTAATATATTTTGGAATTTTCCATTCTCCACAGAGTTATACCTTCCTTAGCATTGTAATCTAGAAAGCATTTGTTCTTTGAATGTCGTGCAGTGTGACAAATTAGTTCTTACTTTTACCAAAGCACTTAATAAGCTGCTTCTCTTATGCACCCTATTTCCCCAGGTGTTCGCATAGTAACAGTGTAAAAGCTTTCCTTAGTCACAAAGTCTCCTAATGTTTCATTCGAGAATATTCACAAAATTAAGGTAAAAAAAATGACAAAAGCATGAAATAAAAAGTAAGCCTATGTTACCCTGGCTCTGTCTTCAATGGTGTTGTATGTATGAGGAAATTTGCTGTAGGGCTGAAATTGGTCTCACTGATTATTTGGACAATAGGCAACAGAATCAGAACTGTCAGGTGGCCAAGGGCATTCCTATAGGACCAGGGAGGTTGACAAGTTGTACACTTTGGCCTCCTCCGACCCTGAGCATGGTTGGGAATCAGGGACAATATAAAATAATATCCGCTAAATTAAAATAGCCCACTTGTTTTCACAAGAAAATACACAAAATAAACAAAGAGCAAATTTCTTATGAAACAGAGTCTCTTAACAATATAGAACATTCTGCACTTATATCTTTGAGCTCTGGACATAACTTAGGTAGAGAAAAATGACACAATCTGAGAGAAAGTCTGTAAGTCCCACTCTTTCCAACTCTCTACTCTCAGGATCTTTGCTTAAAAGCTCAAATTAAACGTGATGGTTCCAGTGTCCTCGCTGGAGAGTTGTTAGATTCTACCTATGTGAATTCAATGTCCTGAAAACTCTCCTGGCCTCACTTCCATTCTCTTTCACATTTGCAAACATTTTGGTAGTTCTTAAACTGGCATTTTCTACCAGGCTCAAATCAGTATATCTATCCGAAAACAGGAAAATCCAGTCAGAATTTGAAGATATCAAAGAGTTAATAGTTATGGGGAAAAGTCAGTGCCCAAAAGGAATTAACTACATTCCCTTTTCAATTTCTCTGTCTTCTGGCTAACTTTCTGAACAGATTTAATCACTCTCTCAGTATCAGTCACAATCAGAATCGCTCCCCCATGGCCAGCATGGGGCTGCCCCTGGGCCCTGAGACTGCTGTGCAGCCAGCAGCCACCTCACAAACCCATCACTCAGTCCCACCAGCTCGGTCCCTCTGGCACTCTTCAGAGGCTGAGTTACAGGCATGAATAAATTCGAAGAGCCCAAGTTAACACTGGGCCATCAATGAAATTAACGGTGAAAGCCATCAAGCATGAGGGTTTGATTTCTATCTGCGGAATATGGGTTGCTTTTGGTCCAGTCCACCTGGGCGTTGGGAAGGCAGGCTAGGATTTCAGTCACTGCTGTCATTTGTTCCTGCGTTTTTGGTTGCGAACCACGTGCCTGTCTATGTTTTCTTCCAGAGCGCTCATTATTTCCTGTTCTTTTGGGAGAAGCGATATGGATTTTGCAGAAATTAGCATTTCCCTCTCATGCCTGCCAAAGTAGGAGTGCCAAAGGAAAGCTCTGTTAATCAACTCTGTGTCACAAAATAACCTGAAGCCACGATGTTGAAAGTTCATCCCCAGAGGTCCTGCCTGACCAACTTTAAGTCTTCACTTCTCACTCAATTTCCTTCACTCGGAAGCAAAAGTGAAATTTTTCATTTTCTCTGGAACTGAGAATTCAGGGAGATGTTCAAGCAGCAGCCTCCAGCAACATCAAAGTGGACTCAGTACAGAAAGCTCTTCCAACCATGTGGTCTGTCTGAAGTGCACTCTCTGGTCTCCAGAGAGCAAATCTGACTCGAAGACCAGGACTCTCAGCCCAAGCATGGCCAATGGCTTGCTTTTTATGGTCCTGTCAGAGTAGGCTTTCTTACATGCCAAACCCTTTCTAGTTTTCTTTTGGTTGCAAAAGAGTCCATCATGGCTTTATCTTCTTTGCAACTGTTTATATCAGGTTGTATATATATTTTTCCCCCTCTCATCTTAAGTACACATCAGCTTCACAATTACAATTCTTCGATAGTCAAGAGACAGCCCACCCCCCTTCTCGTATTCCAATATTTCAATATTACCTTTCTCCATGTTTTGTATAGCTTCAGGTCTTCTAAATACCACAGCTAGCATTTCATCAATTAGTGTAATTTCAGAGTGAGAGGATTTTGGAGGTGCCAAGTATTTTCAAGTAGTGTTTCCAGTTCTTTGCCTGCTTCTTTCCAGCCCAGATCGACCTGTGCGCTGATCTTGCATTCATTTTCGGAGGCTGAGCTGTTTGATTCGTGGAAATTTTATTGCACAATAAATGAAATATGGAAACTTACTGCAACAGCATCAAATGAGACAGTTTCGTTAAACTGGAAGCTGTTGTTTTTCTATTCAAAGTAAGAGCACAAAACTTGACTCCTACCCTGTAGTAAATACGTTTGTTAAAAGTTAAGCTTGGTTAAATCTTCATGAAAGGCCAAACTGTAATATAATTATGTGATGATTTAAGTAAAGTCTGACTTCCCTGGTAGAGTACAAGCCCCTAAGGGGTGGCATCAGTGTCTGTTTAGTTCCCTCCCACATCCTAGAGGCCGAGTGCAGGACTTGGGATATTGCAGATGTAGGATAACTTTTTTCTTTTCTGAAAATTTTTATTTGTTCACTTTATTTGACAGTAACTCCCAAATCACTGCATGGTATAATTTAATGAAGTGTAATTTTTTTTCTTTTTGGAGACCATTTGGCCTTGTCCATTGGATTCTGCCTCCTTAGGAGTTTAGGGAGCTTCCCCACTCCATGTACCCTTACGGGGCAGCCTGGTGGACAGTGGATCTCACCCCTCTGGGTCTCTCATGAAGCTGATCTTATGGATGGAAGTTACTCTGATTCAGCATCTATCCCATTCTCACTTTGTGACATTAACTTTGCATTCGGTTACCATGTAGAGGTAGAAAACATTCCAGTCTTTAGCAGGGCTGATTACTCACAGCACCCAGGCCCCCTAGTACTGTTAGGGACTCATAAAAGGTTTAAAATGTTAATTTCTTTAAAAATCAGAAGGAAAAATAAATATAAAATAGATTTTAATGGATTCCACCTGGATTATATTTGTCTTTACTCCAATGCAGTTGTAAAATATAATTTTATATATTATATACTTATATATTTATTTATATCATATTTTATATTACATATGTATGTACTCATATATATGTGTGTGTGTATATGTGTGTGTGTGTGTGTATGTGTGTTTTTAATGGAGGAAGGGGCTTACAAAGGCAAAAGTACCCAGCAATCATGAGTCATAATATGGCTCTGGTCCAAAAAGATTTACTTATCAATTAGGCGCAGAACATGCTGGGAACTTATCACTACTTGGCAGTAATAAAAAAGCTATTTGGGGAATATAATTTTGTTTCAGCTCTGGGCTCCTCGGCCCTGACACTGACTCCACTCCCACCCAGACAGCTTCCCTCAGGCTGTCTTCCCCTTGCTTTAACAACCCGCAAATCTGCACAGGAAACAGGATCTCTAAGAGAGCGGAGAATGATCAGCTCCCACCCAGTATCTGGCACAGAGAAGGGGCACACTACGCATCCACAGAATGCAAGAATCACGTCATGTACTGGAAAGAGGGCAGGGTTTGCAGCCTGAGAGACTCGGGTGCAGATTTTGGCTCTGCCATTTACTAGCTGTGGTGTCTTGGTCAAATCACTTCAGTGGTCTATTCTGTGAAAAAGAGTGATAATAACACCTACCATTGCTGTAGGGTTTGAAGATAATTTGTATACAAACACTTAGCTGAACAAGCAAATATAAGCACTTTATTTTTAAAAGCTATTATATAGTGAGAAGTAAAACTGTTGAAGAATAGAGAATAAAAGAATGGTTCTCTACTATTTATAAGACATTGCTCCTCTGCAATTTACAAAGCCCTCCAGATCTGACTGATGCCCTTCTGTCCCCACTCTCCTCTCTTCCTCTCACCTGCAATTTTCCTCTAGCAAGCCTGATTTACTTGTAGTTTTTCAAGGCATCCAGGTTTTCTCAGACCTCTGTGCCTCTGTATATGCTGTTCTTTCTGCTTGGAATGCCTTTCCCTCCCCCCTACATATTTCTGGCTAGGAAATTCCTACCCCTTTTTCATATGCACTATTTTCAATTCTGCCTTATTCCATATCATTTTCATTCTTATCACTATATTGTAGCTTAGAAATGAAGACATTGTTTAAAAATACTTACATTTAGTTCTTATGAATTTAAATATTGTATTTATAATTTCTCACAATTAACCATTAACAAATCACCATTTAAACATATTGAGGTACAGTGAAAAAATGGGATTTTGAAGAATCTTCTTGTCCATTTTCAGCCAATGATTTAGCTAACGTAAAATCAGGAATTTCATGGGGAGGGGCCCTAAATTTTCAATAATGTTCCTCTCTTCCCCAACATTGTTATGACTATAAAAGCACAGCTTTCTCCTAAAAGCAACCACACAGATTTTCCAAATATTCCCATTCTTTATTTTAAAATATTTAGGGCCACACAGTGTCAGAAAGTAAATACATGAAATTTGGAAAGAGTTCAAATTTCTTTAAAATTGTTAACCATGCACCATTTTAAATTTGGTTGGCTGATATATAATTAAATTGATGATTATTTAATTTATTAATGCATTAAGTCCATGCTCATTTTACTCCATTTAGCATTTGAAACTGAGAAATCAACTTTACCAAAATAACTTTGATCATTGTAGATAATTCATAATTAAGTTCTTAAAACTGGTTAAAGAATATTAATGCATTTGAGCTAAGTACATATTTAATGAAAACTTAGAATGAAGTGTTTTCAGATTCAAATATTATCTGTCCTTTAGATGTCAGCATTCTTTGACACAGTGTACTACAGCTTAATGCTTCTGCAGAGATATTAAAATATGTATTGTATTAATATGAGTGATGATTTATGTCAGAAGGTACTGTCATCTTCTCTAATAAAAGAGATTACAAAACAGATAGCTATAATGTATCAGGGAAGGGGGCTGATCTGGAATCTCTTTGTTCAATTTTTAGCCAGGAAAGCTATTTATAAGACGTCTCCACATTAAACAATACCCAATCAGTTCTACTGACAGTGAGATGACTTCTAAAGATGGAAAAGATGAGAAACAGGCTTGTTAGTGAGAGTGGAAGCCAGGCTCAGATTGCACCATGAACAGGTTTGCAACTACAGTGATGATTTCTGCTGAAGAAGGCCAGGCCTAGGAATACAGGAAGACATATCAACAGGGTGCGACACGTTATAAAAGCTATTATGATGTCCTACAAAATGAACATTTTTAAAAATTCTGAATTCAGAGTCTATTTAAAATGCATTATCCAAAAGGCTACTTGCTATCTTTAGAAGTTTAATGCATTTTAAAGTAATACTCTCGCATTATGAAGTGTGAAATCACGAAGTTCGGCATGGGAAGACTATAACCAAGGGCTCCTCCATTACCCAGTGCCATGAGTCAGGCAGGCATCCCATTAAACACAGGCAGGTGTCACATTTACATCAAATTTGCTTGCATAGGTCACAGGGTGCAAAGTAGCTAAGAAGCAATTAGTAGAAGAAATTTAGCTTGCCCTGCCTTTTAAAGCTTATACTTAGGGATATATGAAATATTTTTTTCCTGAAAGCTCTTCAGTATATATGAATATATTCTTACACATGAAATATATATTTGTAAATTTACTTTTGAGAGGTCAATTATATCCTGAGGAAGTAAAATAAGAAGAAAACATGATTTGATCAAGCAAGTAGCTATTATTATTTTCCTGTAACAGGATTCCATTACTCTCATCTCATATGAAATTTCTGTCAAAGAAACTATTGTTGAGATGCAAATTGGTGGGGTTAGTTTTGTAAAGAATAGTAATGAATGCTAGCTCTGTAGCACTATAGCATACCTAGCAAGACCAAAAGAGGTTGTGGATATAATTCTGAAATACAGAATGACAATGGTGTTAGTTTATTTAGATTTTAAGTCCTGTTCATATTAGAACAGACGTTATTAAATGCCACTGTGTATAGTAAAAAACAATTCTAAGTTTCATTATATACCCAGAAATCCCTAATTAGTTCACTTAAAAAAAAAATTCAGTTCTTATTGCATTTATCCACACTTCTCATATTGAGGAATTCTGGTCTGTCCATAGACCACAGAGTGAGAGATCATAGTTATCGTGAAATTCCTTGCAGTTCTTTTATCCCTGCTATCTTTTCTATCAATGTTGAAACCACCCAAATTATTATCCCAAGTGGAGAAGATCTGAGTATAACTGTGGGTTTCAGTTTGCACTAATAGCCATTTGCAACTCTCACATCAAGAAGTTTACACGAATGGGAATTCCATGTGGTCTGTTACTTTTCCCGCTGTGGTAAGTCTTAAACACCATGTAAAGGTGTATGTCAGTATCTTGGACTTTTAAAAAATTGCATAAGGATAACAATAACAGTAACTTCTAATTAAAACTGTGTGCAACAGTGTCAAATAACTCCTGAGGCCTGAGTCTTCTCATTTGGAAACTGGGATAGTGAGGCCTACCTGACTGGATAAAAACAACAACAAGGTGAGGAATCTGGAAATAATTTGCCAGCTACCTAAGTGTTACCCTGATATTAAATAGCTTATCTGCTTTGCAAATAACCAAGTGCTAACGATATTATCTCAATGGATCTTTGAAAAGTCCCCATGTGATAGAAGAATAAGAATTAATGATATAATTTTACAGATTAAAAAAATGAGTTTTCAGATCTGACAAGCTATTTGTCTAAGGTCACGTTGCTGGTATGTGATCTAAGTCTGCAACCAGGTGGCCAGTCACCAGACATCTTGAAAGCATTTGATTTTACCTCCAGGCTTCCCTGCACTTTCTGTAGCATCTCATAGACAAGGGCTAATCCATTTTCTGCAAATTTAACGACTGTGATTGCTCCCCACTCAATCACACATATCAGATACCTCTTCACTCTCCTCCATACACTGCACACTTATTCTCATTTTCATCTAGTCATCTGGACTGTGCCTGATTGTCTTCAATCCTGTCTTCAGCTTTTAAGAAAATTAAGATTCTGCAATGCTTTCCAAGGCTCCTCTCCAGCTGCAAGTAACCCTGACATTCTTCCAACAGCATCCCTTAAGCATCTAGCCTTCTTCTCTGACTTTGCAGAGCATTCAGGTTGGTACCATACAATCTTGTGCTTGATTAGATCGTAACTTTGCTCACCCTTCTGTGCATATAATTCACATCTTTCTGAACTAGATTATCAAATCAAGTGTAGAGACTAAAGCTGCTCTTTAAAAATAGCTCCCTTAAACTTTGAACACTGATTGTGCATTAGATTGAATCTAGGGGATTATTATTATGTTTTTAAAGAATAGTGTATTGATTTTTTTAGAAAGAGAGGAAGGGAGAAGAGAGAAACATCAATGTGAGGGTGTAACCTTGATCAGCTGCCTCCTGCACTCCCCCTACTGTGGATTGAGCCCGAAACCAGGCATGTGCCCTGACCAGGTGCATGGGATGACACCCAATCGACGGAGTCACAGTGGCTAGGGCCTAAGGGATTATTTTTAAAACTTTTTTTTTGGTTTACTTCAGTTATATTTTTAAAAAAGAGTTTGTATTACCTAAAGATACACACCCAAGTATTTAAGGATAAAATGACATAATATTTAAGATTAGTTTGAAAATAATCTTGCAGAGAATGGCAGAGGTAGAGATGGAAGAAAATGGGGGATAGAGAGGAAAAAAAGATTGATCATATGTAGAACATTATTGAAATGGGAGAATAAGAAAATGGGAGTTCATTACATCCTGTTATATCTATTTTTGCCTACAAAAATTCTCATAAGAGAAGGTTAACAAAACTAAAAAAGGCTAGCACAGAAGAAAATTTTTACCTCCCATAAATACCTGCACACCATTGGGTATTAGTGAAGTCATGAATATATAGTGAAAATAATACTTTAATAATTCTAATCATTTTAAATTCATTTCTTATTTAGAAGAGAAGGAAAGGTTTTGAAAACTCTCACTCCAGAAGTAAGATTTATGGTGAATTAATTCTTCCCTGAGGGGAGCAAACAGGAGCATGAGGCTCTTTTCGGGGCCCCTCCGGTCTCTGTACCTTCATGTGTAATCTTGTTGTCTGTTTGTGCTGCGCAATAAAGAAAATTAAATTTGGATGGCTTTCATACTGGATCTAACTTTCTTTAAACTATTCATACAATGAACTATTTTCTGAGTAAATTAAGAATTGTAACACAGAGTGTTCAGTGTCCAGGTGTCTAACTAAAAATGTAGAGGAAAAAGGCAGAGAATGGGTTTAATAAAATTTTAACTCAAGCATCTAAATCCATCAATTTCTTCCTAAACAAGTGGGTGATTGAAATGAGAAACTGGAGATGGTGGTCACCTCCTCTCCAAATCCTCCTTCCCTTCACTAATAACAGTAGTAATCAGCCTGGATTTGGGGCTGAGCAGCACTGGGGACACTGGCTCTCAGAGCGCAGGGTGGGCCCGACTGTGAGCCAGCCAACACACCCCAGCCCCGGGCTCCACAGCCAGTCCCAGGGCAAGGCACAGACGAGAAGATGTGAGGACGGGCTCTGGGAAAGCAGCTGACTGATTTTGAAGAAACCATTTAACAGGACTCTCTCTTCTGTGGGAAATGAACGAGAGATCACTCAGCTTTGGGTGCTGTTGGTGGCTCTCTCTTCAGCTCACAAGGCAGAGCAGAGATGGAGCAAAACTAGCTCCAGGTGACATTGCTGAGCCGCTGAATTAAACTTCCCTTGAAGCTTACTTTCCCCTTTGACTTCTCCGGTTTGAGACGCAATAAATTTCCTGCATTATTAAAGTGTGCTTTTGCTGGGTTTTCTAACCTGAAGTGCAGAACGCTCTCGCGGACACACTGGCCGTCAGCTCTGGCCCTCACTTAGGGCTGCTGCTCTCGGTGAGTAGCCGTCACCTGCATGTGTCGTCTTGTCCGCTTTATGATTCCATCACAGTCCATCTCCAGGTGGCTGAACTAAACTATGAATCTGACCATCTCTGGTGCACAGGTGCCAGGAAGGTGGATGGCATTTGCTGTGAATACCAAACCTTATGAAAAAATGTATGTAAACATGCCAATGAAACATATTCTTGGCCACAGTGCTTTAAAACTCTTAATCATAAACACTGAAAGTAAAAACAGTTAACTGTGTCTGCTATCAGTGACACATACCCATCTACTTCTATCAGTAATTAGAAACCCAATGATCAGATATGAGCTAAAAGCAAAAAAGACTAACTTCCATCTTCCAGGGAAAAGTTAACAGCTTAGTAAAAGAGAGATGAAGGCTCTATGGACATCTGACTTATTTGATTTTTATTTCTACTCTTTGAGACATGATTTGAAAGAAGGGAAGTATGAGGACCTTATTCATGGAAGAGTAAAGAAGCTTATAAAATGTGTGGTAGAGATGAGTTAGCTTTTAATAAAAATGATTCCCTGAGGAAACACCTTAAACAAACACCTTAACTGATCACCTGTAACTGTCACAAACCCAAAGAGCTTGGTGGGCAGTAACTCAGTGAAATAAATCAATACACTCTGGTAGAGAATGGGATATAACTCATCAGAGTACTCTTCACCCTAGAATAGGGAGAACCTAAGTCTGAAAAGTAAAGAATATCGGTTGAGTATCATCTGGGAAGATGTCTCTTGTTATAATGATTTGTCAAAACGAAACATTTCTAAACCAGGGTTCCAACATGAAAAAAAATTATGACAATTTAGTTTTGCTTCTGGGTTGGTTACAGTTTTGAATCCCATGTGTTCATAATCTAAATGAAGGAAAGAGAGATAGAAGTAGTATTTAGAGAATCCAGACCAAAAGGCCTGGAGTAGCTGTGAAGGTCTCATTTCAAAGAGGACAAGAATGGTTTTAATTAGTGAATCAGTCAGCGTTGGCTGCAAGCCAGCTGTGTATTTAGCACTTTGCTAGAGGTTGGGTTTAGCAGAGCTGATTTCATGGGCATGCAAGCTGTCCAGTATTTAGAAGCATCTCACGCTTAGTTGAATGCCCCTTTGTCACGATCTTAAAATTCTTAATAATTGTTGAACAAGGGGCTCTGTACTTTTATTTTGCTCTGGGTCTCAAAAATCATGTAGTCAACCCTGGTGCTTATATATGCTTTATTTCCTATTTGGAACTAATAGGAAAGTTCCTATTAAAAGTCTATTTGTAACTTTTAGATTATTACAGGAGATAAGACCATAAGACATGTACATAAAAAGTAATTTATGAACAAAATTATTATTTAAATCTGTATTGCCTAAATAAACTGTTATAAAACACCAAAATGGGTAGTGCAGTTGGTTAGACATAAAACAGTATATACCAAGTTATGACTGGAATGATGGTATTGCAAAAACAGCAAGTCCTGGAGAACAGAGACATTGGTATGGACGGGCAGAACTTGCCAAGAAGATTCTCAGGGGACCTAGAACATATTGCTACTCAAATTAATACTAGTGACCACTTATTGGGCATTGATCTTGTACAGTCTTATAAGCATATATTATGTGAGTAATTCTTACCCAGTTCTTTTTATCAAGTGAGAAAACTGAGGCTCAGAAAGAATGAGCAATGTGTTCTAAGCCCCACAGCTAGAACTGGTGTGGAAGCCCTACCCAAATCCTTCTGACTCCAAAACCCGGGCTCTTACATTTTGTTACTGTTTGTTATATCTGAATTGGTGTGTGTATATCTGCATAGATGTCTCCAAGATTTACATCACAGGTGGGAAAAAACATTAGCACATATCCACAGGTGGGAAGGAGTGAGGGATGTGGCGCCCAGCTAGGAAGCATTTGGATGGTGCAGAGTGGAATGAAATAGTATTGGGGGTGATAATGGAGATAAGGGTGCTAGTAACGGCTACATGCGCTAAGACCTCCAGTTACCCTGATCTTATGCATGAGTTAGCAGATACTCAAGGCGTTACGAGCAAATGCATGCAGTGTGTGAACTCAGACCTGTCTGAGTGAGGACCAACATCTCACCCCCCACCTGTGGTTTGAAGTGCAAGGGGCCATGTTTTTGAAGAATTATAAAAGCCTAGTCCCGATTAGACTAATGCGGAAGGCAGGCTATGGACCTGGGAATGAGAAATTGAGTTGATAAAGGAGATGTTTGGAGAACATTAATGTGATAACAGGACACAGAACAGGGGGAAATATGGGGCAAGAAGGGATGCAGGGAGCCTGCTTAAAGTCATCTCTTAATTCAGGAGTAAAGTGATGAGAAACTGGTTGTGGAAATGGAAAGAAAAGAATGAGAATGAAAGATGTTTCAGAGAAATGTGTATAGCCAGAGACAGAGAATATCGGTTGGTGAAATTTTACCACTCATAGAGTCTATCTTCACCCTTCTCTCATTGTTTCTTTCTATTCTTCCAAAAATATTCCTTTATCGCCTCATTCCTTGCCACCCTTTCCTTTCTCTTTTCCCTCATTATTTTCTCCTTTGCCTCTTTCTGTCCTTAACCCCAGTTTGTTGAAAGCTAGGCTATATTCTGATTGCTTATCCTTGGGATTGTTCTTCTAAATTGTTTTTAAATTAGGCATTTTACTTATAAATTGTGTTCTGTTTAAAGGAGTTAATAGCATGTGAGCTATCATCTTTTTCTTTGCAAATTAGTCTGTTTTTTAAAAATTATCATCAAAATATGTACGAGAAAGGGTAATTATTCAACTCAAACTATAATTGTGTCTAATTGACACTCCAGAAATATCTGTCCTGGTAAGAGCTGAGACAATTTGTTAAGATTTTTTTTTTGAACATTGATTCATAGCTAGTGTCTTATTTGCATCACAGAAAAGACTCTTGATGATTTTGTTATTATGGAATAAATATTCTATGGAGGTATTCTATATCATTTCTCTCACACTGTGAGGCACAGTATCTGGTGCAAAATTGGGTTTACTGCCCTGGCTGGTGTTGCACAGTGGTTAGAGCATTGGCCCATGAACCAAAGAGTCGTGTGTTTGATTCTCAGTCAGGGGTATGTACCTGGTTTGCAGGTTCAATCCTGATCCCTGGCCACCATCAGGGCACATGTGAGAGGCAACCAATCGATGTGTCTCTCTCATATCAATGTCTCTCTCTCCCCCTCCCTCCTTTCCATTCTTTCTAAAAAATCAATGGAAAAAAAATCTTTTGGTGAGAATTAACAAAAAAACAAACAAACAAGAAATAGATTTACTGACCATTAACGAACTAACTGGCCGCCTTTAGGATTTGGGCAGAATCTTAGGATTTGGGCAGAACAGGGAGCAGGGCCCGGTCAGTGGAGAATGGGGTGCTGCACTTCTTACATTATGGATCCCCTGTGTTGTCCTTCTCAGCCCATGGTAATCCGCATCTTCCCAGTCTTCCAATACTGAACCCTCAGTCACCCTAGACTCCCCTTTCCCTGCCACTTCCACATTCAATCGGTGCCCAATTCTACACCTCCTTTCACATCTTGTTTCTATTTGACTATCGCCATGCCAGCCACACCCCCGTGTCTCACTGGCTGAAATAACACCTACGGCCTGCCTTCCTGCCCTGCAGTGGTCATTCCTCTGATTTAGTGTGCACGTTACTATCAGGCTGATCTTCCCAAGTCACAGCACTGGTCAGAAAAATCTCTTCCCCACCATTGCCAGGGACACTTAGGAAGCATCCAAGCCTCGGTAACGGGGCCTCGACTTGGTTCCCAGCCTGAGTTTCCTGCTTTCCTTTACACCTCCATGCTGCTGCTGCTCTCAGTTGTCCCCCACTGTGACAACCTACCCTGGGCCTTTACTTCTCCCATCCTGTGCATCTAGAGTCCCCTCCCATCACTCTTTCCACCCTCCACTCTCTATCCCTTAAAGCCTCCCTGGGCTTCTGCCCCTGTGAACCTTCCTCTGGTTCACCTCCCAGGGACAGATGCTCTCTTTCTTCTGCAGGTTCCCAAAGCCACCACTCATTTTATCTTCCTTTGAGCTATATGTCTCCCTCATTAGACAATAAATGCCTTGAGGACTTCAACGATAATTATAGTCTTATAGGCAGTAACTTAATTCTTGAAATAGTCTTATGAAAAACAGATGAATCCCCATTTCCTGGGTGAAGAGACTGAGGTCAGGACAGTGGAATAACCTTGCTCAGGTGCCACACATCTACAGAGGGGCAGAACTGAGCTTCGAAAACAGGGGTCTGGCTTCAGGCTCTTTGTCTGTTTATCCACTACACTTTTCAGCCTTTCTGACCGTCTTATATCCATGTCTGCCCCACTGTTTCTAGCATAGTTCCTGCACATAGTAGGCAATCAGGGTAGGGAGGTTTTAAAAACTGATTTAATCTAACCAATTTAATTAAGGCTTGGAAAGGAATTTACTAATCTGAGGCATGAAACGTTACCCATATTCTCTTTCCCCAGTGTTCTCCTAATTACTTGGACCCATGGCTATCAATCTGGTGATAGGCACCAGAAAAATGCGCTGTAGCTAATATGAGAACCATGTATATTTTATGTCCATTTGAAAAGCAACACTTTATCACACCTCTGGGAGCTTCTGGGCATGGGTCTGAATATAAATAGGCACACAGACTGCTTTAGTCAAATTACTTGGCACTGGCAGGGAGCCCTCTGCCGATCTGTCCTGGACGGAATAGGATTTGAGCAGTGTGACAGAGTGGAAGACTCCGTAGCAACTGAGCAGATGACTGAACTTTTGTCACTGAGGTGTGACCATCAAGATTGTCGCATTCTGGGCCTGGGTGTGGCTGGGTAGACACCACAGGACCACTATCGCTGTCACTACTCTACAGGTGTACCTGTCGGAGCACATAGTTAGCATCTGCAGTATCTGTATCTGTATCTATATATCTGTATCTATATCTATGCCCCCATTCCCGTCCACACCCACATCCCTATCTAGATCTAGATCTTGTTCTCTGACATATGTAATCTCCTTGAAGTATCTGCAATGCGACTATTGCTCCCCTGATCTGTTCTCTGGCTTCTCAGCCGTCCACAGCAATGTTAGGACTTGCCATGTTTCTCTCTCTCTTACTTAGGGTTCACCAGTTCCATTTGGCCGTAACTGGAATTTTTCTGAAATATGTTCCATGACAGAAATGTGGAAGAGTCAAAGATGCCTTAATGTTTGACTAGCAGGGGCTTATTCCCCACTCTGTCACTGTCCATGTGGCCTAGGCATGCTACTCCACTTCTTTGGGTTTATAAATTGTCAACCTTTAAATGATGATGGCAATACCTGCAGAAATCAAATGAGCTAAAACTAAGCACATTTTCAGTAAATAATAGGTCCCTTCCATGTCTCTTTTCCCTCCACTCCTCTGGACTCAGGGATTCTTTTGTAGGTGATACTTTCTCAAATTGCATGTGTGGATTGAGGGTGTGGCAGAAGACAAGGCTAGAAAGGGAGGCAAATGTATTTGTTAAGAATTTTGGACTTTATCCTAAAAGCGAAAAGGAGTCACTAAACAGTTTAAAGCAACAAGGTGGCATGATTGATCACCCTTTCTCAGTAGAGAATGGTTTAAATCGGTTTTTCTGGGCTGACCTGCACTGGTGTCTTTGGATGGTATTTGTTAAAGGTAAATTCTCCCCACAGCCTGCACTGAATTAAACTCATTGGGCCTGGCGATCTGTATTTGATAAAGCTTGAATGGTAGCTTTAGGCTCTTTGGAGAGTTCGGGGGAGGCAAGGTTGGAGGCAGAGAGAAAGGCATTATTACGTATGTGAGGATTAAAGATGGTTTCAGTGAAAGCCATGGAAAAGGTATAGAGCAATTGGAGATATCTATATGGCAGAATCTACAGCTTGTCAAGCTCAGTGATATTGAGGGGGTAATGGAAAGAGGAGCCATATGGTAACTAGGTTTCTGGCTTAAGTCCTTAGGAGGATGGTGGGGCCATTAACAGGGAGCTGGAGACAGGAAGAAGAGGGGCAGGGGTGTGAGATGCAAGAGTGAGTTCATTTTCAGAACATGTTTTGGGGTGACTATAGGGCATCAGTGAAAATGCTCACTAGGGAGGTGGATTTAGGGAATAACCCTCAGAGGAGAAGTGTGAACAGCAGATGCAGAGTGGGACCCTTCGGTTGTTAGAGGGAAACAGCCTGGAAGCTGAGCTAATAGACCAGTGCAGACCCTGGGGACACCCATATTCAAGGGAGAGGAAGGGGCAGAGAATCCACAAAGGAGGCTGAAAAAAACACACACAGAGAGATAAAATACTAATCACTTCTTGGGGAACTTTAAAAAATATCTGCAGGGACTCAGTGAATAAAATGATATAGGGCATGGAGGAGAAGTGCCTTAAGATAACAGGAAAATGATTTGGGTTTGGATGTTGTTGTAGACAGGATCTGTAAAACCTCAGAAATAAAGTCTTCTACAAAACATCTTAAAAAGCAGAGTTTAAAACTCCCCTCTATGTCTTTTTAGTACCATTGTTTTTGGTGCCCATTTTTCATATTGTGAAACTGAGGTAGGGAAGGCAAATGATCTAACAAGGGCCCAAGTCTAAAATGAGCCAAGCTGGGACTTTAAGGTTTGATTCCATGGCCCATGGCCTTTCTCTCTATGAAAATACTAAGGCATGTCACTTAAAATTCCATCACAATCATTTCAGACATTTCTCATAGCAATATTTTTGCCAATATATCTCCTCAAGCAAGGGAGACAAAGGAAAAAATAAACATGTGGGACTATATCAAACTAAAAAGCTTTTGCATAGCAAAAGAAACCATCAACAAAATGAAAAGGGAACCCACTGAATGAAGAACATATTTGCCAATGAGACATCTGATAAGGGGCTAATTTCTAAAATATATAAAGAACTCATACAACTCAACACCAGGAAGACAAACAACCCAATTAAGAAATGGGCAAAGGACCAGAACAGATACTTCTCTAAAGAGGACATACAGATGGCCAATAGACATATGAAAAAATGCTCAGTGTCACTAGTCATCAGAGAGATGCAAATTAAACCACAATGAGATATCACCTCACACCTGTCAGAATGGCTGCCATCAACAAATCAACAAATGACAAGTGCTGGAGAGGATGTGGAGAGAGGGGAACCCTAGGCACGGCTGGTGGGAATGCAGACTGGCGCAGTCACTATGGAAAACAGTATGGAGGTTCCTTAAAAAATTAAAAATGGTATTTTCTTTTCCCCCAGTAACTGCACTTCTGGGAATATACCCAAAGAAACCAGAAAGACCAATCAGAAAGAATATACGCACCCCTAAGTTCATTGCAGTGTAGTTTACAATAGCCAAGATCTGGAAACAGCTCAAATGCCCGTTAGTAGATGAGTGGAAAAAAAAGCTGTGGGACATTTACACAAGGGAATACTACTCAGCCATATAAAAGAAAATCTTAAATTAGCACTTTCACATAAATTTATTATTTCATCTGGGTTATCACACCTGAAATGAATCTAGTTTGATTACCTTTAAATTCCCGAAAACTCCAGCTAAGTGTGTTATTTATACGCAACTGGAGGACAGATTGTTACTATAAATGGTTGAGTTAGTTTAAATGAGCACAATTATTATTTTCATAACATCTTACATTTATGCAGTGCTTTATATATAAAAAGTGCTTTCTTATATGTTAAGTAATCTGTACAGTTCTATGAGTTACGTCTTGTACAATTTAGAGATGTGGAAACTTCTTAGGCCAGTGCTTCTCAGACTTCACGACATAAGAATCCAATGCAGATCTGGCTAAACTGCTGTGACTGATTCTGGAAGTCTGGGGTTGGGCCAAGTCTCTGCATTGCTCACAGGCTCCTGGTGATGTCAGTGCTGCTGGTGTGTGGGCAATATTTTGAGTAGCAGGGATCTAGTTTACATCTGATTCTTCTGCTATTACATGCTATTCCTTTTCATGACTATCAGATTTCAAGAAATAACTTGGC
Source organism: Miniopterus natalensis (assembly GCF_054644295.1). Classification (NCBI taxonomy): domain Eukaryota; kingdom Metazoa; phylum Chordata; class Mammalia; order Chiroptera; family Miniopteridae; genus Miniopterus; species Miniopterus natalensis. The sequence goes on from NC_142082.1 coordinate 39,465,889, forward strand.
AATTTTTTTCTACTACAAGACATTTTTAAGTGGTAAATAGAACACAACCTTTGGAATGATCCATGTCCACCAGCTACCAGCTGGGTGGCCTTGGGAGAGTCACTTTTCTTCATCCTTTCCCTTCAAGTTGTTGAGAGAATCAAATAAGTATATGTCCATGTGTTTATAAAGAGTTGGTGTTGTTTATCATACCTGTGTTTATATACAAGAGTCCCTCCAAATTCACAGATTCATAATTCACTTATTTTCTGAGAGTGAATCTGGCTCTGGTCTTTTCAATATTTGTTCTCATGGATAATAATGATGATCTCTGTTTTACTAAGCAAAGAACGTTGAACTATTTACAAGGTAAGGACAGAACTGGTGAATGAAATTTGGCTTCCCTGAGGAGCTGTGCTAGAATATTAAGGATGGGGAAACGAAGGCAGTTGCTAGTGGTTGGGTTGCTCCAGTGGCAATATTCTTTAAGCTCCACTTTGCCTCCCTCATATTTTCCACTGAGAACATGATTTCTCCTTTCTCTGAACTCCTACTTCACTTATAGTTGCACAACTCATAATTCATTTGAAATTACATAGGGTCTTGGAAAATCAATCATTGAAAACTTCTGTTGCTTTTTAACAGTAGCTCTTTAATTAATATGTTCATATGTTAATATATTGTGAAAATCACAAATCATATAGATTCCAAACTCTTGAAGATGAGGAGTGCATCTTCCATAAACTTAAAACATAGTAGGATGCTGGGTAATTATTGGTTGCCTTGATCTGACTTTCATTCAAGTTAAATAGCTCCAGTTTTAAAATAGCAAGTTTTTTTTGGGGGGAGAGGAAGCATATATCCCCCTAAGGGTGAATTTCTGTTGTTTAATTAAATAGTTAGATTGGTACCTTAATGAGAATTGCAGCACTGAAGAAATGGGAGTTTTAATTTTCATAGGGGAATAGGATCATTTTGGGGGGGAAGCAGGCCTGAGGATGTAGCAATATGTCTTAAGTGCCAGCCATGAAGCAAGCAATGTATCCGATGTTTTGTATATTTTTCCTCCTTTTACTTCAGCTTGGTAATGCTCCTCCTATTTTATGTATTTACCTTATTTATTTACCATCGAAGTAGACGTCATTTTTTTATCATTAAAAAATCCAGCTCTAGCCCCATATCTGTCATGTACTAAGCCTTTAGAACTATTTGTTTGATAAACAAATGAATAACTTCCTGTTTATAGGCTGGGAGAGTGAGAAGCAGCAAGTCTAAGCAAATTGCCCAAGATCGTCCAGGTAATGATTGACTGGACTGGGCTCAAACCCAATCTACTTTCTAGTCTTCATAGTAAGTCAGGGATTTAAGACATCCAGCTAATGCCAATCGATCCCTGGGTAAAGAAAAGGGGGCTGGGAAGGGAATAAACTTCACTGACATTGTAATTCTGCCTAAAGCCCAGGGGGTGTTTGAAGTGTTGCTGAAACTCATCAACTCCGCTAGCGCTGGGCCCGCTATGGAGAGCCAGTGCCTGCATGATTAAGGTTCACCTGGTGTGCTCCGAGCCTTGGGTTACCCCAGTTTCTGAGCTCAAAGCAAGCCCCTGTTCAGTGCCCATCATCCTCCACTGCATGAAGAAAAAAAGAGGGTCAACAAAAGGATAAAGAAATAACAGAAAAAGGGACAGAGGGATGTCTGTTGCAAATGAATTATGTCATACAATTGGTCCTGTAATATTTTTATTTCCACTGGACTTTAGTTCGCTTATCCTGCACTGAAGATAACAGGCATTTTTCTTCTTCGTGCGCATAGTCATAATGCACATACTGCTATGTAACTCTACAGCAATTATTTTGTGATTGATTTGGGTTGTCTAGTGGTGTCTTTTTATTTAACTAATTTATTATTTTAATCTTCACCCAAGGACATGCTTAGAGAGAGAGAGAGAGACAGAGAGAGAGAGAGAGAGAGAGAGAGAAGTAATAGAGAAAAAAATGGTTGCCTTCCATACACGCCCCAGCTGGGGACTGAAGCAGCAACCTAGGCAAGCACCCTAACCAGGAGCCCGACCAGCAACCTTCTGGTGCACAGGACAATGCTCAGCCAACTGGGCCAGTGCAGCTGGGCTAGCGGCGCCCTTTCCAAGGAAGGCTCTGGGAATGTTACGCAGGAGCTCTAGTCTCTGTGTCTACATGTGCAGCACTGGCTGTGATAAAGATGTCTTTTTGCCCTCATAGGGCTCTCAACACATCCTTGTAACCTGCAGTCTCCATGACTTGCAGGGTTTACTGGCTCCTTCATGTTCGCTTTGGTGTTTTAAATGCCAAAAGAAATCACTGTTGAGACCCAAACAACCATTTCTATTTATTGTGTGGCAAAAATGTTCTGGTTCACCAGGGCCCTTCAGCTGTCAGCTTCTGTAGCATCCTGCTCAGTTATGAGAGAAGCCACCAGATTAGGAAAACATAATAGGATCGCTTTCAATGGGGGCGCCAAGGGGAACAGATATAAAAGGTCTTAGCATTTTCTCTAGTGTTCAGCTTATAACAGATCTTTTTCAGTTATGTTAAAATATGGTTTTCACAGAGAACAGTTCGTCTAATTTTTTCAGCTACCTGATATATGTATATATATACTTCTGCTGCCTGCCTTCCTTAAATGTTCCCATTTCCTGATACATTTCATTTTCACAAAGACTTTCTAGGTGCGAAAGAATCCATGTTAGGCCACCCAGTAAGCCCTGATTCCAGCCTGGCCTCTATTTCACTTCTCGACTTGGGGCTCCATCTATAAGGTCGGGCAGTTTTGGTTTCCTTGTGCTATAAAAAGAGATATCATAATCTGTTTTAAAATGTTCAGAGCCTCCTGGAAAGGGAGCAAAAAAGGGGAAGTATTTATATCAGGGAAATTTACCATGTGCCTTTACAATGAGCAGCAACCAACAAAACACAGGTCTCAGTGACATGTTCTACAGGCGATTCTTGTCAAAAATGGTTTTCACTCACTCGCTTGCTCGCTCACTCATTCATAAACAGTTTTTTGCATGTATCTGCTCATCTCTTTGTTGGATCCTACTCATTCTTTGCGTTTCAACGTAGACATCCCTTTGTCTAGAAGAAAAAAAAAATCCCAGATACATGGTGGTACCCAAAGGCTGTGGTACTGAAAACAGCAGCTAAATCAGCCTTGGGAGTGGGGATGTCAAAAAATGCTTCCTAGAAGGGAGAACAAAGAGAGAGAGAGAGAGAGAGAGAGAGAGAGAGAGAGAGAGAGAGAGAGAGAGAACAGAGATGGGAAAATGTGACAGGTGGAGAGGATAACAGACTTCAAGTGGAAAAAAAATATTGCATTGGGAGCACTAAGGCTATCTCAATATGTGTGAGGAGGAGGAGGTGCAGAGGTTGAGGTGAGACATGAACCTGGAGAGCGGAGCAGGAGCCAGAACGAGAAGACACACTAAAGACTTGAGATGCCACAGAGAACCAAGAGAGGGACACGGTCAGAGCTGAAGCAGCGAGGGGCTGCGCTGGCTGCACGCTGCAGAGTGGGCTAGGGAGGCGAGGAGGGCGGGAGGCCAGGCAGAGGCTGCTGGAGCAACGCAGGCAAGAGATGATGAGGGGCGAAACAGGCAATGGCCTGCGGAGCCAGGGCACCAGTTCCGGAGCTGCTAAGGGAACAGCATGGACTGGGGGTGACTGGCTGGATTCATGAACGAAGGACGAGGGCATCTGAATGATGAGCCCACCTTCAGTGCTCGAGCTACTTGGAGGCTGGTGGCGCTGTTTTCTGAGATGGAGAGGAAGCTATTGGGAGACCAACGGGGAGGGGGTTAAGACCAAGTATCTGGGACTTCGAACTCCATGTGCTTTCTGTTACTCTAAACTATAAGTCTTTTTTTGAGTGAGGGGGCATGCTGGGTGATGTAACATTTAGAAAGATCTCCAGTCTCAGAGATTTCAGTCTAGTGTGGATAGAAAACACCCACAGGAAATTCTCGGAGGAGACAGAACATGAGAATGGCCACAGTCAATGTAAAAGTTTACTGGGAGGGAATGACCACTTCTGCAGGTTGGCCGACTGTGACATGCTAACCTTTCTGGTTTAATTCGTCTCTGGTGGGTCAAAGAAGCCAAGATCTTTTTGGCTTCCAATGAAACATCTGTCCCTAAAATTCTGAATAGAAATTAAGGCTTGACACATGCTTGGTCTCCTTGGCAAGAACATCACAAGTCCAACTGTGTCAGCTTGTTCATGGTATTCTGATCCTCATTCTGAGTTCTTGTGAATGGGTGTCCAATGCTGCTCAAGGTTTGAGCCACAGGACTTCACACTTCTCACTAAGTCATTCTCCAACAGCACAATAAGGGTAAATGTGAATACAGTCTACTGAGAGGAGTCCTGGACCCAAATTTTGTCATTTTGCCATTAGTACAACTTTTCCTACTGCCAGTAAAAACTTCCCTTGCAGATTTTCCCGGGACAAGCAGGCCACCCATCTGGCATTCTCAGATGCATGCTTCACAGGTGCTGTCTCCATTGGGTCCTCTGGGGGGACTCTGAGGCTCCCTTTGTCCACTCATTTTTTCCCTTTCATTCCTGATCCAAATGTTTTGAGTTCTACACTATGCAGTGGGGGAACACACAAAGATGACAAATATGGTTAAGATACCATCCCTGGTGCCATAAAAAATTGCAATCTATTGTGAGAGATCTGACATGTATAAAATAGACTATGAAGAAGGGAATGCACTTTGTTGGTTCACCCTCCTAGGACCTGCAAGCTGAGGTTGAATAGTGGTATCAATAGTGCTATTTCTATCTACTCAATAATTCCTGTTAGGCATCCTGCTAAGTTTTACTTATATGTCATCACCTTTGACTGCAATAACCGCAGCTTTATTATTGTTTTATTTTACAGATGAGGTCATTGAGACTCCAGAGGTTAAACCTCTGCCCAATGTCTACATGTTCAGGGGCTGAACCCAGAACTCTTTCACTCAATGCCTCTTCTCTTAATCTCTCCTCTATCTTTCCCACTGTATCAAACTACTTAGTGCTTTTACTTTCTTTTCTCTCTGTGTGGGTGAAGCTTTTGAAAAATCACTGAATATGGGTACCTAACTAAAGTGCTGACATGACACTCATGGTCACTATAGTTTCAAGTGAATATTTTTACCCAATGTTTACATCCCACAGTAAAAACCTGTCAGTTAAATTAAACTGCAGTTGTCTTTGACTTGCAAAATAACATCTCATATTTCTATTGAATCTCTTAGCTGAATCAGCTTATTTTATTTCTATAATTCAATGTAACATGTTTGCTCTCTATTTGCTATCCCCAGGACACCCTTGTAAACAAGATGTTTCCTGTAATGGGTTTTTCCTTTAAAAATCATTTAATAAGCAAATAAAAAAAGTCCATGGTAATATGTGCTGACAGCCTCCTAACCATATTTGAAATATGAAGGCAATGTTTCCAAGATGACTCAAGCCAATTGCTTTAATACTTCAATAAAAATAACTGCTATTAGAAGGTTCAATACTGAAGGCACATGATTTCAATCCTGGCTCATGAAATTTAATTTGGATTTATTTCGGGATAATGATCTTTGAGAATGGTATGTACGGGGATGGTCAGGCACCTGGGTAAGGGCCACTAATTCGCTCTGAGAGATCACTGGGCTCCAGCAGGGTAGCTAGAAATATATATACACACATCATTAATTATTTGCAGAAATATTTTCTGTGACATTGGTCTCAAGGTGCTCCATTCAAATACCCTACTCAGCAGAATCCCTGCCACACAGCACTTGAGTAAAATGACTTTACATCAAATTGAATTTTCTCTGGCTCTAACCACATGACCAGGTTTCATGGGTTCACTTTTTTTGGCTTATAGCTTATGATATTTTAATGATAAATGGCTACAATTTCAGTGATTGACTAGAATGTTGTGAGTAAAAATGTAGAGCATGAAATTAACTCAGAACAAAGAATTTTGGAGCTGGAAGGGATCTTTGAGGTTATCTCATCTACACTTCTTAGTTTACTGATGAGACAACTGTAGTCCTGAAATAAATGACTTGCCCAGGGTCACAGAGCTGGGGTCCAGTGAAGCTTATTTGATTTTCAGTCCAGTTTTACTTAAGTGAGCCACAGTATTTACACAAACCAGATAGCACAAGTATTATAAAGTAAGCTTACCTTTATTGGAAGTTTAGTAAGCACAGTATAAGTTTCATCACACTGAACCTTCATGATAAGCCTATAACTCTTACTTCATTCATGGTAAAACTGTCGCTTAAGCATTGAAATCACTTGCCCAGTCTCACCAGGCTACTGAATGGTAGCCTTGGGGTTTGACCCAGGCCATAGAGCCAACCATCCTTTCAGGATGCTGCTGAGCTGAAATAAGTAAACGAGGTATTGGGAATAATTATGCATGGGTCCAACAGAAGTGGTAGCAAAATAGTTGCCACGTCTTTCTATGTAAAAAGAGTTAAAAAAATATGGAGAAATGAACTGGAGAAGCCAAAATCGGGAGCAGGGGTAGTGAAGGATTTAAAAATAAAATAGAGGAAAACTTATTTTTTACTTGCAAATTGTCTTTAAAATCACTTCAGTTTTCTAGTTTATGTTACTCAGGGTTATCTGGCCATTTTGTATCTTAAATTTAGTAGTATCCATATTTACTGATATGCATTTTCAAAGCATACACTGATTTTAGGATATCTCAGGTAATAACTTGCTTTTAATAGGAATGAAATGAATGTTTGAAGCAGACTTTAATGACAAATGAAAACATTATCATTCATTTGCAGTATTTTATCGCCTTCTTATATTAATAGTGGAATTATATACAGCCTATTTCTTCATTTGGCAAATGAAAGCATGAATGTATTTTGCCAAATTGTAATGTTAAAATAATTATCAACATTCATTTTATACTGAAATTATCTAAATGGTTTTTGATCTGGTGGATAATATAACTACTATATACTATGCAATTATATTTTTGTGTCATTTTTAATGTATGACAACTTGTATGGGACTTCCCGTCTACAAAATGTTATATGATCTCTCTTTTTTAATCTTGGGAGACATATTGTTGAGGAGTTGATTTATGACCCTGCTTGAGTAACCTTGGACATGTCTCTATCTTGCACATTACTGATAAAATGATTCAGCTTTTGCAACCTGAGATTTGAAAAACACTGTCATCTGGAAACCCAAAAAGACAGTGTTTTGAAAGGTATAATTATTCCAAGGATGAAAAAAAAAGACACGTATTTTTTATAAGTTCAATTTTGCTATGGTCCCAAGTTGGTAAAAGGTATTAATAATAATTGTTGAAGGAAAATTATCCTCTCAAGGACTGGAGGTAAATGTTTGATTGATGAGACTGTCCCAGATAGTAAATTACAACTGTGTCTAGAGGAAATCACACAGCTTGTTTTTATCTTTTATTTTCTGTTTTTAATATACTGGTTGGTGGGTGTAAGTTAATTCAAGAAAACATTTATTGCATGTCTGCAATGTGCCAGGCACTCTGCTGAGTGGTCGGGATAATAAAATGGGTAATGTGTAGACTCCACCTCACAGAATCGCTGAGGACAAATTGCAGCATGACTGGGACTCATGCTGCGAGCCTGCAGGAAGCAGAACTAGCAGAACTATGCACATCTGCATATGCCAATGTGGTTTTAAATGAATGGTATTGGCTAGTTGCTCATTTAAATTTATTCCTTCTGATCCTTTTGTAATTATTTACTTTGGCTATAACTAAAATCTCGGCCTATCAGACTTCTTTAATTGTAGACACTGAAAAGTCCATTTGATCATTCTACCAGCTGTCAAGTTGCAGCTTGATACTTACTTTCTCTCTCTAAGCCTCCATAATGGGTTAACTGCTTCCTTCAGTCCTTTGTTTATACATCAACCATAGCACCTGTTCCCTTCTGTACAATGACATATTTACTTATTTATAAATGTCCTCCTTTAACTGATCATCTCCTAGAAAATAGGGCCCAATCATCTTTAGATCTCCCATACTTGGAAAAGTCCACACAGATCTATGGAAACAAATCTTAAGAGTGTGCTGAGTTAACAAATTACTTAGTATAGAATCATTGGGCTATAACTTCTCACACATACAAAGCTTACACTTTTCATGCACCATATGTAAGGGACCTTATGCAAATCGATTATTCCCGCTGGTCCTTACCTCCCAAACAAGTAAATTGAAGTGGCTGGGCCACATGACTGTTGATATTCCTGCTTACTCTAAGGTAAGATGTGGATGCTTCATCGTTGGACTATTTCCCTAAGGATGTAATATGACTCCAAATTGACAAGCTTAATATGAATGTAACAATGTGTATCTACTATGTAGAAGGTGCTTTATATAGAGAGAGTGTTAGGTAAGTGGCTAAGCTGCAATTCTAATGCATTTTATCCATCTATTCATCTGTTTGTCCATCCAGTTATTTAATAGATATTTGTTGAGTGTGCACTATTACACACTAGGCATTATTTTAGGTGGCAAACAAAACAAACTAAACCTAGGGCCTCCAAGGAACTTTCCCTCTAGTCAGTATTTCAAACTATGCTTTTCTCATGAACTACAGGACCTCCAAAGCTGTCATTAACTTTAGTCATACAAACTTTCCTGTCCCCTCAGTTTGTCTTGGGGTTGTTCCTAGGAATTTTATATAACTTTAAATGTGTAAATGGTTTCTTAAAAAGTAGGCATTCTAATGCTTACACTCTGCTCCCTATTTCGAGAACTGTTAAAATGTTTCAGTTTTTTCCCATGCAATGAGACTATTAACATGTTAGGCATTATCTTTATATCCTCAAAGATCACTTCAAATTATACTAAATTAAACAGATTAAAGAATAAAAGAACAATCCACCTATTTTTGGTTGCACGCTGGGAGCAGATGTTTCAGCAAGTTGAAAGTATATCCTTTAGTAAAACTAGTGTTTGCAGAGAGATGTGACTCCGAGTCTCCCTCCTCTCTCCCCCGCCCCCTCCCCTCTCTCTCTCTCTCTCTCTCACACACACACACACACACACAATTAACTTTTCCTACAAAAGAACTAAGAACTAAACAGATACACTTGGGACTATTAGTCTTAGCAAATGGATGCATGGGTGTTTCATTTCTGGTGTGTTTATGTGTGAGAGTTAAAAAACAAAACACCTAATGGATGGAGTGTAGATGACGTAGACCATCCATTGAAGTAAGCTCAGACTGCACGTATTTTGGGGTGATAGATAGGAAAAAGAAAAGAAAAGAAAACTATTATTTTCATTCTTTTGTTAAAACAATAGGGCTTCTATTTCAACCATGTTGTTGCAGATTTCCAGACCTGGTTACAGCTGTTTGTTGGTTGGTGGGAAAGCAGACACTGCTGTTTCCTTCTTCAGCTGGGTGATTTTCAATGTCTTTCTTATGTGTCTGTAAACAGGGCAATGGCTCCAAACAAAAGAGAGTGTGTGTATATATATTTTTAATGATAATGCAATCATAGTTCCTCCTGGAAATTTCTTCTTTTCCCCATTAGGACAAAATTAAACTTTTAACAACTTTGTTTCAGTTGAAATGAAATATGAGCCTATAGATTGATGACATGTTGAAATCAGATGTGACCGTCTGTGTGTCCAGACTGAGTGCCTTCGGGCTGCACTCATTCTCTAGGGTTGCAACGGGAAGCACACAAACGGCATCTCTCAGCCTTTCCCGGCTTCAGAGTTCAGAGTTAATAGGGTATCTGAGAAGATGCCTGAGAATATGCCCTGAATCTAAAGAGCGACAACAAGCTTAATCAGAGGTTAATTATCATATTTAAAAACCTAGATTGCCCAAAAAATAAATGAGACTACATCACACTAAAAATTTTTTGCACAGCAAAGGAAACCATAAAAAATATGAAAAGACAACCCACTGAATGAGAGAACATATTTGCTGATACATTTGATAAGGGGTTAATATCCACAATTTATAAAGAACTTCTAAAACTCAACACCAAGGAAAACAAACAACCCAGTTTAAAAATGGGCAAAGGACGTGAGTAGACACTTTTCCAAAGACGACATACAGATGGCCAAGAGACATATGAAAAGGTGCTCAACATCAATAACCATCAGGGAAATGCAAATTAAAATGACAATGAAGTATCACCTCACACCTGTCAGAAAGGCAACCATCAATAAGCTAACAAACAAGTGTCAGCGAGGGTGTGGAGAAAGGGATCCCTTGTGCAGTTGGGAGTGCAGACTGGCGCAGCCACTGTGAAGAGCAGTATGGAGTTACATTAAAAAATTAAAAATGGAACTACCTTATAACCCAGCAATCCCACTTTTAGGAATTTATCCAAATAAACCCCAAACACTAATTCGAAAGAAAGTATGCATCCCTAAATTCATTGCAATCTTATTTACAATAGCCAAGATTTGAAAACAGCCCAAGTGTCTGTCAGTATATTAGTGGATAAAACAGCTGTGGAACATTTCTACAATGGAATACTATTTGGCTGTAAAAAGGAAGAAAATTTTACCCTTTGCTACAGCATGGATGAACCCTGAGAACATTATGCTAAGTGAAATAACCCAGTCAGAGAAAGATAAGTACCTTATGACTTCACTCATATGTGGAATCTAATGAACAGATTGAACTAAAAAGCAAAATAGAGGCAGACTCATAGCTAGAGAGCAGGCAGACAACACTGGTGAGGGGAGAAGTGTTGGGGAAGGTGAAAGGATTGAGCAAAAAAGAACAAAACAAGAGAAATAACTCATGGACACGGTGTGGTGACTGCAGAGGGGTGGGGAGTGGGTAGAGATGGAAAGGGTATAGGGTGGGTAAATGGTGATGGAAAAAATAAAACAAAATAAAGAAAAAATAATAAAAAAATCTAGATGGCCCGAATCAAATACTTTGCAAAGGTAACACTGCTTATACAGAAACACTGCCTGTTAAAACCTTAGTATAAGCTGAATTAAAAGTGAAATAAAAGCCATGAAAGATTCTCCTAAGATAAAACCGTATCTCTCTTTGCTGGTAATAAAAGGTGTTGTAAAAAGTCATATGGAAAAACTCCCCACCAAGCACTATAAAGAGAAAAAGAAACAAACTCACATCTTCTTGAGCAACTAGAAATTCTAGTTGATTCTATTTTGCTGTTCTTACATTTTTTTATTTTATTTTAGAAGTTATCAGCCAATAACAAAAATATTCCTTTGATGCACAAACAGAAAGAATACAGGGAAAACACTTGCAAATAGTATCAGTGTTTAGTCCCAAAATATGCAAGAAAACTTCCAGACGAGGAAAGTCTCCTAGAAGAACAGGAAGAAAACAAACAAAGAAAGCAGCCAGGGATTAAAGCTTTTACAAGCATCTGAATAAAGCCTTTAAGCATGTTAGGTGAATCATTAAAGCCCAGTCCTGTTCATTTAAGGAACAGAAGTGCTTATTAACATTGGCAGGGTCAGACTTGGGTGTGATCAGAGCGGGGAGGGGGAATTAACTGAACAAACTGCATCACCTCCGCGGAGCTGAGATCTAGGTTTTAAATGGCAGGTCATTCATTCCTTTATTACATCATTTAAAAAAAAGGAATCATTTCAAAGGTATGTACTTTGTTATTGCAAAATACATAAGTCTAATGCTCACTTCTTGTGTAATTATTTTGGATTTTTGCTACTGACAGAACTGTTAGAGACGCACATTTTTTGTCCATTATGTGAAATGTGTCGCTCTGATGAAAATAAGAATTATACTTGCTGTCTGGTGATGTTGTGGAGAAGACAATTTAATTCAATGAGAATTTATTGAGTCCATATTACATATTCTGTGGAGGTGATTTGAAAAATACAGTGATGAACAGGATGTGGTCCTTAGCATCCAAGCAATTTAACATAGTGTCACCCCAGTCATAATTTTATGTCTAGTCACAGAAATCCATGCATTAGAATATAATATTACATAAGGTGGTATAGTATAACATAATAAACACATGATCGAAATCAATGTTTATATATAATATTCTATGAAGCCAGGTTTAGTAAGAAGAGCATGGCAAACCTGGTTTAAATGTCTCAAAGTGGTCTGTTTTGCAGGTTTATTTTTAATCCATTCAATTATAGTTAACAAAAAAGTCCTCTTCCCTTTTTAAATATAAATTGGTTTAATTACTAAAGCATAATTACTTATTTTAAAAAAGGAAAAATCCTAAAGTATTAACAGTGTCTTTAAGTGTGCTGTAAGCTTATGGATATATTTCTTTTATTTGTGCTTTTCTATATTTTCCAAGATGTTTATCAGAGCATATACTATTTTTATAGTGACAAGAATTTGTGTGCATGTATAAGCTATCCGATGTTCCTATTAAAATAAAATGTGTGTATGTGTGTGCTGATAAGCCACCCAATTTCCCCACTAAATAAAATCGCCCACAAATCATGCCGCCTATTTTGGTATATCACTTTAAGAGCTTACTCTGAACTTTTGAATTTTCCCTCTAAACACTATACAAGGCCAAGGGGGAAAAAAAATCATAGGTTCTATAGGTTTTTTTAGAATCCTAAAAAGTCAAATGTGGGTGTGTATTCTTTCCAATGTATCTTCACATGGTGTAGGGACAGATTCTAAATCCTACCAGGGTGACCATAAAATACCACCACCACACAATTATAGTGCTTTCTAGGACATTTAACATGGAAAGATAGTGTAGTCAATAGGATATTCAGGAAGATTTCAGGAAGACTATCAGAGGACACAAAATTTTATTTACAAAAAGAATATAAGCTTTCTTCAGAGTGCTAACACCAACAACGAAGGAGGGGAAGAATAAAATACATGCAGTTTTTTCTTTTTTCTTTTTGTTAATCCTAACCCAAGGATATTCTTTTCATTGATTTCTTAGAGAAAGTGGAAGGGAGAGAAGGAGAGAGAGAGAAACATTGATGTGAGAGAAACACAGCGATTGGTTGCCTCCCACACACTCTGGCAACCTGGGCCGGGATCAAACCTGCAACCGTGGTACATGCCCTTGACCAGAATCCAACCCACAACCCTTCACTCTGCGGGCCTACAGTCTAATCATTGAGCAAAACTAGCTAGAGCAATAAATTCACTTTTTAATGAGAATTCTCCAACTGCAACTTAAAACCTATACCAAAATGAGCAACATAGTAGGAAGAGAGTTTTTGGCTTTTTCCTTCATTCACCAGGTGATTTTAGTATCTCTCCCTGTGGTTATTAAATGCATACTTTTTAATGGTCATTGAATGATAGTGAATAGATCATTGTTGAAAAACCTTAATTCTTTCCTCTCAGTTCAACATGTTTGAGATATGTTATTTTAACTTATTACAGCCACAGAGCCAGCTCAAAATGGTCCTATCCTGTTTGACAAAGTGCTGAGCTGATTTTTGGGGGCAGCAGACCAGGAGCAGGTCATGAATCCAAAGCCAGTGTGGCCTCCAGCTGCCCAAGGAATCAAAGTCTCCCCTCCCCACCAACCCCCACAGAACCAAAGGACCAGGACAAACTGGAACTTGAACACTGGAATACTTTCAGAAGCCAAGGGTTGGTAGTTCAGGAACATCTCATGTTGATGCCCCTTTATGGCCAAGTTCTGAGGTCCTCCAATTAAATCTGTGCCCCCAGCCCCTTAGAAACCCTTAACCTAGTTCAGGGAGCAAGATGGATTTGAGGCAACATTAGGTCTCTCGGTTGCGGCTTTCTGGATCAATAGAACTTTCCCGACTCCAACTCTAACATTTGAGTTTTGGCCTTTCAAAGTGTTGGGACTTTGAGTCAGTGAAGTTATCTCTGCTTTAATTTTTTCAAATACTAATTATATATCCTTAAATCTATTTATTTACATCATTTGAAAGCTTTCAAAACAATTTAGTGTGTTTGTTATTTATCTTTTCTCTTCAAAATGTCCAAGATGGCGGCGGATTGAGTGGAAGCTACACTGACACTCTCCCGGGACTAGTCTGGATTTACAACTAAAACATAGGAAAACAATCCTGAAAACCATCCTGAAATCCAACTGAAGACGAGCTGGAGAGCACCCTCATAACCAAGGAGGAAAAGTGGAGACCCCAAAGAGACTGGTAGGAAGTGCAGATGTGAGAGGGCTGGCTGGACTCCCACAGGCAGCAGCTGAGGGTTCAGAGCGATGTCTCAGCTGTGGCGAGTTCCAACTGAAGACTCCGGGGCCTAAACCCCAGTCTGGGCTCCCCAGCCCAGAACACCAGAACTGAGACAGGTGCCCACATAACATCTGGCTATGAAAAGCAGCCAGGTTTCTGTCTGCCAAAGAGAAGCAGCTGGAACTCCAGGCACCCTCTTAAACAGCCAACACACAACATTTTTTGTGCAGCCACTCACCTTGGGTTCCAGCGGAGGGGGAGTGGGGTGAACTGGAGCTGTGTGGGAAGAGTCTGAGGAGAGTCATTCCCCCAGACTGTGGGGGACATCTTTCTTGGGAGGCGAACTTTTGGCTTTTGCCTGAGGGGGAAGTAATTGCCCCACCCTGCTGGAGAGCCTCTCGCACTGCCCAGAGGAGTTACTATAGCCTGAAGCTTATTAAGAGACTGATAACAACCAGCTGCCCCACCCTGTGGAGCTTCTACAGCCTGAGGCTCATTAAGAGAATCAGATTAACAAGTCTGCAGACTGAGGCACACCTTAGGGTGCTTTGAGTCTTTGCCTGATCTGTTTTGGGACCCGGGCCTTAGAAAAGCAGACTTTGGTGTGCATCTCTGTCCTATCCAAATGCATCCAGCCCCAGCAGTGGAGACCTCAAGCTTGGGGTTGTTGACAGCTCCAAACAGGGTACTCAGGGCCAGTTACAAACTGTGTCTGACATTGGCCTGTACCAGAGACCCTCCAAAAAGACTGAGAGTCCCAGCAGATCTACCTAACATTTAGCCAAAATGGGGAGACCAAAAAACAAGCCCCAAATGCAAGAACAAGAGAAGTCTCCAGAAAAAGAACCAAATGAAACAGAGATAAGCAATCTCTCAGACATAGAGTTTAGAATACTGATTGTAAGGATGATCAACAACATGAAAAAATATTTGGAAACTATGAAAAATGATCAGTCAGAAATGAAGAATGACATAGCAGAAATAAAGAATACATTAGAAGGAATAAAGAGCAGAGGAGGCTGAGGATCGGATCAGTGAATTAGAAGACAGGGTAGAAAAAAAATCACTCAATCAGAGACCCAAAAACAAAAAACAATTAAAAAACAGGAGGACAGTCTAAGGGAGCTGTGGGACAGTATAAAACATAACAATATTTGTATTATAGAAGTGCCAGAGGAGGTTGAAAGTAAGCAGGGGTTAGAGAACCTGTTTGATGAAATAATGGCAGAAAACTTCCCTAACCTGGTCAAAGAAAAAGGCACACAGGTTCTGGAGGCACAGAGAGTCCCAAGCAAGAAGAATCCAAAGAGGCCAACGCCCAGACACATCATAATTAAAATGTCAAAAATCCAAGACAAAGAAAGAATCTTAAATGAAGCTACAGGAAAGCAATCTGTTACCTACAAAGGAGCTCCCATAAGGCTATCATCTGACTTCTCATCAGAAACTCTACAGGCCAGAAGGGAATGGCATGAAGTATTCAAGGTAATGCAAAAGAAGGATCTGAAACCAAGACTATTCTCTCTAGCAAGATTATCAATCAAACTGGATGGTGAAATAAAGAGCTTCTGAGACCAAAAAAAAAAAAAACCACACACACACAAAAAAAGGTTAAAAGACTTTATCATTACAAAACCAGCATTACAGGAAATGTTAAAGGGACTACTATAATTAGAAGTAGAAATAAAGAAAATGAGAAACAGCTATAAAGAAACAAAATGTCAGTGGATAAGTATCTTTCAATAATAACCTTAAATGTAAACAGATTAAATGCCCTAATAAAAAGATATAGGGTGGCTGAATGGATAAGAAAACATGACCCAACTATATATGCTGTCTAGAAGAGACCCACCTCAGAACAAAAGACTCATACAGGATGAGAATGAAGGGATGGAAAAAAATTTTCCATGCAAATGGAAATGAAAAAAAAGCTGGAGTAGCAATACTCATATCAGATAAAATAGACTTCAAAATGAAGACCATAATGAGAGACAAGAAAGGTCATTACATAATAATAAAGGGATCAATCCAGCAAGAGAATATAACCCTGATAAACATATATGCACCCAATACAGGAGCATCTGATTTATAAAAAAACTTCTGGAGGACTTTAAGGGAGAGATTGACAACAATACAGTCATACTCAGGGACTTTAACACCCCACTGACTTCACTGGATAAGTCTTCCAGACAAAAAATCAACAAGGAAACAACAACCCTAAATGACACACTAGATCAGATAGATTTAATTGACATTTACAGAACATTCTACCCCAAAGCTGCAGAATATACATTCTTCTCAAGTGCACATAGGACATTCTAAAAGACAGACTACATGTTAGGACACAAAACATGTCTATCTAAGTTCAAGAAGATTGAAATCATATCAAGCATCTTCTCGGATCACAATGGCATGAAATTAGAAATTAACTACAATAAAAACACTAAAAGACATTTAAACACATGGAGACTGAAAAGCATGTTTTTAAATAATGAATGGGTTACCAAAGAGATTAAAAAAGAAATAAAAAACTTCCTGGAAACAAATGAAAATGAACACACAACAACTCCAAATCTATGGGACACAATGAAAGCAGTCCTGAGAGGGAAGTTCATAGCACTACAAGCTTACCTCAAAAAACAAGAAAAACTTCTAATAGACTCTTTAACCCTATGACTTAAAAAGTTAAAAAGGGAACAACAAGAAAAGCCCAGAGTAAGTAGAAGGAAAGAAATAATAAAGATCAGAGCAGAAATAAATGACATAGAAACTAAAAAAACAATACAAAAGATCAATGACACCAAGAGCTGGTTCTTTTAAAAGATAAACAAGATTGATTAACCTTTAGCCAGACTCATCAAGAAACAAAGAGAGAGGACCCAAATAAACAAAATCAGAGACGAAAGAGGTAAAATAACAACTGACCCAACAGAAATACAAAGGATTGTAAGAGAATACTATGAACAACTATATGCCACCAAGCTGGACAACCTGGATGAAATGAATAAATTCCTAGAAAAATAAAACCTTTCAAAACTCAATCAGGAAGGGTTAGAAAGTCTAAATAGGCCGATAACTGCTGATGAAACTGAAGCAGTAATCAAAGGGCTCCAAGCACACAAAATCCCTGGCCTGGATGGCTTCATAGGGGAGTTTTACCAAACATTCAAAAAAGAATTAACACATATCCTCCTCAAACTATTTCAAAAAATCCAAGAGGAAGGAACACTTCCAAACTCTTTACGAGGCTAGCATCAGCCAAATTCCAAAACCAGATAAAGACACTACAAAGAAAGAGAATTACAGGCCAGTATCCCTGATGAACATAGATGCTAAAATCTTCAATAAAATATTAGCAAGTTGGATCCAGCAATATATTAAAAAGATCATACACCATGACCAAGTGGGCTTTATTCCAGAGATGCAAGGCTGGTACAATATTCTCAAATCAATAAACGTGATACATCACATAAACAAACTGAAAGATAAAAATCACATGACCATTTCAATAGATGCAGAAAAAGCATTTGATAAAACCCAAAATCCATTTTTGTTAAAAACTCTCAGCAAAGCGGGAATAGAAGAATCATACCTCAAGATAATAAAGGACATATATGACAAACCTACAGCCAACACCATACTCAATGGGCAAAAACTAAAACCATTTCCCCTAAGAACAGGAACAAGACAGGGGTGTCCACTTTCACCACTCTTATTCAACATAGTACTGGAAGGCCTAGCCACAGCAATCAGACAAGGAGAAAACATAAAAGGCATCCAAATTGGAAAGGAGGAAACAAAACTGTCATTATTTGCAGATGACATGACATTGTACATACAGAATCCTAAAGACTCCACCAAAAAACTGCTAGATTTAATAGATGAATTCAGCAAGGTAGCAGGATATAAAATTAACACCCAGAAATTGATGGCATTTTTTATACACCAATAATAAACTCTCAGAAACAGAAACTAAAAAAACAATCCCATTTACCATTGCAACTAAAAAAATAAAATACCTAGGAATAAACCAAAGATGTAAAAGACCTTTACTCAGAAAACTATAGGACACTGAAAAAAAGAAATAAAGATATAAACAAATGGAAAAATATACCATGTTCATGGATTGGAAGAATTAACATCATTAAAATGTCCATATCACCCAAAGCAATCTATAAATTCAATGCAATCCCTATTAAAATACCAATAGGATATTTCACAGATCTAGAAAAAAACACTTCGAAAATTTATATGGAACCAAAAAACACCCCGAATAGCCATGGCAATCCTGAGAAAGAAGAACAAAGTTGGAGGGATCACAATACCAGATATCAAGTTATATTACAAAGCCACTGTAATCAAAACAGCCTGGTATTGGCACAAGAACAGACATATCAATCAGTGGAACAGAACAGAGAACCCAGAAATTGACCCATGCCATTATGGTCAATTAATATTTGATAAAGGAGGCAAGAACATACAGTGGAGTAAAGACAGTCTCTTCAATAAATGGTGTTGGAAAAATTGGACAGATACATGCAAAAAAATGAAACTAGGCCACCAACTTACACCATACACAAAAGTAAATTCAAAATGGATAAAAGACTTAAATGTAAGGCATGAAACCATAAGAATCCTAGAGGAAACCATAGGCAGTAAAATCTCAGACATCTCTCATAGCAATATGTTTTCCAGTACATCTCCTATGGCAAGAGAAACTAAGGAGAAAATAAACAAATGGGACTGCATCAAAATAAAAAGCTTCTGCACAGCAAAAGAAACCATCAACAAAACGAAAAGGGAGCCCACTTTATGGAAGAACATACTTGCCAACAACACATTGGATAAAGGGTTAATATCCAAAATATATAAGAAACTTATACAACTTAACAAAAGAAAGACAAACAATCCAATAAAAAAATGGCTAAGGACCTAAATAGACATTTCTCCAAAGACGACATACAAATAATTAAGAGACATGAAAAAATGCTCAACGTTGCTAATCATCAGAGAGATGCAAGTTAAAACCACAATGAGGTATCACTTCACACCTGTCAGAATGGCTGCCATCAACAAATCAATGAATGATAAGTGCTGGTGGGGGTGTGGAGAAAAGGGCACCCTAGTACACTGCTGGTGGGAATGCAGACTGGTGCAGCCACTATGGAAAGCAGTATGGAGTTTCCTCAAAAGATTACAAATTCACCTGCCATTTGACCTAGTGATCCCACTCCTAGGAATATGTCCTAAGGAACCCCAAACACCAACCATAAAGAACTTATGCACCCCTATGTTCATAGTAGCGTAATTCACAATAGCTAAGATCTGGAAACAGCCCAAGTGCCCATCAGTAGATGAGTGGATAAAAAAGCTGTGGCACATTTACACCATGGAGTACTATGCAGCTGTGAAGAGGAAGGATCTTTTAGCCTTTGGCACAGTATGCTAAGTGAAATAAGCCAGTCAGAGAAAGCCAAGTACCAAATGATCTCACTTATATGTGGAATTTAATGAACAAAATAAACTGATGAACAAAGTGGATCCAGAGACATAGAAGCTTGGAACAAACTGAGGGATCTCAGAGGGAAGGCAGGGAGGGGTGTGTGGGTGGGGAGAGATTAATCAGGGAACTTGTATGTGTATAAGCATGGCCCATGGGCATGGACATTGGTGTGGGGAGGGCCTGGGGGTGGGATGGATGTGGGGTGGAGGGGATCAGTGGGTTAAAAGGGGGACATCTGTAATGATCTCAACAACAAAGATAAAGAAACAGTAAAAAAAAAAATGTCCAAAGGTGATGTAGACAAATATGAAAATGATGTGATATGTTAAATTAAAACCCAGAGTTGCCCCTGGCGGCCTCACATCTACTCTGCCAAACTGGAGTTCCCCCAAACCCACCCTTACCTCTGGAGGTTTCCGATGACCTGGAAGCCAGCCATCTAGTTAGAGAAGCCAGAATGTTGAAAGCAGCAATACCTTCAGATCTAAATGTCAGTCCCCTTCATTGACATTTAGATCTGCAGGTACTGCTTTCAATCAGTTCTGCCACCTGATTCTTTGGGCTTAGTTTCCTCATCTGTAAATGGGACAGGGCAGTTCCCAGCTGTTTTTGTAAGGATTCAATGAGCCATTGCTTGTGAATGCTTAGAACTGCCCCAGTCCAGAGTAAATGGGAAAGAAATGGTAGCTTTATAATTAGTATTTTAATAACATTTTATTTGTTATTTTAATAACAATCACTATTTTTTAAGAACAATTTACTCTTGGTTCCAATTCTAAACATATTTTAAACATGCCATGAGCAGCTTTGGTTTTCCAGGTCCCCAGAGCCAAACAGAACTGACTTGAGTGTATTGTGACAGAATTCACATTTACCAACTCAAGTTACAACTAAATGTTAATTGTAGTCTAATAACATGCTAATGAACACAAAGGAACTATCAGACACTTGGGTACTACACCTTGTATTATGTAAATGCCATTCAATTCCTCCTCATCAAGGGTGGGTACTGCACTTGCTTCTGAGCCTGTCTTTTATTTTCTTCATTCCTTGAAGCTATATACCATAAGGTGTGATAGACTACTAAAATTCAAAGAAAATTTGATAAAAGGGCAAGAGAAATATAAACCTGAATGAAATCTTTTTTTAACAAAAGAGAGAGAATTTTTGAAATTTTCTTTTGCCACCCCATACAAAAGATGAGGAAGAACTGTGGGTTTACAGGTGTTATTCATCTGCTTAGAAGCTGCCTAACTTCTGAGGTTCTCTGATTAACGTATGTTTTCAGGATTCAACTTGGAAATCAACTCTTCCTGGAGGCCCCAAGCTCCCTCCTGGAGCTTCTGGAGCTTCCCAGGTCAAGGGTGGCGTAGTGCTCACTACCCTGCATTGGATATCAGCTGTTTGTCTGGGATTCCAGCTATTCTACAAGTAAGGCGTTCTTTTTCCTAACTCTACCTGTTCTTGCTAACTCAGTGTCTGATTCAATAAATTCCTATTTATAACAAAAATGAATGACAGGAATCTGGGCTGGGACCGCAGTTATTGGTGCAATGGCTAATGCATCAGCCATGTGAATTTGTCTCCTACATTAGAGGGACAACCCTTGGATGGTAGGTGGGGCCCATTTTTCATTCCTCCCTAACCCCTAGCACTGTTTTCTGCCTATTTTGTTTTCAAAAAATGCTTACTGAATTAAATTGAAGGTAAAGCACAAAGAAAGCACAAAACTAACACTGAAAAATTAAGATAACAAAAGCAAGCTACAAGGAGAAAGTCACTTTAGCCAAAAGGCCCTGGACAATTATTTAAAGAAACTAGACTACCTTCAGGGACTCTTTCAAATGCACATATTTAATCATCTAATGTGTAAGTCAAATCTCAGATATAATTAATTTAATGTGCCTTAACTATTTTTTTTTTGACACATCAGCTTTCATTAGATGAGGCTAATCTGTAATATGGCTTCTGGAAGCTACATATCTGTGAATGCTAAGAAAAAAAAGAAGACATTTTTGAGGTGTCTCATGATTAGGGCACCTTTGGCTTTAGCTAGATGTGTACATTTCAGTGAATCTAAAAGTGTGCTTAGGTCTGTGGCTCCATGTTTCTTATTTGTGAGGAAAACACTGTTGGATTTTATGGAAGGCAGCTGCTATTTTGAAAGTCACATGTGTTAGTGACAATGTTTCTGTTAGGAGTGGGTGACAAGGAGAGGACGTGATTTCAGGCTTTGATGCTGAACTTTAATTGCTAACCTAAAGAACAAATTAAATAGATCTCATGTGATTTGGAAGGAGCAAATCATTTTCCTTTAGACTGTGAAAATCAGAACACTGTAAGTGGCTTACACTTTTATAAGAAACCTAGTGAAGAGGCTAGACAGAAGGAATGGCCCTAAGTAAAATCCCAGAAGTCCTTTCCAAGAAATAGCTTGATATTCTGAATATAAATCGTCTACAAGTACCTTAGAAGAAAATGTAACACTTATGCCTTTGCTAAAATGATGAATATGTTTTTTCTCTAAGGATTATTTAACACTTACCATAATTTTATTATAAATGGTCCAATAAAATGCAACAATAAGCTATGTGTTATATTGGGAGGACAACTCATTTATGAGTAATGTGGTAATTTGTAAAACTAATGGGCATGTTTATGAGCTTAAAGGGTTCTAAAGAATAAATAAAATACAGTAACAGACAAAACTGAGGCATTCAGCACGAATGCCAGCAGATCTCAATTTTAAGATAGTTGCCAAACGATGTCAATGTGGCCCTTCTTAGGGTCTGCCTGAGAGAGACAGGGTAGCACAGGAAATAATGCTGACCTTGGAACTGAGGGCCTGAGTTCTCTTTGGGCACTGCCATTAACTAGGTTTCCCAAGTCTTATATCCTTAACTTTGGGACGAAGGGGTCAAAATGCCCAGTCTTCAAATGACTCCCAATGCTTACAACTTTTAACTAAATTTAATAGTTCAGCATTCATAGGTGAGAATGTGAATTCAGCTATTTCTGACTTGTCATTGCTTTTACGAAAATAAAAAGGAATTCAAAGGTTAGCTTCAGAAATATTAGCTTTTAACTGCATTGTAATGCATGTTGAATTTTGCAAGTATATTTATGGCGCACATGTTTACGTTGATTTTGCTGGCTTTCACTGGAACGCTGTTTGCAGCTGATGATTAATGTCCTAATAACTTGTTTTTTTGTGTGTGTGTGACTCCCTGGGGAAAGAAAAGGTTGCTTTTGTGTATTCATTATGTCTACCTGTCTTGGCAGGAGGCGGATCAGTTCTGAGGATGAATATCTGTGCATTGGGTAATGCACACAATGGCTCCATTTACTCTTCAACCTGGCCCCCTGTCTGTGACTGAGGCACTGTTATCAGTAATCCATGAAATGGTCCTTGTTCTTTTAATGGGGTTTAACATCAGTAGAGAGCGGGGGGTGGTGGAGAAAATGCTGTTTGTGTTCTTTTCAGGTATACTTTCCCATCCTCTCCCCTTCAAATTATAATCATGGAAGGGCTCCCACTCAGTGTGTGAAAAAAAGTACAGCCCTGCATTGTGAAATCATACCTGGAAATTAGAATTTATAAAAGCTCTTATTAACCTCAGGTTCTCTGTTTTAATTTTGTTTTATAAAGGGAAACAGAGGTCTTAGATTCAAGCTGGAATACCATTCATAGGTGAGACCTAGGAATTAATACTGATATTAAAATTAAAATAGAGGAATAAACACTTTTTCCCAATACAGCTTGTGGAAGGGGAAATGACTACATTCCCTGTTCTGTTTTTTCAGTTTAGATTTTTATTTATTTAAGTGTGAAATTTTTTGAGTCATGATATTTTGGCTGTGCTTTTTATAATATGCTATTTCACAGTATAACTTTAAAAGTTAGAATTTTATTTAGGGTCATGTGCTTTTAAAGCACTTAGATTCTGGGGCGGGGGGGTACTGGTTAGTATCTGTATGCTGGGTATATACTTGCTGCTTTACTCATATGGAAATCAAGGCAGAGCGATGGAGTCATTTTCTAATTCTTCTGTCCCTCTTCTTTCTTAGTTGACTGCCTGACTCACAGTAGGTACTCAATACCTTCCAAATGACCAGTGAGCTCTTTAAGCCCCAGAGTGAGCTTCAACATTTCATAGGAATAGTGTTTCTGAAGTTAGGCATGCTTTCAAGTTAACAGTACAGGAACATCTAAATCTGGTAAAATACTCAAAACATATCTGAACTTTGCCATTTTATTTTATTTGCAGTTATCTTCCGATTTGTTCTGCCTGCCATGTTTATTGAATTCTAGAACCAACTCTTTGAAATAGTCTGTTTACTTTAGAAAAACATATTCATGGGCTGGGTTTTGTTCAGGTGTTTGGTGGGTACTACAGTTTATTCTGTTTCATCATCTGATGTTGTAACACTGATCTAGTCTAAAAAATCAATGAATAAAAGAAAGAGTAAATGGTCTCTGTGCAATATAAATGCTGTACCTTTCATATAAATCTTCTGGAAATAATATTATCAACTTTACTGTCTAATTTAAGTGAAGGAGGTGGGGGCGACTTTAACCGCCGTGAGAGAACCTGGGGGCTGGGGAGAGGATGCGGTGCTATGATCCGATAGAGATCTTTAGACGTGGAAGCAGTGTTGGGGTTTCATCTTCTTCATTTTACAAATAAAGAGAATGAGTTCTAGGGAGAAAAAAAAACCTCTTCAGGGAGATTCTTCCAGGAGACCCAAGTGTCTTGGTTAAGACTAGAACACTCAGGGGTGATTAGAATCCTGATGACAAGAACTTTCAAAACTTACACATATCATAAAGGAAGAGGCAAACTTTGATGAGAACATGTCATTCCTTTGTCACTTTTGTGTTAACCCTGCACATGTGAGGAAGTTTCAGGGAAACTAGGACTACTCTGATCCTATACTAAATAAAATTATAGGAAGCAAAGAAGAAACACTTGGGTAGAATCACCCTTAAGAAGTTATGAGTCCCATCAATTTGGCAGCAGCTTGGCCCCACTGAGTTTTCTACGCTGCACACTTTAACACCTCAACTGTAAAACCACTAGGCCTTCCTTGTGTCTCGAATGACCTTTCCCCATGAGTGTTCTCCAGATGTTTCACTTAAAAAGGGGGCAGGAGGGTTCCAAGGTCAACTGAGGTTACAGGCAGACTCTATTCCCTCTTCACTAAAGTCTCTGAGAAATCTCCCACCACCCCTCTCTCTTTCTGTCTGGCACTCATGTTAATCTAAGATTTTCTAAATTATTAGACTATAAAACCTTTTTTTTTTTTTTTTTGCATGACATGTTTGTTAACCCAATGAACAATTCTTCCAACATTTTCACTTGGATTAGCTACTTTTGTTCTTAGCCCAACCTTTTGAAGGAGGCGAGGTCTATCTTACTTTTTACATCTTAAGAGATGAAGAGGCAGAATCACAGATGTTCATAACTTGCCCAGGGTCCTGCAATTATTCTGAGATGCAACCAGTTTGGATTTCAAGGCTTCCGACTCCACATTCAGTGTTCTACCCTATTTATTGTGTTGTGTCTGTTCCTTGAACTTTTAAACCATTTAAAAAAAAATGATTCATTTAAATTACCAACTTTTCTTAATGATCTCTTGTATACAGAGAATGAAGACCATTCGCAAGATCATCACTTACTAAATTAATTAACATTCAAATCTGAATAAAACTCAGTGTTTGTATCATAGAGCTGTGCTAGCTGAATGTTCCCAAAACACAGCTTATTAAATCTGTCATTTTAAGTTATTTGTATTTCTACCAATGAGTTAGTGTTTTCCATGTAAAGTGAAATAACTATCACAGGCACAGAATAAAAAATCTTTATTTTTATTTTGAAATTTTAAAGCCCATTATGAATTGCTAGAGGTGAATTGCACAATAATGCCATAAAAATAAAACAGAAAACCTTTAAAGAGGTTTTTCTGCATTCCAGAAAATATATACTTATCACAGATCATAAATGCAGTCTCGGGTAATTTTAAACATATGGTAGGTTTCTTCTTAAGTACTTATATTTTAGGAACCTTAATTATGCTTTAAATCTTTTCCTCGTCACGGAATAATTTTGCCTTGAAAATTTGTGTAGGTAGTAGTGCTACTTCTTTCCTCATAATATTTATGGGAGTTGGATTGGCTTACAATTTGCAATTCATTAATTCAGAATATAATTCCCCATAACTAAGGAGTTTCTTGCCTAGTTATTCAACTCAATAGTGCTTCATTACGTTAAACTATGAGCTGCAAAAACAAACAAATTATTTCTCAAGCACTTAACAGTCCATACGTTACAGAAACAGCCTGTGAAGGTGTTATACTTACTCATGCCTATGAAGTAATGCTTAGTATTTACTACTCAACCGTCGGAGCAGCTTATTAAAACTTTTCTCTACTCCCACCAGCTTTCTTAACAAAGCAGAGTGACTTCATCGTCTTTTTCTCTGAAGGAAAAAATGCCACAGGGCCTTGTATTCTTTAGGATGAGCTGGCTTGCCATTACTTGTCCTCACATTTAAAGCAATTGAATAGAGTTTTCAAAGAGGTTTACTACTCTAATTTCAAAATTATATTTTGGAAACCTCGTTTCCGATCTCCTCTCCTTCGGACAGCCCTTAGGATCTTTTCTGCACTCAGAAAGCCTCTTTAGGCTGGGTTTTTACGTTTCCTAAGCACACTAAATATGTTTCCTGTTCTGAGACTGTGGTATGGCATTTATACTAACTTGCTCTTACACATTTCTTTCAGAATTATGATTTATTTCCCACTGCTTCACTGTAGAAAGCCAAAAGTATAAAAGATAACAACCTTTCCTTTGTATCCCATCAACTGCCTGACTGACTTAGGAATCTATGATAAAATAAAAAAGCCAGGAGGCCTAATGCACAGGGTTAGTGTTGAAATAAAAAAGTTAACTGAGTAAAATGGTTAGAAGTTCTTTCTGCTTAAACAAACAAAAAGGCAAAACAAGCTTTATATCCTTTGTATGCTGCATACAAGAATGTTCATTTCAGTATTATTTATAATAAGACACCAACAGGTCTTAAATGTTAGTCAATGGCCCGTCCATGCCATGAGTATGATTCCATCACTAAACAGACCTTTGCATGCTAACATGGAAAAAGGCAGAAGGTATATTAAATAACAAAAAAGGAAATCTGCAAAATGGTATGCCTATGATCATATCTGTTAACAAAAGTGATGAATTCAAATGATCTATTTGCCACTATATATATATGTAGAAATTTCTGAAAATATTCATCAACATCGGCCCTTACTAAGCATTTATTTATATGTCTAGCAATATGCCCAAAGCTAGTCATATATACATTCTTTCACCTAATCCTCACGACAAGCCCCTGGGGTAGATACTAGCATTAACTCTGTAATACAGTGGGACCTCGGTTTTCGAACATCTCCGTGGACGAGCATTTCGGTTACGAACACTGTAAACCCGGATGGAAATGCTTCGGTTCTCGAACCTGCCTCGGGAGTCGAACATGCCCCGCGGCTTCCACTGAGGGCAAGACCCTGAGGCCCAGCCGTGGGCTGTGGAGCCCTCGGTTTTCGAACGTTTCAAACCCGAAGGGTCCTCCGGAGCGGATCACATTCAGAAACCGAGGGACCACTGTACACATAACGAAATTCAGGAATAGGGCCTTAAGTTATTGCCCAAGTTCCCAGCGCTGATCACTCATGGAGCTGGAATAAAACCTAAGCAGGTGGTTTCCATAGCTTGCTCTTAATAAGCATTATGTAGAATGACTTTAAGTTGTTTTAAAGCCTACTTTCAGTCTGTGTCTCTCCTTTTTTCTTCTTTATTTCATCTAAATTCTTCAGTAGAAAAGAATAAAATTTCAGACTGAAAAGAGACCCTGTAGACATAACCCAAGCCACCTTGGTTGTTTAATTAACTAATCAATTGTCTTTCTCAGTGCCCCCTTTCCCTTTTTATATTGAGGTATAATTACATGCAGTGAAACTGTACTCATTTTAAGTTACTGTTTGGTGAGTTTTAATAAATATATACACCAGTGTATACACCACAGTTGACATGGAGAGCACTGTCATCACCCAGGAAAATCTCGTTTCTATTCTCTCCCTCTCCCCCGCCAAGGCAACCATCACTCTGATTTCTATCTTCATAGATTAGCTTTACCACATTAACTTCATAAAAATGAAACTTTACTGTATGTACTTTTTTGTGTCTGATTTCCTTCCTTGAGCATAGTGTTTGAGATTCATTCATTCATGGTGTTGCATATTTGTAGTACAAAACTCTTATTTTAGAAATAAGGAAAAAAATATAAGAAGTGAATTACTTTGCTTGGGAATGTACCACTAGAGAGAGAGAAAAGAGTGGGACCATTATTTAAATTTTTGCCCCTCTGGCCCCCTATACTTTCCATTTATCCTATTAACCTCCTTCATTTTAAGGAGAAAAGTGTCTATTTGGTGTTCCTTTGTATCACCATAGTCCTAAAATGATCAGAACCTTTCAATTTTGTTTTGAAATGTTTAAATAGTCAGGATCTAACAGAAACCAGGAAAACGAAACCAATCTAGATGCAGAATGGTTTTCAAACAGAAGGTATTTAATAAAGGGACATAGTTATACAGGCAACAGAACTGCTGAGAAGCCAAACTGAAGCTAGAACAATGATCCAGAAATTAATGAGGGAGGCCACTAACTCTGCTACAGTTTAGGGACAAGAGGAAGAAAATATATTATCCAAGAATAGAAGCCACAGCTGGGGGGGGGACTGGGGTGGTGGAAAGGATGGGATCACAGAAGGTAGAAGTGCAGTTACAGCTGGTGTTAGAGGCGCCACAAGGAGTCAGAGTAAGGAAGAAGAAATATCTTGCTTCTTCCTTTCTCTGGACCCAAGAGTGCCTTTGATTGGTTGAAATGACCCAGAAGCTAAAAGATAAGAGATGCTGGGAAATGTAGCGCCCTACTGTACAGAGGGGAGTAGAGGAAAGAAGAGGCACAGATCTGAGCATCAGCGGCAGTTGTCCAGCAAGCTGATAGCTCATTCATTATAGTTTCCACTCATTTTGAGGCCGAGGATAACTGAGATTCCTTACTATTTCAATTTAATGTTGCGAGCTCTAAATGCTGAGTAACAATAGCACATTTTAAAAATGAGCTAAAAGCACATTATAAATAACTATATAATCAAATACTATAAATATCATAACTTAATGACTCCACAATGCAATCATAAACCTTTAAAATTTAGAAGAGAGCATTCAGTCTGAATCTTCAGTTTCCTCCTGAACTGAGGTTCGTAGAAATTAATGGGAACTTCAGAGCAATGCTCAGAGATACTAATGAAGATATTAGATTATGTTTTTGAGTAATATGGGTGTGGAAAGGAATAATTATGAAAAAAATGGGAATCTGAAACTGACATTGTTTGACACAACTTCACAACTTAAGGTTCCCACTCCTTCCAGATAGAGACATGACAACAGGAGGGAAGATGGCAACTTTATATCAATGACTAGCAGAGTCATCAGAGTTGTTTGCCAGATCTTTCCAATTCTCTTTTTTCTGGCCACATGGTAGGACTGCAACTCCCGGCCCTCTGAGGTTAGAACTGTGCTGCTAGCCGGTTTTAATATTCTTTCACTTCCAGGACAGAGCAATTAACCGCCCCTTCAAGACCAGCCAGAACTTGGTTTTCCCTCTGTCAGAGTGACTGGTAAAATTCCAGATAGCAACTGCTATGTCACCTTGGATTCAGAGTGAGGACACATGGGCAGAGTCCCTAACTGACTCACAAGAAGGATGTAATTAAGAAAAAAACAAACACCTCTCCTGTTTCAAGTCACTGAGATATGGCAGATACAGTGATCTATTGTGCTCTCAGTAAGAAGCACATAACTACAAACAAATCAGCTTGCAAATGATTATGATTTATGTTGCCCTTTGTAGAGTAATTATGAAAATATTCTCACTTAACAGATCAATAACGTAACTCAGTTAATGACCCAACCAAGAGAAGATGAGAAGTCATGTCCCTGATAAAATGGACACTTCCTAAATTTTTATCAAAAGTCTAGGCATTCCTCCTGAAATAAACACATTGACTTCAAAACCTAACAGAAGGCAGATTCTAATACTAAAAACTTAACTTATGCATAATTAAAGTGTTGAGCAAAAGTGTCAAGAAAGGAGAGATGCATAAAAAAAATACTTCACCACCTAAAATAGAGAGAATTCCATTTCCTATACAGGAGCAAAAATAATCAGTACTGTGGACTGTATGAAATTGTCTACAAAATAACCTCACTCTCTTTGCTTAAGTCTTTAATCTTTAAGCACCTTCTAATTCTTAATTTGGCTTTCTAAGACACCTCGATATGAGAAAGGAGATGCTGTGGATTGTAGATAGGAACGTTCAGGAGGTAGGAATGAATACTCATCCATCATGCCTTAAAAAGATGAATTTCAAAATAATCAATTTTCTGAACATACAAAGCTAAACTGGTCATCTGTAGTGACCTCACCACATGTTGGCCGCCTGAATGACAGTGCATAGACACCCTTCCTGTTTTAATGAAGCAAAAATAATTTAGCAGAGTATTATCTGCCAGCTTGTAACTGGGACTGGTCTAGATGCCCAAGACCTTAGGCTTCAGGATTTTGACCATGTATGTCAAGGCAAAGGCCCCTTGGCTACACCATAGGGTCATGCTGCTTTTAGGGGCGAACAATACAAGGTGTTATATGCAGCCATACACCTTAGATTTTCTGGGTTTCGGATGTTAAGTTCAGTTGTCAGATTCTATGCCCAGATTTGGAGTAAAAAAAAAGGAAGTTAGTATATTGAGAAATAATTAGTGTGTGTGTGTATTTTTTTTCCTAGAAAAAATAGAATTTTAAGATTTTTCAAGATAAAAAATGAACAAACCTTATAAATTTTAACTTCTGATCTTTACAACCAGAAACATTTCTACAAAATACTGTAAAGAGATTCCCTACCTCATGGCCAACTGAAAGCAATTTTCAGAACAACAGAACTTTTTTTTTTAGAAATATGGGATTTGATTTTGTGAAATTTTACTTCTATCTCAAGACACAAATTAGCTCAGCCATCTTCTCATTTAACCATACACGCAGAAAAAGCTGGTTTACTGGTCCAAAAAATTAGGGAAGGAATAAAAGAAACAGGTAATCAAATTTGACATAATTTTTAACTCTCCTTTGTATTAATTGAGAAGATGGCATTAAATGTTTAGCATATGTGCAAATACTAGATAAATCAGAAATTAATTTTTAGAGGAACTAAGCATTTTGAGAATAAATGGAAAGTTTACCTTCTTCCTGGAAGAAAGCCACTAAAAGCTATTATTGTATTTGCTTTTTAAAAAAGGCTTGCAATGGTAAGTAAAAATTTCAAATTAGCCTCAATATAATAGATGGATATTGGTATTGCTTTATTTGTGTAACCTGTCCTCGGTTTTTATCACCATCCCTCTCCATATATTCTTTTAATTATTTGAAATATTTTATACACATAAACTAAATCATATATTCTTTTACAATGAGATAGATACATTTATATAGAACATTATTGATATTTGCTATGTAATATATACTATTACATATTATATATGCTATATATAATAAAGGTACATGAAATAATAAATTATACCGACCTTCAAGCTTAAGATACAGAACACTTTCCACTGTCTGTGAAACTCCTCAGTGCCCCCCATCAATTGCACCATCTACCTCCTCCTACAAAGGGAGCCACTCCTCTGCATTTTATAATTATTATTTCTTTCTGCCTGATGTAGTTCTACCACATTATTATTATTTTTTGGCTCTACCATTATTTTTTGAAACTTGTCTAGGTGGGATTATACAAGGAGAGTACATTACTGAAACAGTTTTACTACCTGCACAACTAAAATATATATGTGTATATATAGGAGTGGGCAAAAGTAGGTTAAATTACCAGCCATAGTTACCTAAAATATAAATCATAAGTAAGGATACAAAACAATAACAATAATAATAATACAAATAAATAATACAATAATGAATGAGTAAATAATAATAAACTTTCAAATACTCATAACTCTAAACCTACTTTTGCCCACCCCTGTATGTATATATGTGTATATGCTTATATATCTATATCTATCTATTTCACTCCAATAATTCAGGGTTCTTCCTCCAGTTCACAACCAGGTCACGATGTCACAGTATCAGCCTTTTCTTACTCCATGTTCTGCCACTTTCAGTTTCATATCTTCACTGCAACACCATGAAACCGAATAAAAACAAGACACAACTTCTCTCCTTCCAAAGCCTATCATTTTTATGTATCTTTCCAAATAAAGTGACAAGAGGAACACTAGAGGTGGGGCATATTACCAGGCAATTTATGTAAAAAACTGGGGGGGAAAATCAAGTAAACAAGCAAAGCAAAAATTAAAACAAACAAACACCTAACACAAACCACTCATTAAGTATGAGAGAATCTTTATTAAAAGTATTTCTGATATTTTTAAACTTTGAAATATTAAAGTTGAACTAAGAGCCACAGATGCATGTCTGATAAATGACTGACTTTTACCAAGAGACAACATCTGTGCTCTTTCCTTATGCGCCTACTTTTTCCCTTTATAAGAGATGGTTATGTGCATTTCTATTTCACATAAACCAACAATTCCAATCTATGAGCAAAACCTGCATATTCTGTCACGTCTTATATAAAATGTATCACTTATATTTCAAAAAACAGGAAGCTGTCTTAAACAGAAATTCCTGCTCTAGAAACTAGACACTTCGAGGATCAGAAAAGCTCATCTTGTGATACTATAAAAGGTGCCATGTTTTATTTTCTTTCAGACTGAGGTTTCTGTGTAGATCATGATATGTTCAATTCAGTGAGAAGCATTCAATTTATCACCAAGTACCACTGCTCTTAGAGAAAGAGATTTCTTTAAATAGTTATTCATTTTGAGCAATTCCTTTTCTGGAAGCTACTGGAGGCCACATAACGTGATCTTCCAGATCATCTTCGCAGCCCTGGAAACAAACCGCCCAGGAGAGGCCAGCACCGATGCCTCGGCGAGCTTGACCCCGAGCGCTGCCTCAGTGATGTCCCTCAGATGTCCTCAGGTTTCGAGGGCTGATGTTTTGTTTTGTTTTCAAATACAAAGGATTTTGACGAAGCAACCAAAGAAACGTGCAGGGTCCGATGCTGCGTAACCAGCCAGTACTTGTGCGCACCCATCCAACCTTAGACATATGATAAAACACACGGCCTTTCTTATGCAGAACAGGGCTCACTCGATATTGGTTGAAAAAAATCAATGCATTTTTAAAATCAATGGCTTGAAAACCATTTCTGGGCATTGGGCTTCACTACTGTCAACACCAAGGCTGATGGACGGACGCCAGGCAGCCTGCGGGCTGGCAGAGCAGAGCCTGCGCTCAGGCCCTTCCCCGTCGCCGTCCCTGCTGCCAGCCCCCTGCGCGGGCCTTCCAGCGAGAGGTGGCCGTCCCGCCTCAAACTTCTCTCTCGAGCTGGATTTCTTTCCTTAAGCCCGTGTCCCCCTTGCCGTGGCTCGTCTCAAGGGGTGACACCACCGCCTTAGCTGGTGGAATCAGAAACTCGGGGGCTCCGGGGGCGTTTGCACTGTGACCTGACCACGTTCAGCTGGTCACCAGGTCTTGCTGCCTGTGTCCCTGACGTCGCCCTGGGTCCCTCCCACTCCATCGTTGCTGGTGCTTCTCTCGTTTCGGGCGCTGGTAGAAAAGTCTAACTTGTGCTCCTGCCTTTGGACTCTGCCTCCTTCACCCACAAGAGTGAGGTTTTCAATCACCGGTTAATCCTTCGGAGGCTCCAGATGCGTGTGGCGTGAGAGGCAGGCGCTGGGGCTGAGCTCAAGGGCCGTTTTCTGTACCCTCTGCCCCTGAGCCAGCCTTCCCACCGCCTCCCTCCTCTCACCCCTCTGCCGGAGGGCACGGTTTACTTTCCCCCCCCCCAGGGCGCACAGCTCCTCGAGTTTTGCCCGACGAGTCTTCCTCTCCACGTCTGATGCCTTCTCTGATCTATCCGCGTGGACCCATCGCTTCTTGCTTTGTTTTCGCAGTGACCCTTGGAGGCAGGAGTCAGGACCTGATTGATCTTCTTTGCTTTGCATCAGAGTGCCTGGTGCTTCAGCAGCTTTCAGAACCATTCCTAAGCTAAATGGATGAGCCAAATGACCAAGATGGACACAGTTCACAAAACTGAGAGAGAAAGTAGGAAATAGGAAACTGAGAGCCAACGCTCGATGGCTATGAAGAGGAATGCTCTAAACATGAAGGTTCCTGAAGAAAACCTAATTAAACCATGGCCTTGGAAACTGCAGTTCGTAGAAGGGCTTTCCTTACCTTTCAAAGGAATAGTTATGGAGCTACAAGGTCCATACATTTTGAAAGGCATTAGACTCTCCTAATTGTGCTTTTGCAAAATTTTGTAAATGATTCCTCTCCCCATTTAATTAGTGTATCTGATTTACCTCAGTAATTCAGGGAAAATATTTTGCCCTAGCATTCTGTTTAATATTAGCACATTTGTACCCAGAGAAGGTTCTATGCCTAATAAGAATATTCTGTGATCTAGGTGTAATCTAATATTTGTCTGACTTCACCCATGGAATAAACAGGGCTCATTAGTATCAAACACACAGAATCTTTGCTTTTCCCGACCGTAAAGCTGACCTTTGAAACGTAATCTTGTGTTCTTAGGATTAGCATCCAATATATCACAACATGGTTATAGCAAATATTTCCTCCCGCTTCCCCTCCTTCTCTTTCTCCCCAACACAAACACATACAAAAAATTGTTTAAGAGCTTAAAGATTTGTGGGATATTTTTGGTGCTTTAATCTCTCAGTTACCTCATGTTGATATTTATATCACTACATCTTAGTAACCAAGACTGGGAACAGAACTAGATATAATGTGTTTTATGCAACAAGACACAACTATTAAAGTACAAGGTATAGGAATTCAGTTTTTGTGTCCAAAATACAACTATGTTTGATATACCTATTATAAAATAAGAGGTTAAAATATATGTAAACATGCAACATGATCAACAGTTAAACTTTTCTTTTGGAAATGTTTATATTTAGCAAAGTATTTTGTTTAACATTTTTTTACTCTAATTAAAAATGTAAAATTATATTTAATATTGCCATATACTTTATAGGTCAGACTTCATTTAAGGATTTTCTAGTGCACATATTTTTTAATATTTTAGATATTATCAAAGCATATGTCTGTGATGTTTTCAAACTTGATATTTAAATATTTACTAGTTGTGTTCTTCTGTCTCATGGTTTTTTCCAGTTTTCAATATTTTGAAAAGATTCATGAGATTCAGAATATAATTCATATATCAGGATGGCTAAAATATTACAAAATGCATTTTTAAATTCTTTTTGAAAAACTTCAGTAAGACATTAGCAAGAATCAAGATATTATTCAAGGCAACAAGGATTTTTTCTTTAGTTTCCTAAACAGCTAAGACAGAAGCTTAGAAGCATTTTAATAATAAACAACTGCAGAAGTAAACAAATTCTGGAAATAAGTTAGATTACAGTTGTGTTAGAAGAGCGTCAAAAACCCACAAAGTGAGTAAGTATGACTTCTGAAGAGAGCATTAAAATTCAGCACACACTGCTTCGCATGATGTTGAACCTTTATCTGCAAAATGAGGAAGTTGGAGAGATTTTTGCAGCAATTTAAAATATGGAAATAGCTCTCTTCTGGCTGATTTACGACGTGTGTGGAGTAGTGAATGAATGAACCAGAGTTTAGCCTAGGAACACTCTTCCACTAAATAACATGTTGGGCTTAATCCTGCAGTTTGGTTTCATCATTTCTCATCTCCTTCCTCCTACCCTGTAAAGAGTCTCAGATCAAATAGAAAAGTTGGCCAACAGGCTAGAGTTGTCAGACTGGTCATCCAACACAATTAACTAACCCTGGACAGAGCCAAACCTAACACACCTCAGGGAGAGAGTTAT
Organism: Miniopterus natalensis; assembly: GCF_054644295.1. Classification (NCBI taxonomy): domain Eukaryota; kingdom Metazoa; phylum Chordata; class Mammalia; order Chiroptera; family Miniopteridae; genus Miniopterus; species Miniopterus natalensis. The sequence goes on from NC_142082.1 coordinate 39,501,625, forward strand.
TTATAGCACACACTTCTTTAAAATATTCAGTGAATGTTAGAGAGTCCAAGAGTTTGAAACAGTACAATCAGTATGACATGACTTTGGATCCAGGCAGAGAAATGGGAGTTTGAGTTTCTCATTTTTCTGACCTGCAAGATGAAGCTAAATGAAATTTCAGAGAGGATTAAATGAGAAAGAAACCTGCAAAATGCCTGAGCGAAACAAATCATGGCACACAGTAATCTCTAAAACCATTAGTTGTATTTTAATTATTATTTAACATTGTGGCGTTCAATTTTTATACTTCCTAAAAATTAAGAACTGTTTTTCATTGATACTCATATAAAATCCTCTAAGCAGAACTTTTAAAATTTTGGTGTTATGTAAAGTTGAAATGAGTTACTTTTCTGCTTATTTCTTACCCCTTTCAACACCGCTCCAGCTTGTCCATTCTTTGGTGGTGCCCCATACCCTAGACCAGTGTTTTTCAAGTTGTTTAATTGCAGCAGCAGGATCCCACCGAATGCAATCTTATGCTGAACCCTGACAGATAGAGACATGAGTCATATCCAAGCAGTTTTTTTTGAAGTGTGGGGTGGGTGGTGGGTGGGTGGCACATAGTGTCCCGAGGACCACCAGCATTGCTCATAGTGTGAAGAATATTGAACTTGACCAGTGCTGTTTCAACTGGAGTCCACAGATAGCCGGAGAGGGAGAGGGGTGGTCCACAGGTCCATTGAAAGAAGTTTAAGGGAAAAAATTTTTGATGATAATCTAAAAAAGAAAAATCTCATCTGATTGCCTAATAAACAACTGGATATTAATAAATATCCAAACCCAAGTTCTGTTTGGGTTCGCAATTATGTTAGCTTCTAGCTCTCATCTAAATTGTTAGCATTTAAGTATTGCTGTGCATCCCAACTTTGAGGACAACAATCATTCAATGTCTATTATATTCCTTTTAAATTATCTTTACCTTGTATAAAAACAAAACATCTCCTTCTCATGGGTAATTACTGATTGAAAAATATTGTTATTAACTGATTCATTTCTCCGGTCATTTAATAAACTGAGATTTGGATGTGGCATGGTAAAAACTGCAAAATATGATAGGGTAATATACAAATTTAATTATCCCTGGCTGGAGAGATGAGAATAAAGGCAGACTTAATCTAGGCTTTTCTGCCACACTGATGCCAAACAGCCTCCGGGCCTCGCACGGGAGCACAGAAGTGAAGATGAGCTGTAGCTACAGTGCAGGAAAGTGGCGGGGTTCGCAGAACGGTTCCCTAAAGCACATGGTGGCTGGTAGAGGTTTGCTGAGGTCACGGGGACCTGTCAAAGGGCCCAGCCATTACTCGGCTCTGAGAAGCTCTGCATTAGGCCTTTAAGCAGCACTGACCCTCTATTAACATTTTCCTGTCTCATTTTCCCTGGGTACTGTCCTCCCCTTAATCTTTTTAATGGTCCCTCTGGATGTGCCGTACCTTCTGGGCCATTTCTAGGCATTTGAACAGACATCACCTGGAGACAAGGCTTTAAGCCCAAAGAAAGGAACTAGTGGAGATACACCTGTGCAGGCTGGCAGGGGGTGGACATAGTACTCCTTAAATCACACGCCTAGATCGTTGTCTGTCTTAATTGGAGGAGAATTCACTGCCTCCCTAAATGCTTGATTCATTGATTCCTCTTACACCTCTCCTCACACCACAGGGCTTGCCTCTCCTATTCAAACATTCTCTCTTTCCTTAGCCTTTATTTAGAGAGTATCTATTTATAGCCCAAAATCTTTATCAGTTTTATTCAATCTTGGGCACAAACAATACTTAAGTGCAATAAATTTTGTGGTTCACAGACCAAAATGGAGTATTTTCTCAGTTGTAAAATGCTATCCATTGCTAAGCCCACATTGATTCAATACCAACTTTTTAGGGAAAAAGAAGCAGTATATATTAAATGTACAAAATCAATTTTGAGATGCACTTCAATTCCATACTGACTTCAGAAACATTACCCGCAAAGAGACAGCATGTTGGAACAGAGGAATTACAGTAAGTGGCTAAGACCAGGCTTCTACGCCAATGCTCATAAGCCACATGGAGGAAACGGTGGCTGGGGGCAGGGGTTTTCCCAGTGATCCATGCTGAACCCTAAGGATTCTTGCAAACCCTCTGACCAGTCTGCCTGGTTCTGCCTTTTACCACCTACCAGCTGTTCTCCATCCAGCAGAGTGATCTTTTTCAAACCCTAGTATGATGACGTATGCCTTCTGCTTATAAACCCTCGCTCAGAGGAAAGCCAGCGGTGCCCTGGGGCCAGCCCACACCAGCTTGAGATGTGACTATTCAATTTTTAGGAATTTTCCAAGCTGGTTAGACAGAGCATTGTTGAAAATTAAATGACATAAACCTATAATTAAATAAATTATTTGTAAAACAAATACTCAAAACTCATCACTTTCTAATTATTATATTACATTTTACTGTTATCTATGCCCTGGCAATAATTTACATCTATTTTATATGCATATAGAAATATACCTAGTAGTTTCCCCTTTATCCATGGTGGATATGTTTCAAGACCCTCATTAGATGTCTGAAATCTTAGATAGTACCTATATATACTACGTCTTTTCCTATATGTGCATACCTATGAGAAAGTTTAATTTTAAAATTAGGCATGGTAAGAGGTTAACAACAATAACTAATAATAAAATAGAACAATTGTAACATCTAACTGTAATAAAGTTATCTAAATGTGGCATTATTAAGTAAAATAAGGGTTACTTGGACACAGCGCTGTGATACGGCCACAGTCTATCTAATAACTGAGATGGGTACTCAGTGGCTCACGGGCAGGTGGCATTCACAGTGTGGGTATGCTGAGCAGCGGGGTGAGTCCTCTGGTGGCACAGAGTAGGACACTATGAGATTTCATCATGCTACTCAGAATGGCATGCAATTGTTTATGTCTGGAATTTTCCATTTAATAATTTTGTACCACAGTTGACCGGGTGTAACTGAAACCGAAGGAAGCAAAACTGGATAAGTGGGGGACTCCTGTATAAGGGGGACCTGCTGCACTTCTTTTACCAACTCTACAATCAGCAATGTCACACTTGAACTCAGCCTTGGCAAGAGAATATTTCCATCATAGCAATTGGCAAATACTACAAATCATAGTCAACCCCCACCCCCTAAATTGCTCATCACTAAAAGGAGTTCAAGAGAGGGACTTGACCTAATTCAAGAAAGGTGGCTATTGGTAAAGGAAGAATAATAAATTCCAAAAGGAACTGGGAGCTCCAGTTCAAAGGAAAAATGTGAGCTTTTCTGGTCTAGGGCACAAGAGATGAGAAACAAGAAAAGTTAAAGGAACTAGAAAAAGAAGAAGAGAAATGCCATGCGCCTGAGTGGAATGATTTGCTATGCTAATACCTACAACTCTCCTGAGTATCCCCCTTCTTTCTCTGCTCATTCATTCACATGCAACAATTTAATGACCTGATTGTAGGCAGTATTGCACAAAAATCCTCCTATTGTGTGGGTTTTAGAAATCATTTTGGATAAGTTAAGGACGGGCAACTATCTGAAACATTTTAATTTTCATCTTAAAAAGCTATAAAACAAAAGTTTTCAACTTTCCCACATTACAGATGCCCTCAATAAATTAATTTACTACATTTGCTCCTATCCCTACTCCAATAACCCCCACATCTGTATTCAGGAAGCATCTTCACCTATGAAAAACTAGCTGTACTTTTGTTATTTCTTTGTTCCAAAGAGTGATAGTAATAAAATGGAAAGCTGACCGAACAAGGGCACCTGTCTGCAGAATTACGAGTCAGCCACGTGGCTCAAAGTGCCTGCTGAAGTTCGTGTGCCTTCCTTTCTTTACTGTCTACCTTGATATCTTCTTGTCTGCAGTGCCTAATCCCGAGCCTGGCCCCGAATAAGTGCTCAGGAAATAGTTTTTGAGTGAATGAATGAATGAATGAACGAATGATGGCTAAAATAAATAGGATGATTTAATTTGCCTTGGCCAACTTGCCACCTTGCCTCCTTTTCCATGATCCTTTAAAAAATATATTTTAATAGTTTATTAATTTCTAGAGAAAGAGGAAGGGAGAGAGAGAGCAACATCAATGGGAGAGCACAACACTGATTGGCTTCCTCCTGCACAACCCTCCTGGGGATTAGGGCTGCAACCCCGGCATGTGCCCTGACCAGGCATCAAACCGTCAACCTCCTGATGCACAGGATGACACCCAGCCAACCGAGCCACACCTTCCAGGGCTCCGTGGTTCTTTATGAGAATATGTGATTTAGGTATTTGCCCTCTAAGCCCTAAATTGCAAATGCTAATTAAGACAAATGAGAGAAGCCAACTTATAGGTGGTATTTACTCCCGGTGTAATAAAAGTGGGCTATGACATCCACGCTTAATATTATTCACCTACTCAAACAATTGCCTGGGATTTCCATTTGTTAATGACATGGACTCATTATTCAGGATACAACACCCTTAGAATTATAATTAAGCCCTGGTTTCTATGACTCAGCCACACTGTGTGCCCAGTGCTAACAGCAGAGTAGGTGAGGTGGAGCGCATAACAAGTCATTTCCCTGCGTGTTACAAATCATCTGGGGAAAGAAAGCAGCCTGATTAGGCAGAATGCTTGTGCAACTATGTCAGATACCAGGTAAGGAACAATGACTGCTATGGAATTAATAAGATATTAATGTAACTGCTCCTTAGTGCACCGCAAGGGTAATTGAAATACTCTGAAGCAAAAGTAATCTCATGAGCCTCAGGAATGGGGCCTCGGTACTTGGAAAAAAAAAAAAAAAGACAACTGTTATGTTTCAATTTCATTAATATAATAATAATAGTTTTAAAAAAATCAGCTCATTATGCCAGTGCCTTGAAGGTTGACAAGAAAGCTGACGTTAACATGCCTGCTGAATCTGACAAGGAGTGTGTCAGAACACCCGCGGTTTGAAAACCATCACTCCCTTTAATTGCTGCCGTCTTCCCTCGCATATCCTTGAAGGCAGCATCGAGGCAACGGTGGCGATAGCGTCGTCATCAGTGAAAGTGGAAATGGAAAAGACCAAGAGTTCTTTCTCCATGGTAGGATGCAAACCTAAGAGCTAGTGCTAATGCTGTTTCGTTAAAGATACGCTTGTTTACATGCTTAAGATGGGGGAAAAAATCTTATAGAAAACTATCAGTTATTCTTAGGGGGCAGGATGGTGTGGCAGGGGGGAGCCACAGGCCTTGGATGAAGCCATACCTGGGTCATACTTCTTAAAAGTTAAAGCACACCCACCTCCTATGCATGTGGGTTCAGGGTGGAAGCGCACTCGGGCACCCAGACTGACATGTTCGTAGGTAGAGTCCCTGTCCCTCCTAACCCCATGTGATGGTTTGGACTTATTTAATTTTCTCTGGTTCTTAAGCTTCATGGGTTTAGAGTCTGTATCTGTCTCACTCAACATTATATCCCCAATATCGAACACAACTCCTAGTACATAACAGGCTTTTCATCAATAGGAGTTGGTTTAATGAGTAGGGTTGTACAGATTAAATGAGTTAGTATCTGTAAAGTACTCAGCATCCAGTAACTACTATTTAATTAACTATTTTTCTTCTCTATCCAGTAAACATAATTTATTAAAACTTTCAATTTATAAGTACTAAAGCATTTAGTTATAATGTTGATAAATGCTTATTATTAATAATCATCCTACATTTTTAGGTCAATCTCATAAAATTAGGGGTTCTATACATTGAATTCTTAAAATATTTCTATGAAATAGGCAAGGGGCAAATACTGGCCCCTGATTGAGAAATCTTGGTACACAAAATTAAATAATTTAAAAAGTAAAATAATTACCTTAGAATTTCTATAAATGTCAAGCTTTTTTAGTGAATTGAAAAAACATTTTTATTACTAGAATGTGATTTATACACAGGACTACAACATTGCATAAAGTTAAGATATCCAATTTTCATAGTTCAAGAAAGAGGAAATACAATAATTTCCCCTTATGCACAGGTGTGCTTTCTAAGGTTTCAGTTACCTTCAGTCAACTACAATCTGAAAATATGAAATGGCAAATTCCAGAAATGAACCGTTAATGTTTTAAATTGTACACCATTCTGAGCTGTGTGATGAAATATCACACTGTCCTGCTCCGACTCACCTGGGATGTGAATAGTCGTTCTATCCAACATATCTCAGCTTTGTACCCGGCTGCCTATTAGTCACTTAGTACCCACGTCGGTCATCAGATCCACTGTCACGGTATCACAGTGCCATGTTCACGTAACCCTTATTACTTAATAGTGGCCCCAAAGTCAGTTACATAACTTTTATTACAATATATTAATATAGTTGTTCTATTTTATTATTGTTGTTAATTTCTTACTGTGCTTAATTTATAATAAGCTTTACCAAAGGTATGTATAGGAAAAAACATAGAATATATAGGGTTCTGTCCTTCCCATGGTTACAGGCATCCACTCACTGAGGGTCTTGGAATGTATGCCCTACAGATAGGGGAGTGAGGGCTACTCTAGTATTAATATTTTCTATCAAGCATCCACATAGAAGCGTCTGTGGATTTGTGTTGGGAACTTAAAAAAATTTGAGCTATCGAGCCAATAATTTCTCCTCTAGAAAACACAGGCTTCTATGACCCACCTGTGTACATGTAAGTGATATCCTAACATCCCTTCTACCTAGATTACAGATTAGCAAATTCTCTCAGTGAGTTGGTTCAGGATCTGAGGAAGAGTTAATGTTTACTCTCCATTATCACAGAAGATGAAAGCCTGGTTCAGAGGAAGAGAAATTATGTTAAATGAATGAAGGAAAAGGCAGCTCCCTTATTTGATGAGATTTATTTTCTCTTTGCTCCAAAAATTCAGCTGGGACCAACTCCCTCATAACAAACAGTTGAACCTACATAATACGAAAGCTTTGACCCCCTTCCCTCTGACATAAACCTCATTATCTATGCATTTCAAATCTTGAAAAAACCGCCAGCTGCAAAAAGGAGATGGCCCCCTGGAGGCTGCTTGCAGCCACATGGCTCTATTAAAATGTATGGTCCTATCAGCCCTAGTACTTGGAGAGGGTGAAGTGCATCCTTCAAAGTGATGATTTCATTCGTTAAACCTATGGCCTGGTTTCCTTAGAGAGCACTTGCCTGCTTTTTATTTTCTCAGATGAAATCAGATAAAAATTTCCCAACACTGCCTTGAGTTTAAGCTAGTTGACCCTTACCGCCCATTTAACCATTTACTTATAGGAGACAGTAGAGTTTATGGTTGAGAATTATACGCAAATTGATTCTCTCTCATGGCATTTGGCCATTTACTAGTTGTATGACTCTGGATTAGTCATCCACCTTTTATAAGTCTCATTTCCAAGTCTATAAAATGCGAAAATAATAGTACTACTATTTAGTATCCTTACAAGAATTAATTGAGACAATACATGGAAAGCACCCAGCTTGGCAACTAAAAATATCTCAATAAATAATAGTAATAACAATATTACTGTAATTTATTATTATAGTCTTTTCCAATTATTTCAGTTCTTAGTCTTATCTTTATAAGCTGGGTTTGAACACAATTAGAACACAGAGAGGTTATGCAAGATTCACTGGAGTTGTGGCTGGCTTGTCTCATGTCAACCTTTACTTTGTGTACTTGTACCGAGGAAGGAATTTACCACCACTAATCCTCACCTACCAGAATATGAACTTCTGTATCCTTTTAGACAGAACCAAATTAGTCTAATAGCTCATGTCTAATGATCAGGATTCAGCCTGCCTTTCCCACTTTCTAATGGCTCTCCCAGCAACCCCTCCAAAGGAGACTGCTTCCTGTCTCTTGAATACACCTTTGGACCCTTGCTTACAGTGTGCACCTCCCCTACAAGCCTGTCCAAACTTACTCCGCTCTGCAACATTCAGGTCATAGGCTCCTTCCCCAATGAACTTTTCTCAGATCTCTTCAAGACATCTTTTTCTGCTAGGAATTTCCACAGATACAACCTTGTCATTTTGGAGAGAAGACTGCAGACTTAATTTAACTGCAGAATCTTAATTTAGCTGTGTGTCTTTTGGCCGGTCGCTTCACCTCTCTTAAATGCATCTTCTTCATTTGTAGTGGTGATGATAGTGACATCTTAAAGGGTTTTTGTAAAGCTAAAGTAGAAATCTTAGTTCTGTGCCTGGGTCCTAGCCACTGCTCAGTAAAGGCCACCCGCCACAGTCAAATGTCTCACCAACACAAATCACTTTCCCATTGACTGGATTAGAACATTTTCTATGGATCCTATTGCTTTATCATTTACCTCTTTCATTCATTTGTTAAAGCTTGTGTTTGCTCAAGTTCACGTTATAGTAAACAAGACTTGTCATTGGAAAGCTTATTATCTTTGAAAATGTGGAAACTTCGTAACAACACTGCCTATTGTATAAGGCACATGCATATTTAAAAACATACAAGAAACGGTTTAGCGTGTGTGGGGCGGGTAACAGGAGTACAGGGAAAGAAAAAAGAAATAAAACAAGTCGTGTAGGAATGAATTATAACACTGTGCTAGGAACTGATGATATAATTAATTCAACTATTTTTGCTCCTGAGAGTCCATTTAAAAACAAAACTTAAGACTCAGCAGCTCACAAATGTGAATTGTAGAGTTCCCACTTGTGCTTTTTACTCTTAGAACATGAACAACGGGCAATGCCTTATGGCTGAGAAGTTGTCATGTAGCATTCCTAAAGATTTTAGGGTAAAATTTAAAAAGAAACCTGCTCTTGCAGAATGCTGTTCTTTGAATCTTCCTGAGATTGCTGTATGTATTCCTAGGTCTGAGCAAATGTTCTTAAGGAAGTTATGTGAAAAAAGTATCCTTTTCTTAAGAAAACACTTTCTGATAGGCTCAGAGAGTTGCCATAGAGAATTAGGTTTCTAATCAAATCCTATGTGAATGTGGGTAACCAATTAACACGCTCAGCTCCCATCACCATGGCCAGGATGAGCCAGCCGAGTGGTGAAGTCAATTTTAGCATGTGCTATCATCAGTGAAAATTAGGTAGCAGTGGATTAACTGGAAAAAAAGAAAATGAAAAAAAAGAAAAGTCCATTCTCTCAGAGATCTGCACCTACAGACAAAAAAAGAAATGACACTTTTAATAAGAAGACTGTCAGCTCCAAAAGGTATCATCTATGATGCTACAGAGCCACAAAAAAGATGTGCCAGTCATACTTAAAACAGCACCGGTGCTTAACAGAAAAATAACACCAAAGAGTATACAGCAAAGAAAAGAATAAGAGGCGTGGGAGAAGGTTCTAAAAGAAAAGAGTCTGCAATTTTCCAGTCTGTCATTGCCCTTTAGGTATTAAGATGATGCTATGGAAAGGGGCCTAGGCAACCAAAGTGCGTAACCCAGCTCTAAGGAGTTCAAAGTGAGTCAGTCTGGCTGTTGCTACTTGACCACCTGCATCTGGCCCAAGAGTCACAGAGCATTTGCGTGAATTCCAAAGAGCAGCTTCCCCAGCACATGCTACAGGAGGCTGCCCCGAGTTAGGTCACCCGGGCACTTTTTGAGGAAGGCCCTGGATTGTTAGAAGTACAAGGAAATGTATTTTAACAAATATAACAACTATACATTTTGTAGACTGGTAATTCTCTGGGCATATACTTGGATCTCAAATACTTTTTGAATAAGACTAAATTGCTTTGGAGTTATTATCAAGGTTCTTTTAACCACCTTCACTTAAAAAATTGAAATGCCAAAGTTCATAACCAACTTTTTAGCTTTTCCTGAAATTTACAGTAAACTTCTAGTGAATATGATAATAATATTTTAACAAGGTTTTTTTAAGAGGTATAAATAAAAAAATATATATATTTTCTTTACAATGCTTATTTTTCTTGGGAGGAGTTAAAAAACTACAGTAGTTCAATTATTGCTTAGCTTTAAATAATGGTTATATGTTTATTTATCATCTCTTATATAAGGTTTGACATTGCAGGGAGCTATAAGTATGAATGATAAGGCCTACAATCTGACTTCAAAGGGTGAAAATCCCTCAGAAGCAGGTGAAAATGGTAACCTCATTTTTTCAAAGGGAATTCACACCAAAAAGGCATTGAATGCCTACTATATTCTGGACCTTGGGTCAGCTTCTAGGAATACAAAGGCAAAGAGGGCCATCAGGAGTTGATAATCTAGAGATTGTCATGTAAATAAACCAGTACAATTAATATCAGAGATGCTATAATGCTCTGTTCATGTACAATATGTTATAGAGTATAAAATGTGTATGAAGAAAGGAAAGAGCAGAATATTTCACACAGGAAATCAGAGAAAGCTTCACATAAGGAATGACATATTATGTGAGTCTTACAGGATAAATGTCCATAAATATATAGAGATTTGGACAGATCCTTAAAGTTGTATTTTAGAAACAGAGGAACATATGTGAAGTTAAAAGAGAAAAACTGGAAAAAGATATCTGCAAGGCATACAGCAAACAAAGAATCAGAATCATATAGAGAACATTTAAAAGACCAATTAAGAAAGCAAAATATAATAGGAAGAAATAGACAAAGAATATAGGTCTCTGAATAGCCGTTAAACATATTAAAAGATGCTCATTTTTATTAGTAATCAAGGAAATGTCAACTCAAGAGAGACACTGTCAGCATAAGGTTTAATTAAAATTATGATAATAAGTATTGGGGAAGGAAAACTCTTATAAAGAGCTAAGAATTTAGATTTGTACAATCACTTTTACAAAGAGCAAGGTGACAATATAAAATAAAATTGAAAATGTCCATATCCTATGATCCAGTAATGCTATGGTAAAGAACAAACAAAACAAATAAAAACTCATGCACATTTTCACAAAGAAATGTAACGTGGAATAACATATACTCCTAACTCTCTGTTGAGTATTTCTATTTGTTTTTTCAGCTAGTATTTTCAACTCTACAAAAGTCTAACTCTTTCACAATATCAACTATTTAAAAATATTTCTTTTGATTTAACTAACTGCATTAATTATTTAAATACCACCCAAAAAGTAAGCTTCAATATTATTTTTGACTCTAGCCTCTGACCTGCCCTACGATGCAATGATTCACCACCTATAGCCACATATAGATCTAAAAGACCCTCTGGTGATTTCCTCTCTCTTTCCCACTCTCACAATAGATCACTCCATCAGTCATTTGTGCCAGGTTGACTGAGATACCTTTCTATATGTTCTATTTGCCTCAGGTTTTTTTTCTTTTCATTGAAATATATCTGACATATAATATTATGTAAGTTTAACATGTACAACATGTTGATTTGATAAATTTATATATTGTTATATGATGGCCACTGTAGCATTAGCTAACACCTATATCACATCACACAATTATCAGTACTTTTTTGGGATGGGAGTAAGTAAGATCTAGACTCTTAGCAAGTTTGATGTTCTATCTTACTCCCTCTTTGCCCACCTCACTCACTCCTCAAATCACTACGCCACTCACTGTAAAAGCCAGATTCATCCTTGTAAACAGACTCACCAGTCCTCTGCTCAGTTTTTCTGTGTCTCTCCACCGAATGTTACAGGACCTCCACTTTTCTCACCTGGAAGTTAGGGTTTTCTATCCTTGCTTAAGTTTCCTAGCCTCATCTTACACTACTCCATGACATGTACTCACCCATCCCTTGATTACTCAGATACTGGACACCCTAAATGTTTGAATGTTTATCTACACTGCTATCCCATTGGCCTCTGGATTGCAGACAAGATCAAGCCAGCAGGATCCCTGTAAATGCTCTTCAGAAGGTGAACCTTGCCTTTTGCTCCAGTTTTTTTTAGATCAGGGTGAAGAGACATTTGTTTTTGTCTGTGACATACAAGATAATTAACTGCAGAAAGCTTTGCAAATCATTATGTTATGGCTGAAGCTTTAAAGAGACCCTAATATATCCATCAAACACATGATTATTGTAACCATGACACCAGGTTCTGCTGATGGAGCCACAATGACTAAGTCGCTTTATTTTTAATGAGGTGAAGCTTCTTTGTGTAACAATCAATACCCATTGCTAAAGAGATCTCAGCAGCCTTATAACCGTTACAAATTCAATTATTTTAGTAAAAGTAAATACAAGCTGTATAAATACACTAAAGCTGAGTCTTGGGTTCAAAACACTTCTATTAAAATCATAACTAATTTTGCCCCTAATACACAAGAGTTATGATTTGTATCTACTGATCACATTTGAAAGGCCTCTCATAATTGGATTGCAGAACCCATTTCCAGAAATAGTAGCCCTTTTGCTACTGAGTTAGACAAATACATAAAAGGCCATTTTTCTTCTCATTAATGTGGTGTGGCGTTATAATGCTAGACTTTAAAACAAGCATTTATTGAATGCCCATCGTCCTTGAACTCAACTAGAAAGGTGGAATCTATTTTTGACTTTCAGGCTAGTTTCTGTCTCAAGGAGTTCAGCATTTAGTGAGGAGCCCAAGATAAATTGGTTTCAGATTAGCCTCAACAACAATAATGGCAATTGCTAAATTCTCCAGAATCTAATAATGTTAGAGTTAAGTTTGGGGAAGGGAAGTTTGGGGATTATTACAAGAGTTCTGTCACCCTTTGTAAAACCAGTGCCCTCAGAGCTCCCATCCACTGGGCTGCTATTCATGGCAGGCACAAGGCTGGGCACTTCACAGGCATTATTTCTGGTCGTTGCAGAGATCCTGCAAGGCCACATAAGCGGAGGCCGTAACAGAAGGCCATTTCCCCAAGAGGATATAAACTTGTACATTTGGAGTTTAGAGGAGAATATTATAGGTTAAAAAACGGGAAAAGACAATAAAGGTAATCTTATTTGAAAAAGAAAGCTCAGATTGAAGGAGAGCAGGTGGTCAGGCAGGCAGAGCATTGCCACCGGGGAGGTTTCCCGAAGTGCAGAGGAGCATAGGTAGACACACTTTTAAAAATTATTAAAAATCAAATGTATTTTATATTTATACAAATTATCCTCACAGCAGCCTTGGAAGACAGATTCCCATTTGCAGATGAAAAAAACAAGTTTGGTGCCATACCTTGCCCGAGGCTACTTATCCAATACGGATGGAGTCAGCACAGACCCTGGACTAGCTCTGCACTCGAGCCTGCCGGGGACACACTGTAGACACGGGGTATGGCTGTGACGTCAGAAGAGAATGATCCAACACAGGCCAGCAAATTAAGAAATAATTCACAGGCTCTCTTCCTTATAAGCTCTGAAGTCAGGGACAGTTTCTAACTACATCTGAAAAAGATAGAGACCGTGGAGACGGGTGTTGGAGGAAAGCTCTCTCTCCAGTGACATTCTTCTGTGTTGCAGGGCAGCAAGTAGCGCACAAGGACAGACCTTTGATCCCCTCCCCCGGATTTGTTTCCTCGATCACAGCTTCCTCTCGTCCTTCATTTCCTACTAGCCCTTTGCCTCTCCAAGACTGTCAGCTCCTTAATTCCTTCCTCCCCTTGTCTATCAGTTCCCACCCCCCAGGCAAGAGTCTTCCTGACCCCCTAACCCGGCCCTAAATCATGGCTCACCCTTTCAACTTGGTCCTTCTGAGCCCCCTTCATCCCCTTGATCTTGCACCACAGATGTCTTGCCAATATCTCACCCTCAGTACGGCCGAACATCTGTTTTCTTTGGTCTACAAAGCATTTTTCCAGAGGAGCTACTCTAAATGTGATAATTGAATCCACTTCCCAGTGCTTTCCAATGGCAGCTGAGTTTTCAGCATTGTTCCACAAAGCTTTCAGTCACCTCGAGCCTATTCCTTACCCATCTTCACTGAAGATCGCGATAAATTTGTTTCCAGTTCTGAAGCCTCCCTCTTTTAATCTCATCAATTTATACTTTTTTTGACATCAGTAAGAAAAGTCATTTTTTGTGCACTTCTTTAGCATTTCATCTCTTAAAATTCCATTAATTTACCTGTGCCCTCCTTTAACCTCGCTTCCAGAATTACTGTGGCTCTCACTCCTTTTTGTGCTCTTAACCTTAATTTTTCTTATAATTATAGACCGTTGTTCTTTCTCACATTTTCAATCGCCTTCTTCCTCTATCTATAAGCTTCTTCTTCTTAGTGTATAAATCTGTTCAGTTTCCCTTGACTCTTAGAAACAAAACAAACTCTGTTTTTATGCCTCAGAAATCATCATGTCTTATTAACTCTGTATCATTGCCCACTTCCACCAACCCTATCCTCTCCCAACTTAGAGAAACTGGTCTCTTAAAAGTCACTACTGGCTTTCAAATTACCAAATAAATTGACCTTTCCTCAGATTCTCAGGACATCTAACATTGTTGAACATGTTCCTAAAAATCATGGTCCATCAACCTCACCACTAATGATATTTTTGAGATGGATACATTTGCTGTGGGGGCTATCCTGTGCATTGTAGGATGTTTAGCAGCATCCTGGTCTTCACCACTGATGCCAGCAGCGTCCCCCCCCCCCCCGGGTGCAGTAATCAACGATGTCTCCAGGAAATTGTCACAGCCAAAGAACCACTGTTCCAAATGACCTCCTCTGTTGGCTTCCACACGTTGGGATAGCCTGTGTATTCTATTTAACTGATGAACCTTTAAAGCTTGATTCTTGACTGATGGAAACATTTGTGCATTGAGGCTCTCCTATGTAAAGTGTATTGTGCTAAGCAGTGTGAACAATAAAAATGACATGGACATAAATTCTACTCTCAAGAAATTTGTTACCCAGTGGCAGAGACATAACTAAGTTGCAAATGATTACAAAGCTAGTTAGTGGTAGAGCTGAAAGTAGGACTCAGGTCCTCTGATTCTCATTCCAGTATTCTTTATAATTGCATTTTAAAAAGGAAAACACAACCATATTTTCTGTCACCTTAAATATACGATACAATATCATCATAGTATCTTATCTTATATTGTCATATATTTTCCCTAATTAGACAAGCAAAGCATTTATAGATATTATAAGAAATCATTTGTAAGATAGTATCTGAGGATGCATAATGTACTGAGGATGCTCAAAGTACAGAAAACTTTAAAAAAAAAAAAATTGGGTCAGGAAACAGGCCCATGTTGGTGGTCAGCCAGAGAAAAATTTAGAGAATATAATGTTACTTCGAAAGAGTGGGCTCAGGAGGAGTTCCCAAAAGCAGGGACTTGAGAGCCATCAAGAGAATGATTATGAGTGTATGGGATGAACATGTCAAAGGCTGGTTTAATGAACTCATCTGACACTTTTGTTAGTAACATATATCTTTTCTACTTAAACACAGCTTTCTTCTAAATGCAGTCCTGGATGCCCATCTAGACCATTTACTAAAGAATTATAACTTAAAGTAACTTAAAATGATTGAAAAAGAGGAAGAACTGGGGAAGAGCCAAGACAAATCTTCATTCCCTGTTGTCAGTGCACATGGCAAGTGTAACAGGAAGACGATATAATTGTATGCTTATTATATAATAGTAATATATAATACAGGTGTATAATTATTATGTAAAAATTTTATATGTTTCAAAAGTGTAGTTTAAAATGTATACATAAAATGCCCTTCACCAAAAAATTTGATAATTGCTCATTTCATTAAATCTCATGTTTCTGAATCAATGTTTTTGTACTAATAAATGAGGAAAAATAATCCACAGCTTCATAAATGATAAAGTCTAACAATAATATTTGAGTCTTCCCATAAACTTTAAAACATTTTTGAAAATTTATTGATTTTAGAGAGTGAGAGGAAGGGGAGGTTGATTTGTGGTTCCACTTACTTACATATCATTGGTTAGTCTTTGCATGTTCCCTGACAGGGGATTGAACCTGCAACCTTGACGTGTTGGGATGATGCTCTAACCAACTGAGCTACCTGACCACAACCCACAGGCTTTTTCTTTTACATGACTCATGACAATAAATATTTGCTGGGTATTTTTGTTCCCCAGTGTGCTAATATAAGCTACTAAGATGCATTTAATAGACAGACATTTACATTTTAGAGATAGCTTACAGAGAAGAATCCATGCCCCACCTTTTATTATTGCTTTTTCACTCAGATACATTAATCACCATCCAAAACTGAGACAACAATTTTTCCTGCATTATCCAAAATGCAGTTGCTACTGGTGAACAAAATTATTTATTCATGAGACCTTTCATATAAAGAGGATATATAAAGCATTTGTGAGCTAGTCCCACTTTTATTATTTGTTTAACATATTAGAGTTCTATGCATGTCAAAACGACGTGCCAAATTGCTGTTATAGAGATGAAATCCCATACAACACAGATACTCTACTTTAGAGCACTTAAATATAGGGCTTAATATGAGCAGAGTCAATGGACATCAGACCAAGCGAAGATTTTCAGAGAAGCTTTATTTTTCAGGTGAGTACAACGGAAAGCCTTCTGTTGATAACACAGGACATTTCAGTGCCTTTAATGGTGTGCACCATTTCCTATTGCTGCAGATGTCAGGCTGCTCCTCACCTGAGCTTACTGGGCTCTCCCACAGGGATGGGACTAGGTCTGCTACCTTGAACTGAGAACTAAGTCATGCACTGTGTGAAATGAAAGGCCGGTAAAATAGGCCCCAGGGAAGCTACCCCTGTGTGGGCACTGAGAAAGGGAAACAAGCGAAAAGGGAGAGAACTGAGAGAAGTGACACAGGGAACTGGGCTAGAAATCAGAGGCCACAGGCTCCAGTCCTGGTTTCACTGTTGACCAGTTGGCCTAATACACTGTATAGTGCTTAGCAGATGCTTAATAAATACATGACCACTTGCAAATATTTCAACCTATTGATTTAACCCTTGGTATATCTTCTGTTACACTCTCACATGGGTATGGTAAGAATCAACATAAATATTCTATGTAGAAGTCTTTGGAGGACTGTAAACTTCTGACATATCTTAAGAAGTTGCTACCATTAGCTTATTGCCACAGACAGAAGGAGAGGAATGTGAATGGTTAATAAGAAAAAGATTCAAAGAATTCACCCAGGCTATGCTCTATCACCTACCAATTCAGAGAAAGAGGAAAGCAAATATTTTAACCAGGCGTTGTAATCATTTCAATAAGTTCAGGCCTCTAGAAAGTACTAGAATAGAAATGACCATCCAAACACTGAACTCCAAATGTGGAATATAGGAAGCTCTGCAGTTGTTCTAAGAAAAAGAGGTGCTGGCTGAGTCTATTAAAAAGCCAGTCTTACAGTTAATAACACTGTATTGCATATTTGAACATTGCTAAGAGAGTAGATCTTGAAAGGTATCATCACAAGAAAAATTTTGTAATTATGTATGGTGACAGATGTTAACTAGACTTATTGTAGTGTTAATTTTGCATAAATATAGTTATCAAATCATTATGTTATTGTATGTCAATGATGCCTCAATTTGAAAAAATAAATAATTTTTTAAAAAGCCAATTTTTATTGAATTGATCCCAAATCTAGTCATGAAGACTGAAATGCTTATCTCTCCAGTCCTTTGCCTTATATTTCGTAACATTACATCAACCTTGGCTCTTTTAGATTAAGAGAAATGTTATATTTTTCTCTTTGGAACAATTTATTAAACATTGAAATTTGAGAAAATAGTAAGTATCCAAAAAATTCACATAGGCCCTTTGGGTTTTTACTTCCTTACCCCAGTTCCTTCAAATAATCAACAAGAATGAAAACCTTGTTTGCTTAGCTTGATTTCTTTGTTTATGTTTAATTATCTGTGTGATTTGGGAAACCTTACTTATTTGAGTTTGATTTTCTGTATCTGTAAATATGGGACATTACATGAATTGATAGCTGCAGCTACTACTAACTCTAATTCATGCTAGAATCAATGAAATCAGTAAGTCTAAAAAGATATCAACACCAACATTTCTAATTCATGCCATTTTAACTCATAGGTCTATTTAAAATATCTTTCCTTTCTGCCAACATTAAACATAATACACAGGGCACTTAATATATTCTCAGCCATCAAATGAGAGAATTTACACCAACCAAAAGAAAAATGGTTTATTAAAATGATTTCAAAAGCGCCCTCTCCCAGGATCCTGTATTATGCATGTCTACCTTCTATCAAATTTCTAATTAAAAAAAGACAAAATGCCAAACTTTTAATATGGATTTTAAAAAGTGTCAAAGAATTTATAGGGGTAAGCATATGCCTTTACTTTTTAATAAAAAAGCAATTTCAAATTCACAGCACAGTGGTAAAGCAGTGGATGAGAAAAAAATAGAAAATCACTTTTACCTGGATTAAAAAGCCACACTGGGGATTAGTTTATTGCCCAGTTGTTCACTTGTAAATAATGTCACCTATATGCATCTTCAGTATCTCTCCAAGTGAGTCTTAAATTGAAAAATATCCACGAGTGTGCACAAATAATACTTCTTTGGAAAATATCAACATGGGAATATTTACATCTTATACACAACTTTATATCTCTATATTTCTGAAGCAAACATAATAATGCTACTTATTATTTTTAACCCCAAACTTATTTTGAAAACAAGAATATCAAATGCTTCTTCTTTGGTAATCTCAGGAAAATATGTCCATAAGACGTTTAAAGTGATGAATTATTACAATGAATCTGTTGCAAAAACTGTATTTTATGAGTTAGGATGACATAGAATATCTATCTTCATCATAAGGAAGAGTCTCTGTGAATCAGTTATGGCGTCAGCTCTCTAGAGCAATCAATTCTCTCCTCACTTGTGGGATAAATATATTTTACTGCAGTCATCATGCATTCTTGGAGACTGCTAAGGGCTTCAGACTGCTCTCCGGTTCATGGGTACATAAATTTATTTCTGTGAATGTAGCTCCACATGATATGCATATTGACTATATTAAGCAGAAACTTGCAGATTTATTCCCAAATGAATATGGAACATTAATAATATATATGTGTGTGTGTGTCATGTGTATATACATGTGTGTGTGTGTGTCATATATATGTATACATATTAGTCTTATTGTCCTGTCAAAAATTTTGCCTTCTCATTTAGTCAAATAATATGAATCAAGACACTTCAACAAGATTAAATACCTGCCCCTTAGGAAATCAGACTAAAGCATACTAAAGTTGAATCTCCCATCTTCCAACTCAGAAAATCATTTATGAACTGCTCAGGCTCAACCACGTACACAACAGAAAGAAACAATCCAACAAACCAAGAGAGACTGATGTGAAGTCCAACTGTGGTATAAATGGACCTACTTAATGGAAAATCAAGACTCCCAATGGGCTGGGACTCCTGCCTACTCTTGCTATATCCTATCTTACAGGAGCTCTGTTTGATTGCAAAAGAAATGAATGATATTGATGTTTGATAAACATTCTAAAAATTTATTGATACTGAAGAAACTCTGCACCTAATAAGTTATATTGTTCCTTACTTCCTCTGCATACATCCTTCTACAATTCTCTAGATGGTTTGGCTAAAGAAACTAAAATTTGCACTCAGGTTGGGTCTACATTAGTCAAATATCAATTAATTGATGATTTGATTTTGGAATGTCCAAATGCTTGACTTCTAGGTGAAACATCTGACTCTTTTCCACTTCATATGAAACTTCACTTTATATTGTACAGCTATAGTTGTGAAACAAGAATTCTATGAAAGGGGTTAAAAGTAGAATTAAATGACATTGAAGAGTTTCCATATTAAGTTTCTTAAAGGGTATCATGTCTGATTTTCATTATTTCAATGTATATTTCTCGGAGCCTGAGAACTTGGGTCAATGTTTTTAGATGTTACTAATATTAGCAGTGTTTTCTGAATGAGGGCAATTTCCTGATGTGGTTTTCTATTTACAGAGTAGTAAGTCTATTTTCTTTTAACATTTTTAACAACTACAAATTGAAAGGTTGTAGCAGTCAATAAGCCTGGGAGCCCTGGTTGCCTCTAATTAAAATGCCCATGTAAGAAAACAAGGGAATCTAGTGCAAATGTGATGGCTGTTGAGGAAAAGGACAGCTGATAACGTGTTAATGACATCATTTATAACGGAATCCCTGACAATTTCTTTCCTAACTACATTAATTCATTTTTTTATTGTGATAAAAAACCACATAAAATTTATCATCTGAACTACTTTTACGTGTATAGTTCAGTAGTGTTAAGTATATTCATATTGTTATGAAGCAGATCTCCAGAATTTTTCATCTTGCAAATCTGAAATTGTATAATCATTAAGCAACAGCTTGCTTCATTTTAACTATACCTTTATTTGTACATTGTTTTATTGTATTCAAACTACTTTTACACACATTATCTCATTTGACTTTTCTTTTACTCAAAATGTTAGCATTACATATACTTGAACACTTACAATGAGCTAAATATTGTGCTAAGTGCATAATAGCTATGCAAAATATATTTATCAAGTGAATCACTACGGAAATTACATTTTTTCTGTTTATGGCTTTATACTGTCCCATTCATATGTAATATAAAACATTTTACAGAAAATGTTTCACTATAGAAAATGTAAAATATATTAAACATATAGTTATCTTTAATAGAAAGTTCAATAGATGTTAACTTTATGGTCTTTTTTACTTTAAAATATTTTTATCTTTGTACTGACATTTAAAATATTGTATTATATGTTTTAGTTTCATTCCTCCACATTTCACTAGTGGCAATGAATATTATGATTAGTACTATTCTGCTGTCAGGAGATATTACAGACTCCTTGCTTTGGAAGCCAGGCTTTGGGGAAAATAGAACCATTGGTTCTCTTCCTTCTGGTATTCCTTCACATACACCCACACTTGTTCCTCTTTGACGTATAACATTTAAAAATTCACCTGCTCCAGGATGCTTAGAATCTATTCCCAAGGGACAGTGAATATTTTGCTTGGCTGTAACTAGAGGCATGTTTAATTTCTAATTTATTGCAGTCTTTTCTGTTATGGTTTGGATACAAATGTCTGGGATTTTTATTTTTGACCTGGCCTATGAGCTCTCTGATTTAGAACCAGTTACTTCTCTCGGAGTCTCAGTTTCTTCATCTGAAAGCATGTAGGTGACAATGTTATGTCATGGGGGTCACTGAAAAAAATATTTTGTGATAATGGATCTAAAAGGCTCTAAAAAAATAAGGTCCCTCTCAAATGTACTGGTTTATACATAGTAACCTGGTTAATTATAGTATTCATTCTCTAAAAGGGGTATGGATAAAGCATTGTAGAACAACTCTATTTTCTCAATGACTCACATGAAATGTTCCTCTAGTAGAAAAATGGGTCCTGAGATGCTTAAAATTTCTGATTCCATGGCAGGTTCAGTGATGCAGTCGATTCTCTGCTCCTGTTATACTCATAATTTCTTTCTCAGTTTACAAATTGCAGTGAAACACAATTCTGTATTTTAGGTTGTAAGTACCAAAGAATGTTTAAGATATTTCCACTCTGTTAATAATATATTTTTCTGTATTAGTGTGTGTGTGTGTGTGTGTGTGTTTAGCTCTAGAAACTGGGGAGGAATGAAAAATTCTAACAAGAAGACTTTACTGAAAAACGTTTGCTCTGTTAAAAATATATATGAAATTTGAGTACCTTTTGACTGCTGTGTGGCTGTCTCTATTTGGATGGCATGCCTGATGACATTAGAGAAACTGCCTCCTTTGTCATTTAATTCTGTCCACATTGGCCTGAGACTAAAGGTGTTGTGCTTGGCATAAGCTTTAGTAAATATCACCTCTAACTATAGTTGCTTTAGCCCCTTTTCTATTTACCATCATAGGTCAGGTTGTTTTTAAACTTCACACACTACTGGGATGCTGTATTAAATGTTCTCTCCCTTCCAAATCTCTCCTCCATTCTTTCTCATGTCATATCATGGCTAATCTGAAGCGCCACTTGGATCCCATGGCCCTTGTGGGCCATCAGCCCCGAGCCACTCATGACCACTCATCACTTGGAATGTGGTTAGTCTGAATTAAAACATCCCAACAGTGTAAAATGCACACTAGATTTTGAATAATTAGTAAAAAAAGCCACAAAAACACAATAATTTTATATTGATTACATGTTAAAATGATAATATTTTTGAAGAGTTAAAGAAAATATATTATTAAAATGGATTTCATTTGCTTCTTTTTTATTATAAAATATACATGTTTATTGTAACAAGGTAGATAATACACAAAGTTTGAAAGAATAAAATGAAAATGATCTATATTTTCACCATTAGATATATTCTGTTTATATTTTGGTGAATATCTTTTCAGAATTTTCTCTAACCATACAAAAATAATTCTTTTGTAAAAAATATATAAGATCATGTAACATGCTATGTAGTAGTTTGCTTTTAGTAGTTATTTAGTTTTTGTTATTTAGTAGTTTGAGGAGGCAGCTGCAAATATACAGGGTGGGGCAAAAGTAGGTTTATAGTTATTCTATGTAAAATAATACAATAACTAATAAATAATAATACAAAAACTAAACTCTGTGTTTCTCATACTCACAGCTGTAAACCTATGTTTTGTCCCACCCTATATGTAGAGGTACATTGTTTTAAACTGCTATAGGATATTCCATGGTATGGATGAACCATGATTTATTTAACCACTGCTGCATAACAAATCACACAAACACTTAGCAGTATTAAACAACAGCAATCATTTACTCTCTCTCATGGTTTCTATTCGGGAATTTGGAAAGAGCCTGGCTGCGCATTTCTTGCTTAGTTCCTCATGCTGTTGAAATCAGATGTTGGGTAGGCTGACAAGGACTGGATGATCCACTTCTAAAGTAGTTTAATCATATGGCTGCCAGGTTGGTGTTATCTGTGGGCCGGGAGCCTCAGTTTCCCTCTATGTGAGCCCCTCCATGGGGCTTCCTGAATGTCTTCATGCCATAGGAGATCACTTCCTCCAGAAAGAGTGATCCAACAGACCAATGCAGAGGCCTCATTGCATTTTATGATCCATCTGCAGAAATCATGTGTCATCACTAGCCCTATATTCTGTCAGTTGCACAAGGCCAGCTGTAACCCACTGTTGGAGGGGAGCACACAAGAGCAGGTATTACCAAAGCTCATCTTGGGGGCCAGCTACTCACCTGATTCTTTTTACATTGTAATGTGGGTGCTAAAAATTTTAAATTACATTTGTGACTTGCATTGGTGGCTGCAGTTATTCAGTTATTTTTCTGTTGGACAGCGCTGATCTACAGAATCAAGTTTAAACCTCTTTGCCTGGCATTAGCTCCAGCCTCACTCTTACTTCCCACTACCCCTTTTCCGTATATCATATGTTAACAAAATTGGAAGACTCACTGTTTCTAGAACATTCTTTTTCTACTACTTCACTCTCTTTGGGTCTTTTTAAACTCACTGACATTATGTATACATATATGGAAATTCATTTATGTATGCATATGGAAATTAGGGAATTCAGCATTGTTGATTACTTTTTATCTTAATTGATAGGCATGTTTCTTTTAAGGCAACATGGCCTCTTTCCTATAGTTAGGATTGCCAGATAAAATACAAGATGCTCAGTTACATTTGAATTTCAGATAACCAAAAAATAATTTTTTAGCACTGCACAATTTAGAACAGACTTATGCTAAAAATTATTTGTTTTTTATCTGAAACTCAAATTTAACAGTGTGTCCTGTGTTTTTATTAGCTAAAGCTAGCAATCCTACATAGTAGCCTTTCCAAAATTCTTCACAGAATGTACTAGAACATGCATGTAATATATTTAAATGTGATAAAATGAAAAGTAATCTACATGAGTGTCCAGCAGCTTTCATTAGCCTACCAGCTGTGAGTGCCACAATTTCTTTAAGACTAACCTAATAATTGAAATACAATCATAAAGCTGAGCTAATACAAGAGGGATTCTAAATTTTATTGCAATTTCTTTTCTATAGGAGAGCAGTGCTCATATTTTGAGGTAAATGTGGGTGAAAATAGAAGAAAAACATTCTTAATAAGAGGCATCACCAATACATGAGAAATGGTATCATCAATACAGCAAATATGTTTGCATCTTTTTCTCAGGCCTTAGTGTGAATGAAACCATATTTAAGTTTTATACATAATACTTTACTTTTATATGTAAAAAGCTTTGTGGTACTGCTGGCATAGTAGGAGAAGCAAGAAGTGCCAGTGATTCCCATAACAGACTCTCCTTTGCTGATACCCAGATATGCAAACACTTCTGTTTCCAGCTACCTGATTAAGCTTTCAAACTCCTAGAGACTTACCTAAGCCACAATCTCATTTGTTTACCCAGCACTACTGCTCTCCCATCTCTACATGTTAAACCTGTACAATTGCCCTATCAACAGTGTAAATAGAAAGGAAGCCTTGAGCTGTTTCATTTTTCAGAAATAACACAGGTAACATCTTCAGGCTGTGTGGCTGAATCTGGAGTCATCGTAAAGCTGAACGATGCTCTAATATAATCTTGGCACTGAGCTAAATAAATAAACAGCAATGTGAGGAAGGCACCATCTTGTTGCTGCATTTATTGTCCTTAGGTATTTTTTCACGGTGATAGGACCCTCTTTCATATTTACTTGAAATATTACATTTTCAAATGCGTACATTTAGATTTCGAGGCCAGTTTTCTTGTGCCTTTGCCTGTGCCAGCATCGTCTTAAACTTCACAGGAACTCCGTATGTATGTGGACTACTCAGTGAGCTCTCCCCAGGATTAGATGTGCTGATCACATCCAGATGGCCTCATTTTACAACTTCTGCCATCAGGTCATTAAATGAAATACATTCAGATAACTCCTGAATCCTCTAAGCAAATCTTCATTCTTTAGAACTACTTAAAATTAAAAATATGTGATTAGGTCGCCTTTAAAACACACACACGCACACACACAATTTGATCTCTGGCTCTGTGGTTTCTCCTTGCCAGATGCCATCGTGAGGAAAGGAATTAAAAGGGTTATGACTCTTATGTTCTCTTTTCATTTTAGCGACTCCATAACCCAAGTTGAAACTGATGATCCCAGACACCCACGTCTCCTGGTCATCATCATCTTTCATATTTAATGAATAAGGTCTGTATCGAGTTTTCAAGATTAGATTTAAATAACCACCTAGTGAATGCCAATTCATGGATCACTGGCTCCAGAGGTCTAAGTAACAAAATTAATTACTTGTTGACTTGGGCTGGCTACATCTGATTATAATTCTGATGCAGACTTTTTTGTATGTGGTTCCCTGCAGGACATTACAAATCATAAGCCTGCTCTGTTATTCAAAAGCAAATCAAAAGGATGTTCTCTTTCCTATACTATTGAAGTATTCTATTGACTGATTTATAAAACTAGACTCGGGATTAGCAGATGACACAGCCTACTTCCATTTAAGAACATGGATATCAACATCAAACTGAGGGTGGTTGTTTTTTTGTTTCGGCTAAAGATACCTACCATTCCAAAGCACAGTACATCTTTCCATTCCGATACAGAGTCGGTGGAATCCACATGCTACTGCAGTGGCTTCGCTAGAGTTTTCCCCTTTCCATTTTTTCTGTTTTCATAAGCTGCTAAACAGATGATACCATTACCTTCCTAATCATAGCAACCTGAAACCAAAAAGCTGATCTTTGACAAGGCCTTCCTACATTGTTCTTGCTCAGTCTTTCACAGCATTGCAAAAAACAGGCCCTAGCTACATCGCAGGGAAGAGGTGCATCTTGATGAAACGGTAGAAACTTGGCACCTATTGACTTTTGTGACAGGGTGTGAAGTCCTCAAAATTCAAGAGTCTACCAAAGCAATAAAAATTGGCTTTCCCTTCTATTTTGAGGTCCTTTAAGAGCCAGGAACAATTCTAACCTTAGAGATACCATGCAGCACAATCTCCTAATTTCAAACATTACAGTACATTGGCAGGCAAGGGGTGATAGAGCCAATGCGGGGTAAACAGATTATAGAGTCAGACAGCTGGGGTCTTAATCTTGTTTCTTCTATTTACAAACTGTGTGGCCTTGGTCAGTTTCCTCACCCACCCAAACTTCCATTTACTCACCACAGAACTAGGATATAATAGCAACAATAATAATTTCCATTTTGTGGAGTTGAGATGAGGCATAAATATAGCAAATCCTTATTATTTGCAGATTCTGTATTTGAAAACTCACCTATTTGCTAAAATTTATTTGTATGTAATCCCCAACTCAATACTTGTACTCATTCGTGGACATGTGCATGTGTAGAGCTGTGAAAATTCGAGTCCCCTGATACCCATGTTCCCAGATGAGGTCTAACAAGATGAAGCTCTGCTTTCTTGCTTCAGCTTTCACACTATAAACAACTATCCTTTCTGCAGTGTATTTAGTATTACATTTTTCACATTTTGGGGCCTTTTTTTTTTTTTTTATAATTTCACTGTTTAAATATTTAAAACAGGCCCAAGCATAGAGATGACTTGCTGTCTGGTGTTTCTGAGATCAAGAGGGCTGGGATGTGCATTATGGAAAAAAAACATTTGTTGGATAAGCTTGATTCAGGTATGAGTTACAGGGCTATTGGCCATGAGATCAATGTTAACGAATTAATAATATATATTAAATAAGGTATCTTTAAGTAGAAACACACCCAAAATAAGGTTATGTATTATTAATTGGTTGATGAAAATGTTGTGACCATAGACTCATAGGATCCTAACACTGTATTTTCCCTAGGAGCAATAATTCAGTATTCATTGATTCAGTGCTCACACTCACAGTGTCTTTAGACAACATAAGGACTACAAATAAAGAGGATTGATGGTACATAACTCAGAGCCTGACTTATGATAAATGTTTACAAAATGTCAATTATAAATAATAGTGTTATCATCACTACATAGATTTTGCATCATTATTTTAAGTTTTATGGAAATTCACAGAAACTTTTAAGAAGAAAAGGAGGAAATTTATTTTTCCTGGCTACAACATCTTCTCTCCATTAGTAGCAGCTAAACAAAAAAACTGGCATGAATCAATTGGGATTTATTATTGAATGACATTATTGCTGCTGCCCTACTGGAATTTCAATATGGCTCTAGACTCTAGCAGAGGACAACAGAGTGATGGAAACTCAAATCTGAGGACAAAAATCAATATATCTCAATTCACTGGCTTTACAAAATTATTTGATGGCCTCGGTGGTCTGAGACTTGATTAGGTATTAAATACTTTTAGCTGCCCTGGAGTCACTGAGATCCTGAAGTTCTCCACCAGACAAGTAATTGATATTGTCAGAAATGATGAGATTATCTGGCATATTCTCCCTTGCCAGTGAAGTTAAGAACTGGAAGCATAATAGGTTCAGGTTTAATCGGTTTAACGCAGCCATGCTTGAATACTTAATAAAGGACATGGAAGTTAGCACCAGGAAGTTTCTCTGAGAAACTCTTCCAATTCAATTGATTTAGAATGTGATTAAAAGCCCTTTATACAGTAATCCAGGAGCTGCTGTATGCTAATGACCGTGCTCATAAAGCCCATGGGTAAGAAGACATGAAACTGATCACCCAGCCTCCTGCAGACTCTGCACTATGAGTAGGATGAGCTTGAAAGAGATGGATTGGTCACAGCCCCTACCCAGGAAACCCGAACCCATCCACTTTCAATGACAATGCAGAAGAGAGAGATGCCAGTGAATCTGGTCATGTAGGCTTCACATAATCTTGTGGCTGTCTAATTTTCAGCCCTAGATAATTAGATGGAATGGACTCCTGTATCCTTTGGGAGGCTGGCAGACAGTGAGTACCACCCACTGTGGCTTCTGGCTTGGGAACAGGGGCTTTTCAGAGGTCCACTGTGTTCAGATACCTTAATCCTTATGAAATTAGGCTTGTTCTAGTGCAGCAGAAGACATCACAGAAGAACTCATAGCACCATCTATGTCTCATACAAGAGGTCTGCTAGCATTAGCAAAATGACCATAGCAATAAGTTTAAAAGGTTTAAAACTGAGAAAAATGGAGGCCACTATACTATATACAGTGAAGTTCAGTGGGCTGGTATCCATGCCCACATACAAATGGCTGCTGCTGGCTGTTTCTCCTAGGGATACAAAGGACCTTCCAGGCTCTCAAGCACATGAATCTAAGTCCCCATGTAGTGCTGAGTCCAAAGCAGGCTCGGCCAAATAAGACTATATGGGGCTATTACATAATTAAATTTGAAATGTGAATCATGTCTCATCCATTCATTTTCCCCAGTTCAGGGCACAGATAGTGAAGAACCATCAGCTCTGAAGTCATACAGATCTGATTTTATGGTTTATTATCTAAGTGACCTTTGGTAGGTTACTAAATCTCTCCTGAGCAGTCACTGTCTTTATCAGCAACCTGTTAGGACTGCTGCCCAGGCTTCATGAGATTCTGTAGGGAAAGTAATAGTGCCCGGCACATGCTGGGTTCTTAATAAATGTCAGTTTCTACCCCTTTGTTGCAAGAAGTAGATGAAGCAATGATACCTGAATTGACTTGGTCTTGTTTCTGTTCTCAATGTTGCGTTAGCTAAAAGCTGGATTCTTGGTTCTAATTTGCTTCTGTTTCTGAGGTCTGGCTCATATTTTACACCTCGGAGGTGACTTAATCACCCTGGCCTTGTTTTACATGTCTTGGCTCTGGTTTGTTTCCCAGATCACATACGCTTTGACACTTACAATAGCTTGCAGGCCTCTGTCCTAATTCTTGGCATATCCCCAAATATAAAAGGCAGAATTTCTTAGGTCTGTTCATTCATCTACTTTCCCCAAGAGGGAGCATACAGGAATACCTCCAAACATTCCTCTTTAATCCAGAATCCATGTAATAAAGTTCTATTGGGGCTTTCTTCATAATATTCTATCAGGCACTGCTGAGAGCATTTTTTTGACCAAATCTCACCTCTTTCTCTAGTTAGTTAATAATTAAAAGTCAGTTTTTCTAATTTTCCATAGTAGCTCACACTACAATAGGTTTCCCTAAACTTTCCTGTGTTTAAGGCAAGGTGATTAACCGTCTTACTTCTGAAGCACTGATAAGACAGCCTGTCAAGTAAAAACACATGTCCTTACTTTTATTCAGAAGTCTCCACTAGAAAAATTGCTTCTTAGTAAAAAGAGTTGCCAGATAAACTCCTTCACCTTCTTTTATCCTGAAAAAGCTTTTCTTTAAAGATTGTTAAAGGCTCTTTGGTTTTGAGGAGAGTGTGCTGCAGTTTGTACAATTAGTGTTCCAAAACAGAGTCACCTGGTGTATAATGAATCATGCCCCTTAAGATGGAAGTTTGAGGGTTAAGCCATATTTAACCGGAGGAAACAGAGATCCGATCATGAAGGATCATGAAGACTGTGCAGAGAACTGGTGAAGGTACTAGAGCCAGGGCTTCTGCTCTTGGTCTCTTACTCTACTCACTACGCCATGCTCTTTCACCTGCCATGGTCACCTAAGGAGCCATGGCCAAGTCAACAGACTTTTTTTCTCATTAACCATGAAGAAAATGTATTTGAGTGTGACCCACTTACCACGAACTCTTGTGGTGGTGTGTGCAGTGTGCAATACCAGAAGTCCCGGACCAGTACTTCAGCCGTACACTCATTTTAGTCCCATGCTTTCTGCCCCTCAGGGAGATGAACCCATTTCACTTGTATACCAGCCCCTCTGTCCCCTACTTTAGCACTCAATAGAGAGAGCTGGAAAATATTCCCTCACAAATGCTGTTGGCTACATGGAAGTTGGAGCATCTTTATTTAATTCTTTCTTGAAGTGTTTGGGTTTTTTTTTTCCCAATTAAAAGTGTGGGTAAGTGACTAGGTCAAATGGATTAGGCATTTCAAAAATTTCACAGAAGCACAGACTGTTCTAGTTGGATGTTTAACTTAGAAAGCAAACCAAACCAAAACAAACCAAAACAAAAGACCCAAAGGAAAAAGAAAAGAAAGTAAATATTCAGTGTCTTTTTAGAAGAAAAGGAGGCTTTATCTTGCTCAATAAAACATTAAGGGAAGTTATTCTTTGCCATCTAAGGAGTAGGTTGGCTGCATATTACTTACACAAAAAGTGTCAAAGATGTGTAACCAATGAAAACTCATGGTATATATATTTTGCATATGTCTTTCTAGTATATAAATAGTTAACAAGAGACATAGTGGCAAGGGTATTGGACTTGCAGACATAAGTTGAGGATTTCACTCTCAGTTCAATATCCACGTTAGCACTGAGAACAAGTTGCCTGTTGTCTCTGGGGTTCTGTCTCCTATATTTTATACAGTGGCTACTATTGCCCCTACTTTTTTCACAGTCTAATGGCAGTTAAATGTGATAATATTGTGAAAAGTGTTTAAACTGTTTGTAAAGTATAGGTCATAAATATAAGATACTATTTTTGGTGGAAGGCCAAGAACCCATTTCTTTGCTTCTTGGCATAACTCATCTATTCAACATGCACCTCAATGCTTGTGTAGTCATCCAAAACACTGCTTTCTTTGCTCATGTCATTTTCCTGCTCAAAAGGTAAAACAAAACCCCTAGTTTATCCTTAACCTAAACTCTTACTTCCCTTGCAGCCAAAATGTACTCCTTGCTGCCTCTAATCCTGCTCTGAGATTCCCAGCTTCTATACCCCTTGCTGGGATACTTGTCCTCCAAGACTGAGCTCCAACACAGCTTTTTCAGGTGACTCAGCATTGTATAAAAAGTACTATACTTGAATCCTGGCACATCTTCTGCCACCAAATAAGATTTGTGATCTTAGGACTTCAACTTTCTTAACTTAAGATGGAATAATAATATTCCCAAGGTCTAGATAAGAGGATTCCTCAATTCCTTTTCAAATCAGGACATTTCAAACAAAAACACAAACAAACAAACAAACAAACAAACAGAAAAACCCCTATGTTGTTGAGAGAAGTTCTAAAGTATCTAATTTCTTCATCACGCATAGTGCTTATTCTATTATGAAATGGTTAACTGACATTTGAATTCATTTGCATATAACTAACTTTTGCAATTGCCAACCTGAGGGTATGAATTTATATTCTTGCAGATAATGCATCACATGAATTTCAATTGATTTTAATCATGAATCATGGCTAAGTAAAACTTTTCATAGCTCAGATTTCTCATTTCTCAAATAATATATATTAAATAAAGGTATTTCACTGTGCAGAGAAGTAAAAGGCTTTGTGTACCAAGGGAGAAGCACAGAGAGAAAGAATTTGAATTTAGCAGGGTTTCTCATTATGACTCAGGTTTTGGCCTTGAATGCAAACCTTTAAGTGAAGAGGTGGAACTAACAAAGCACAATTTCTCTGGATTTATGTGCAGTTAATAAAAATGTCCGTATGACTTTTCATGAAGTGCTAGAAGTATTTTCATTAATAATGGTAACTAAACATTGGCATAAAATAATTTTGTTAAGCAGCACACTTTATAAACCTTAGCTTCTTGGGAGATGAGACACCATAGCCATTTTACTGTAATATAAGGTCTGAGTTGTTAGTAATGAATGGGAAAGCCATTTTTGCTTGCACAAAATGTTTTAGATCATTCTTCATCCATTCAAACACTCCTCATTTTAGATATCTGACAAGTATTATACAGCCCTGTGATCTGTTTATCTTTAAATCAGTGGACAGAGGAAAGATTAATAAAAAGGCATTGATATCTAGGGCCTGCATTTTATCAGAAAAGTAATGGGGGATTTCTGTTAGATTGTTAACGTTTTCCACATAAGTGTTTATTAATACTAGACATATATTTAGTTTAATTATATGTAAAATCTATACCTGTTCACTTGAAATAGAACTTGAGTCAAAAACACAGCTGTTTATTGTCAATCAGAAAACTAGATCCTGAACAGATTCACTCCTCCTTTCCACACTTATTGTCTAACAAGTGCCAGTCACTCTTCTGGTCCAAGGGCTACAGCAGAAATAAAAACAAAGTGCCTGACCTCATGGAATTTGTATTTTTTACAGGAGTGGGGCAGACAGTAAAGAAACATACCAATGAATAATTAACATATTGCCTAGTAGAGGTAAGTTCTATAACAAAAACCTTGAGCAGAGTAAGGGTGCAGTGTGGTGGAAGGGCTATTTTAGACACAGGGGTCAGAAAAGCCCCTCAGAGCAGGTGACCTTCCAGCAGAGACCTAAATGAAAACATCTAGCAGGACCTGTCTCAGTCCATGAGTGAGACATGCTGTGGCCAATGCCCACGCATTCTACACTGCACTGGACTCTAGAAGAAGGACAGAGCCCATCCGTTAGAGAACCTATCACTGGGCGAAGGGACTGGTTTAGCATGCACGGAGTTATCAGAGGGTAACTGAAGATAAGCTGCATATTACTGATTCTGTGCATAGAATGGGTCCGGGGATGAAAGGCTGAAGCATCTGCAGAGTATCTGGAGAAAGTCTCATAAAAGATGTATGCCTTCACCTGACCCGCGTGGCTCAGGCGTTGAGCATCCACCTAGGATCCAGGAGATGGCAGTTCCAGTCCCGGTCAGGGCACATGCCCGGGTTTCGGGCTCGATCCCCAGTAGAGGGCGTGCAGGAGGCGGCCGATCAATCACTGTCATCATTGATGTTTCTCTCTCTCCCTCACTCTCTCTGAAATCAATAAAGACATATTTAAAAAAGAAAAAAAAAAATGAAATGCCCTTTATCAATTTTTTTTTTTTTTTAAAAAAAGATGTATACCTTCAGCTTCTAAAGATAAAAAGAATCCAAGAAAATGGAGGGTGAAAAAAAAAGAATTGGTGAGGAACGTGAGCAGAGAAGGGGAGGAACGAGCAGCGGCGCGGAACGGGCGGGAGGGAGCGACTGTGCAGAGTCCTAGGGCCGCGGCCCTGTGGGGCGGACGGGCTCGTTTTCCCGAACCGCTGACGCCCACAGGCAGGCGGGGCTGGGGAGCGCCGGTTGGGTTTGGGGAGGAGGGGCAGGTCTTCTCAGGGCCCTGGCACTGCAAAGGGGGCGCAAGGAGGGACTGGGCAGCCGTTGCTTACAGGGGTAATGTGCTGGGGAGCGGGGAAGATAGGTGGGGCGGGGTGGGCGCGTTGGGAGGGGCTGCAGAGCATCTGCGGGCGCGTCCAGAGCCCGAGGGCGCGGAGCCCAGCGCGCAAGCGGCGCCCTGCCCCGGGAGGCGGCGGGGGGGGGGGGGGGGGGGGCCGGGGGGGCGGGGGGGGCGTGTGACCGTGAGGACACGGAGACAGGCTGGTTAGACGAGAATAAGGAGATGCAATCTCGGTGGTTTTCTAAAGAGAATAAAACAGGGAAAGCAGCAGAAGTATAGGAATGAGATGGCTGGGGAAAGACTGCAGTGCCGTGAACTTGGAGCCATGGTTTCCACCCGTGCGTACCGAAAGGTTCCTCGGAAACCACATTGATCGTATAATGCCTGGACTTGGCTGGAAAGTGAGCGATCTGGCGGGCCCTGGCAACCTGAACCATTCTCCCCAACCGAGTTTCTCTCCAGGACCTTGTGCTGGTTCCCTCCAGTCCCCGCGCCCCGCGCCCCGCGCCCCCCGAGCGCCCGCGCTGCCCGCGACCAGGCGCCTCCCGCCCGGCCTCTCCCGCTCCTGCCCTCGTCAGCCCGGCCTCTCCTGCGCCAGCCTTGTCATCTGGGTAGTAGTTCAAGGCAGCCTCTTACCGAGTTAACGTACCCATTGCTCTATAACCACTGGAGTCTAAAGACAGGCCTCAAATACGAAAGCTTCCACGTGCAGGGCAAACCGGGGGAAACGGCACTGGAGAGAAAATGCGGGTTTTGAGCTGCAGAAACTTGCTTTCTTTAATTTGGAAAATAGAAAAATCAGGATCACTTGCAACTAAACATTAAAAATTCTATAAGTATTTTTCGATAAACAAAATAAATCTGTCCTAGAAATAAATGGAATCGTTGAGTAATGACAATATTAAAAAGTCAGAGATATTTCTTAAGCCTCTTAATTAGTTAATCTTTTTAGAGTGAGTCAATATTAATCTCATGATAGTACTGTTGCTCTGGACCAATGTGCCCAGAGCCTTTCAATGTTTATCTTTTTCATTAGCTCTCATTACTATTAGAAATATTCAGTTGAATTGTTAACTCCTAATAATGAAGCCCATCAGAAGACTCCAGAAGAACATGTTTGGCATTGATGAGTAATGAAAAGTAAAGTAAAATGTTTCCCCTCAGAATTGAGAAATTTATTAAATTATCGTTTCCACTATTATTATTGGGATTTACCTAGTCTATTTATTTAAGGTAATAGCTAATCATTTGATTGTTTATGAATGATTCTCTACAGATTAATATACTGAAGTAGATTTCTCTGTTATTTGCTCTTGTAACACAATTTATTTTTTCAAATATAATTAGAATTGCTTATCAGCATTTTCTTCAAATTCTCAGCCTTTAAATCTCATTGAATAGATGAAGTCACAAAGGAAATAAACGTCTCAGTCAGTTCAGGAACCCACATTCCCAAACTCTAAGTTTCCAGACACTGAGCCAGTCTGTCTTTTCTTAAGAAGTTTCACCTGAGAGTTGGGGAATTGCGTTCTTCTGAGACTAGATTCTGGGTGGATGAATTTCAAATGACTGGTCTCTGCTTTTCTCTTTTATGGGAAATGAACTCTCCTTGGGGTTTTTGTAAATAATTGCATTTTAATGTCCTGAAAGAGGGAAACTACTAGAACAAATGGTCTGATTTCCAGTGTTTATTAAGACATGTTAAAATAATGAAAACACTGAGATGTCGTTTCCTCTCAATAGTCTGGATATCAAACGTGTTAACCATATAATTTGTTCAATTATAAGACATCTGCTGTGGCTCTCCTGTGTGCCAGACAATGTGATATGAGCTGGGGAAGTAAACGTGAATTATAGTTGACCTCTTCACCCAGGGAGCGAAAAAATCTAGTGCAAGAAATAAACATGTAAATAAAAAATTGAACAACAATGTGAGGAATAGTGATGAAGACAAATTTTACAATGGTTATGGAACCCTGTGGAAGTAGTTTATGCCATTCCCTAATTTGTATTGCCAAGAGGAGTACAGGTACACACATATGTACAGCTGTTGCGTACACACTTGAGATGTCCTATTAGTTAGAAATATTAACGTGTAAAGTAGCTGGCAGAAACATTTTTGCATGAAGTTCACCATGGGTGACATAACTGTCCTCAATAAATTCAAATACATCATCTTCAGAGATCTCAATGACTTTACTACCTGCATTCATAGGAATAAAAAGCATGTGCAGTGTGAATGTGTTACTGCTGCTAAATCAAGACACTTGCCTGTCTTTACATTTTTCTCCTACTTTTAATCTGTCTTGTTAGAAATCCCTGAAACGCCAAGGTGTCTGAATACCACAACTGAAGTGGAGAGGAAGAAAGGATCAGAGAATTTAATTGAACATTCTACCTCATGCAATCTTATAGCAAAATGTTCCTGGAAAAATCCTGTATGTATAAAAAATATATTTACCATGCTAGAGTTTGAAGACTACAATTATGTTTTTAGGCTTATTGTATTATTATATTCATAAAGTGGTTATAACTTCACACACCATTAGCACAGGTGATTCTGTGTAGGTACTCTTACATGATAAAGGCAAAGATATTTTTTCCCATGTTCTATAATTTAAGACTATATGCAAATTTA
The DNA here is from genome assembly GCF_054644295.1 of Miniopterus natalensis. Lineage (NCBI taxonomy): Eukaryota > Metazoa > Chordata > Mammalia > Chiroptera > Miniopteridae > Miniopterus > Miniopterus natalensis. Next base: position 39,537,313 of record NC_142082.1, read on the forward strand.
TAAACATATAGGTATAAAAAGAATTTTAATATCTAGGAGTAAAAACATCTGGTAGGCCAGCCCTTTATTTGTTGCCCAGCTTTGAAATGAAAACAACTACCTCCATTCTGGAAAGATGCTAACATTTCCATTTTCTCTGAACTTTATTTATTGTACCATATTCATGTTATACTGGATTCATTGTGATATAATAAATTTTAACCAAAGAAAGCATACCCAAATTACAGGGAGCTAAATATTTTTGTTTCTTTTATGTCATCTTCCTATGCAAGGCAAAAATGTAATCATTTTGCTGACTAAACACCTATTTACTTCCAAAAGTCACAGGCAAAATATTAGGCAGGCACCTGGTGCTGATGTGCCAGAAACCGGGTGAGGTTTGGGTAATTGTCTGCTTTGCTTCCATCCTCAACACTGGGCATCAAGGAACAACCATTGTGACCTTTCTATCTGATCTCAAGGGTATGCAAAACATAACTTGCTACTGTGGAGATATAAAATTCTATCGACATAACATCAAGTAGGAGCTTCCTGAAGGAGAGTTTATGAGAGTTGGAAGTTATCCAAAGGGGTACAAGCAGTTTAAATCCAATGTGATTTTTGAAATCTGTTGAAAATCATTTTTAAACCTTCATTATAATCTTTAAAACATAACCTCATTTATCCTGCATGTAATAGCCTTCTGAAAATATTATATCACATATGCTCTTGGAACAGGAGAATGAAACACACTTATCTGCCTCCTTTTTAAAAAGTAATATTTTTGCTGAGCTGCTGAAAATGAGTCATTTAATCTGTACTTTCACGTGATTGCTACCCTGAAAAAATGCATGGGAGCTATTGAAGATCTTTGTCAAATAAATTATGATGTTTGTAATCTCAGTATTTACCATTGGGTTGAAGAGATTCACACTGCTGGGGAAATACTCAAACTGCTAACGTAGGGTCCTCTAATGTACACTGATTTCTAAAACAACACAATCCCTACCGAATCCACAGATTTTACTTAAATTCTAACACATAGTTTCATCTTCATTTTTAAATGACAACATTATTGCTTTTATTCTTACAAACAGCATGATTTCCCAAGTGGCAAATACATGGGAACTAGTGCAGTTTGTATGGTTGACTATGAGTCTTATTTTCACATATCATCATTGATGAGTCCTAAATTTCCTCTCGAAGGCTGAACAAATCTCTAATGGAAAATTCAAGATTATTTAAAGGCCTATCCTGGAGGGTCTTCAGGCTCCTTAGTGACTCAGGAGAGAACGGCCACAGCATGGATGCGTGACACCATCTGATGTTTGGACCTAAGTGACAGGTTTCATTGGCAGATTTCCCAGGTCATCGCTTGCCGTTAGCCCCCATGGTGAGGTTCTGTAACCCGAGGTCCATGTTGGGAAGGATCTCTTCCTGCTGCCATGAGGAGGGGAGTGAAGAGTGAAGATACTAAAATGAAAAAATGATTTATTCTTAGGCCCAGGACTACTCCTTGTGCTAAATAGACAAATGGAAATCTAACCAGAGGCCCCTAAAATGAGTTCTATAGAGAATGTCTCTACATGCAACGCCTGTGACCACATTCTTGCCAGCATTATGGTAGCTCTATTTTTGTGCTGAGCTCTGTCACAGCAAAATCTTGAAATCTTTATTTTAAGGAGGTTATGATATGGGATCAAAGGAATAATTTTTTTAAAGCTTTTGTAAAAAGCCTTGCACATTTCATGAGTGGACTGCTTTCATCTGCAAATATTTTCGGAGAAGAGTAATGATGACGGTATCCCTGGATTGCAATCAAACAATTGATTTGGTTCAAAGTCATTACTAAACTACTTATTCTAGCGCAGGGCTGGCACTCGCATTTATGGCCATTCGATGCAGAAGTCAAGGAGGAAAAGGGCTGTCTAGAGAGTTCATGTGTGAGTTGAAAAATAATTAGGTGTAGACATGACTCTGTTCCTTGCTCCAATGTGGAGATATTCTTTCTCTTACAGCCACAATTTCCTGAATAGGGCCCAGCATTTTTTAACTCAGGGTCTTTGCACATGTTGCTTCTTTCCCTTGCAGGCATTCCACTCTCCTGACCTCACTCATCTTTCAACTTTCTCACTAGTATCATCCTTCTGGTTTCACCTAGGTGCCATCCTCCCAAGGCCTTGGGCATCACCCCTCCAGTCTGGGGTAGATGGCATCCTGTGGTCTTCAATGAGCACTAAGCATACATCACATTGCCCTGTCACTGTTTGTCTGTCTGTCTCCTCCTGCGAGACTGCAGATATCCCATGATCAGGAATTAGGGCATCATCACTGATTTTCTGGTGGCCAGGAGAGTGCAAGTTAATATATGAAGGGCTTTCTCACTCCATCCATGGGAGGGTAGAAAGAATTTTAAGCAAGACCTACTATGTTTCAGGACATTAATGCCATGATATCAATCTTTTTTTTTTAAATCCTCACCTGAGGATATGTTTCTATTTCATTTTATTTTAAATATTGTTTTGTTGATTTTTAGAGAAAGAGTGAGGGAGAGAGAGAGAAACATCGGTGTGAGAGTGAACATCCTTCGGCTGGCTCCTGCATGCCCCCTTCTGGGGATCAAGCTTGTAACCAGGCATGTGCCCTGACCGGGGAACGAACCGGCAGCCTTTCCATGCCCAGGATGACGGCCCACCAAGTGAGCCATACGCACCAGGGCGGTTTCTATTGATTTTAGGGAGAGAGGAAGCGGGACTGGGAAACACTGATGTGACAGGGAAACGTTAATCAGCCGCCTCTCATACGGGCCTGCCCGGGGATGGAACCCTCAGCCTAGGTATAGGTGGTGACTGGGACTGAATCGCCAACCTTCTGGTGGGAGGGTGCTCCAACCAACTGAACAACCCAGCCATGGCGCTATCAGTCTTCATTAAATACTTATTTTCAAATAACTATATATAGGTTATACACAAAATGTTAAAAAAATAGACACATGTAAACTATCAGTGGCAACAATTAGAGAGTAACTTTTATTAAACTCAAATCAATGTCCCTCCTCAGTTTTTAGTTATTTTATTATCTTACCTCTACATGGTCTCGGAGGGGGGAAAAAATTCACTGGAGAGCATGGTCAAATATATTTAGAAGGGGAAATAGATGGAAGGAAAATACATTAATCATGCTTGACAGTGAATAAATGCTTAACTGTGTACAAATACCTTCAAAAATCGCTTAGGAAAGTTCATCTATATGAGAATTCAAACCCTGTAATTCTCTCAAGGACATTAGACTTTTGGTGAAAATCAAAATACTGTAGCTATTATTACCTTTGTAATTTTTATTTTTTATGGTGACTGCACAGCATAGCAATTCACATATACTTCATGGCATTATTTTTAAGACAAGGGGATTTGACTAGATAAACAGTGATGTAACTATTGCTGCTTTTTTAAACCAGCAGCTCTCTGAAATTTTGTCTTTTCTGAAGGTCTGGACTAAGGAAAGGCACACTGTTTATGGATGTATGAATTTATATTCCAGGCCATGGGACTTCTTTATCACTTTTCTTGGAGCTCCAGATAAAACCACAGATACAGCCTCATGACTTTCAGAGCACATTTGTAATTGAGCTCTGCGTTGAATAATTTCCTTTAAGCCAGGCAGACTTTCAAAAAGAACAAAGGGCCTGTGGAAGTCAGGCGGGAAGCTTCTCAAAACAGAGAAACCAGATAGATTTCTGATCATTTACATGGCCAATTAATAAAGTTTTATATTAGTGAAATCTTCTAATTGTTCATTGGAATCTTTAATCAAATCATAAGTGATCCTAAAAGGGACTGTGACTGTAATATACACCACATGCTTTATTCTAGATTATAAATGTATAATTTTCAGTTAATTTTAAAAAACCCTCTACATGGAAGACTATTCATCATTGACATTTCAAAGCTGAGTTAACTAAATATGCTTTCATGCATAAAGAACAAAGGTGGAATATAAGAAATAATCAAATGCTAAAAAACATAGGAAAGACTGATTGCCTTTCAAGGTCAAGATGGCACATGCCAGGCACACATGCCAGAATGAAATCATTCCTTCCTTTCTTTCCCAGGGCAGCACTATTAATCGGTCCCAGGGCTCATTCATGCTGAGCCCAGAGGTGACCTCAGAATCCTTCTCAACACAATTCCAGGCAGCCACGAAGCGTCTATTGGATTAGGGAAACCAAACACCACTTCTGTTTTTAAATTTCCTTTGTACTTTCATGGGCATCACTGCTCAATAATGTCAATTCAGATTTATATTCGTTGTCGAAAGGGACGAGAGCGCATCTACTTCAAGCAATTGCTGCAGAATCACCAGAAAAAGTGGAAGCTCTGTTTAAAACTTTTGGGGGCAGAGACGCCTGCCTCATTAACACCCACATCACTTTCAGGCAACTCCAGCCCTTGGAAAGGTTAGAAATGTCTTCCTTATGTTAATTCAAAATATGTCTTTCTGTGATGTCCTCACAGAATAAATCTACTTCCACTAATGAAAGATGGACTGTAAGAATTCAACAGAATTTTCACATAGTTCTTCCTTCAAGCTTCTCTTTGCTAAAAGTATATTTAAATGTGTCACTAGTACCTCATGGGGCATAGTTTCCAGGTCCTTCACCAACTAAAAAGGACAATTATTATTGTGAATGATTAGTTACAATTAATATTTTAATTATTATACCATCCACCTGGTAAAATCCATTTTAAGCATAAAAAAAGAAAAAGGGTAGACCCTCTATCATCTTAATTCTTTGCATTTATAGAAACCACAGCTTTTATAGATAATTAGATCTGATTTGATTTTGTCTATCAATGTACATCATTTTATAATGGTTGGTGAAGCATCTACCACTGGGAACAGGCAGAAACATATTTTTTCTCCATGAAACTGAACACAGTGGGGTGTGTGAGGTAAAGTTAGATCATCTTTGTCCTGAACATGTCCATGTAACAATCTTTGGCTAAAGCTGGAAACCCAGAGGCTTGTGTACACTCTGTTTCCATCCCTTTGGCCATTCAGGTGGTATTGATTCACATCTACTGTCGTCAACACACAAACACACTCTCAGCTCACATCCTTTAGCCACAAACAGATTAGCTGTTTCATTTAAAATGATTACCAGAAAATATAGATATATAGATATGATAAAGATACATGTATAGATATAGATTTGTCTGCATTTAATTGACTCTAACAATTTTGGTAGTAGATTAAGGCACATTAAAAAAAGTATGGGGAGGGGAGGATATAGATTCCAGTGTTTGTTCTTTCATGTATTTTGGGCAAATATTTTTGCTTTTATATATCTTTTCCTCTGTGGGTAAAATAAAATTATAACACCAATTTTTTTGATTTGTAAATAACTATCTCCAAGTTTCAATTTGATACGTATCAGTTATTATATATTGCACATGCTCCCCAATCTCTTAGTCCAGTCCTTGGTAACTTAGGGATTGGAAGAGATATTTTTTCAATTAAGAGGAAGTTGTCAGTTATAAAGTATATTCCTTATTAGTTGTAGAGAAAGTCTAGTGGCCTAACTTACTACCTAAAAGTGGTTATACCTTAATTTACATTATGATCCATAATATTTTGGAAAGTGAAGAAACCCAGTGGAATTAACATTGCAATGATCATTAAAGTCTGCCCCCCAAATAGTCATTGAAAATATTAAGACTATCTAGTTATATTTCATGCAAAGATGTTAGCTGGAACTGATGAACAGGCTTCAAACATCTGTCCCAGATAGCTTTTCCAGAAAGGGAATTAATTTTTATATCCCCATACAGCTTTTATACCATATTATAAAGTGAAAGTGGTCAGCAGATAAATAAAACTGTGACTTCCTTGTAGAAAGGGGCTTGTCATAATCACCTCTGGTTTCCCAGAGCCCACAGTGCCAGGCATTGGGTAGACGCTCAAAAAAATCTTTGAGTGAATATTGAGACTTGGTTATATGCACCCCAGTCCTCTTCACGGGGTTTCAGAATCTCCTTGGAGCTCAAAGAACTGGCCAGATGAAGGCAAAATTGCCTTTAGATAAAGTTACATGTAAGAATATTTCTTTTATTAGAAGTTGAGTGATAAAGTACTTTAGCTTCAAAAGTGGTCTTATCAGTACCCATACTTATAAACTGGGGGGAAAAAAAGAGTATATATCACATTGATCTATTAATTTTGTTTATCTAAAGAAATAACAGAACACTAAAACATATATACAAGTTATATATTTACAATAGAGAAAATATAAAAATCATGGAAATCACTTCTGACATTATTCTTTCCAATAAATATGATGAATCAACATTAAGGAGCACAGCTATAAACATTTATGTACCTGTGAACAGCATGGGGTGAATAATTGGATAATAAGGCTGTACAAATCCAATTTTAAAAAATATAATTACAAGATTAGACCATGAATATCTACAGTGGTTGTAATAATATATCTTGATTTTACTGAAGTATTTGATATAGTGTCTCATAAAATTTTATTCACTAAATTAATTTATACTGTCTATTCTAATTCACTGAGCACTGTCCAAGAAACCAGACTTGATCATGTGTAGGAAATAAGATTAAGAGCAAATAACAGAGGTTAAGAAATAACAAGGACTTATGTTTCTATGCTTCAAAAAACTTAATAAAATATCTCGGGCATTCAGCATTGCTTAACCCTTTGCCGATTCATCAAAATGTAAATGTTAATTTAGTGTATCTAGAAGGATTGAAGGATGCTCAGCCTAACTCACTCTGACTTCTAACAGTGCCTGTCTAATAGTAGACACTCAATAGGTAACTGAATGAAAAAATAAGTAGTACCCCAGAGATGCTACACATCACTACTTCAGATGCACGGGGGGGGGGGGGGGGGGGGTTTGCTCTAAGGCTTGGTCGTTGGCCTAAGGCTACGAGCCTGATAAGCATTAGAACCAGGACCATAACTTAGGTTTCTTGAGTCATGATAAGCACTCATCTTTGCTAGGTGTTTAGAATTCAGAGGTTCTACCTAAAATATATAGAACTGTTAAGGAATTTATAGAGCAATGTCAGAAAATAAGAGAAGAGAAAAAACACATTATTCAGCATGTTTTTGTTGCAGGGAATGCATTTAACTGTGCATTATTCCTGTCGTGTGTAGTAATGACATTGAAGCTACCCTTCACAACAAGAACTCCATACGAGACTTCCCATTAGCCATCAAATTCTGCAGCTGCTTGCTGTAGCCAGTTAATGTGACTATGGGTTTCATCTCGGGGCTCTATAGCATGTCTTCATCATAGATGGGACACTGAAAAGCTGCTTTCATGCTTAACCCTATTTTTTTCTGACTCGATAGCTGAGACTGATCACACGCTGCCTTGGTTTCTTTGCTGTGAAGCTTGGCTAACACTTATTCTTTCTCCACTGCAGACTGACAGAGGAGAAGATTAATGGGCAAACCATATGTCACGCCTTTTATTAGTGTATCATCTTCAAAGCCATGTGAAGATTTAGCACTGAGGTGACACATCACAAAAAAACAGGCACCAAGATCAAAAGTTGTCATATTTCTAAAGATTCCTGTTACTTAATCCACATTTACTTAGGTGAGTGTAAAAATGCTAAAATTCTCCAATGCTTTTTGGTGAAGCTTCAGAAAAATGCTTAAATATCAGAAGGCAAATAATGAGTAAGCCATGCCTACTTAGATTAATTTAGAAACATGCTCAGCAGTGTGCGAATATCTGAAAAGACACCAAGGGTGCTTGAGAGTTTTAGGGGAATGATAATAAATCATATTGTCCATTGGAACTAGAGCTCAGTTAGTGGCAGGGATTCAGGTAAAAAATAGGATTAAGTTCTGCAGGTAGATGTGATATAAGGGAGCTTTTTTTTTTTTTTTTGTTAATCCTAAAATGAGGATATTTTTTTCCATTGCTTTTCAGAGAGAGTGGAAGGGAGAGAGAGAGAGAGAGAAACTTCGATGTGACAAAGACACACCCACTGGTTGCCTGCCGCAGGTATCCCAACCAGGGTTGGGGAGCAAACCCGAAACCCAGGTACGCGCCCTGGAATGGGAATCGAACCCACAACCCTTCGTTGTGTGTGGGCCATGGTCTAACCATTGAAACACACCAGCCAGGGCTAGGGGGGCTTTTAATCCCCTAAAGCTGGGAGTTTAAACCCAGAGCCTAGTATGGATTCTGAACAATAAAAGCAGAGAATGATCGTATCAGAGTGCTCTAGGAAGGCAGGCAAGCTTGGAGAACTTTGCTTTACTAGCTTGGAAATACACTTGAGTGGGGCCACCTTGGAGATTCAAGAGTGATCCTGATCATTTGCAAAGGACAGGTTTCCCTGGTAAGACAAGAAATGGACAAAGATAGATCAGTGATTCTTAATGAGCCAAATAGGCTGTGGGACTTATTCAATACATGTTTCCTGCCTCTACCCAAAATTCTGGGGCTTCCCTTGGGACCAAGTTGCCAGCCTGCTTCTTTTGAGGAGTGAGGGAGCCAGTGTCTCTGATGGGAGAGTATTCCTTTCCCAGGTATGTCAGGATGAAAATGAGATGGAGAAGTACTGATAGAGGTAAAAGGAGATTAAGTGAGAGAGGGAAAAAAAGCTCATTATTTTGACTGTTTTCCTCTAAATCAATCATGGTAAGTATGTTTTAAATAGATTGAATGAAATTTAGATATAATAACCAGTGTGAGTTTAGAAAGTATTTTAGAGATAATGTAAAACAATCCCTTCATTAACATATAAAAGTGGTCCAGAACAGCTAAATTGTTTGGCTGAGGTAACACCGTAGGAGTCAAAGGTCAGACTCAGGCAAGGTCTCTTGATTGCTGTTTACACAGCCCTGGGCAACTCATTCAGCAGAGGGGCCAGAGATGGAGGCACAGGTTCTAGGACACAGGGTCCTCCACTAATGTACTCAGCTCTCCTTTGTGCATGTTGTTAGCCTCAGTGTCAAGGAAACATTTCCAACCCTGGGAACACCAAGGACATTGGTGGAAGCATGCTTTGCTCGAAAGAATTAGAGAAAAACTAGATAATGATATAAATGAAGTGTGAATAAAGTGCTGAAACTTGAAGTTTCTTTCATCTATATTTTGTAAGACTGTGGTTAATGATTTTGGAGAAAACAATCTCAGAGATGCCTCTCTTTGCTTGTAGTTCCGAATAAAGTGTTTTCCTGATGGGAGTATTAGTTCCCCCAGCACGAAAAGATGAGCTGTGAGGGGTCAGGCTTTGAGAGAGGACAAGCAATCCTTTCTTTTCCGTTTCTGCAGTTGTTACTTCATGGACGCCTCCCGCATTGAATAGGACAGTGTAAGAAATCCCAATGCAGACAAAGAGAAAAACAAGTATGGAGCAAGACACAAACAAGGCAATTTGGCCTGAGAATAATACTTCACAGTCACAGTTTTTAAAAATTCCTACTTCTGTAGCCTCAGGCAATGCCATCTGTTGTTTTTACCCCCTAGCATTCTACACCATGGCTAAGCATAACTGCTTGGTGAAACGTAACCGCCTCCCTTGCAACAATATTCAAATGTTTTGTGGAAGAACTAACTCTTCACTGGGATCACAAAGGGATTCCCACACAGAGCCTGGTGCTGCTAAATCTACTTCCTCAGACCGAGTCAAGCATGTTTTACATTTGCTGAGCATGCGAGTTTCTCCTGGCAGTTGGGCAGGGAGAAATTATTTCATTCTCGAAGAGTTCTCACTCACAATTGTTCTGGAAAGCTGGAAGAGTTGGCGGAAGTCTCCAAGTGAAGGCTTTCTAAGTATTCATCACTGGAGTAATCAATGACATCATTTAAAACAAACAAGCCTGACACCGATGGGCCAAACCTCACACCATGATCAGATGCTCAGGAGAAATGACACTTGATTACATGAACAACAACCAAAGTTCACTAATAGCCAGAAGAAAACACCCTCATGCATTATTCTGTTTCTATTGTGAAACTGGCAGTATTTTACCCCAGTGAATTATTTAGATATTCGTCAATAACTGTAGGTTATCTATCAGGTTAAGTAATGTTAGATTATCTATGATTCTGACCGACCTATGGTGAGACTTGAATACCCTGTGCTCAATAATGCAAACTTACTTAATTCTAGCCAGTTCATACCACTCAGCATTTCCTTTGTGAATGTGTGTGTGCATGTGTTAGATAATGCGTTCCTTCTGTAGAAGGCTTAGCCTTACTTACAAAAATACATAAAATAAAGTAAGATTAAAAACAATCAAGCTAAATGGAAAACGGTAGCATATTTGAGTAAAAACAGAAGGGAAACAGTATGTAGAAATTTGGTGGGTAAGATCTCCCATAGTTACTAAATCTGGTACACAAATGTTGTTATTCCAAGTTTCCTACAGGACAAAACAAAAAAAGAAATATGATTAGTTCAGGAGATTGACCAGTTATTCAGGAAATTCGATTGACATTTCTTCCATAAAGGACATTAAATTGCTTGGTAGAGAAGATCCCTGCTGTAAATACATAAACATAGTTTTTCAATGTAAAATAAGGGGATACTTATAACTAGAGTAAGAGAATCAAGGTTTGTCAACATTGAGACTATCCAGAGACTCTATAACACACATGTCTTTTAGCTTCACAGAATATACTTCACCAAGGACTGGTTCCTCTTAAAATTGGGCAGGTTTCTTGTAGTCAACCTTGGGTCCTAAACTGCATCACAAACCACTTTTCCCCCTAGGGTTGACTCTCCCCTGCTGGGTATCACACGCTGGAAACAGGCTTCCTCAAGCAGATTTATTTTAAGGTTAGAGAAGAGGGTTAATGGCATCGCCAGGGCAGATCTGAAAGATTTCACCTCCCCCGAGTCAAGGGCACTGTAAAATCACCCAGGAACACGCTCCTCCTCTGCGTGAGGGATTTCAGCCTGAACTGCCCGGGGCGCCCGAGGCTGTGTTCGGAAGGTCTAACCCTGCTGCATCCTCTGCTAGCCATGCGCTGCCAGCGCAGACACCCTCCCTTTGCTCCTTGGGCAGGAGCAGTTATGAATATTTATTGCAGCCTCAGTTCTGGCTTCCATGTCTGTCACTGCTGTTCATCTGCTGAAAGCCAGAGTGCAAATCACCGCAAATCTGGCCTTCAATATGGCAGACAACTGCCTTCTTGTCTTGTTTAATAAATTGTATTTCTTTCATATGAAAATGAACGGAGTGAAAATGCTCCCTGCTTTATGGGGCAGTGATTTTGTAGTAGTAAGAGAGGATGCATACAGAGTAACGGGGGTGGGTTGTCTGAAGGCTTGCTAAGAATACCTCCTGCCATGGACTTAAAAATGAATGTGTTAATCCATGCTAATCTGGTTCAGTCTTTGCAAACAATTACATTTATTTTACAACCCACCTGCCACTCTGACTAGTATAATAAATATGCTCCACTGCTTACATATTTTCACTTTATTGTACCTGCAGGCAGAGGAAAAGCAAATAAAAAGATAATAATGCAGAATTTGATTAAAGTCGCTCAACAGTATATGCTACAATCGCAGATAGATCTAGTTCAATGTCTGATTTTTAATCAAGTTTAGCAAATTATCCTTTTACAAGATAAAAAAAGACTCTAAGTGTTGCTTGTACAATTACTTTCAATAGCTCCTTGAAAAAGGAAACTACTTATTTATTTTAATCAGAAAGTCTGCCAAAGTAAAAAGTTTGCATTATATTAATACATTCCCAGGAAGGCACTTGACTATTTTTATTCCAAAATATTAGGCTTTAATATTAGTGCAGGATGACATGTGGCTGAGTAAGGAGTGCTAAGGCCTCAATTATGAAAGATGGTCTTCAGATGCACCTTGAGATCTGTTCTTTGCACCCTTCTTTCTTGTTGGCTTTTGAGTTCTACTAGAAGCTCAAACATACTGGGGTGTTTGTGGTTAAACTATGTATTAAAGTATGGATTTTATTTTCCATTTGAGCTAGAGTGGTTATTAAGAGATCACTGTGATACTGGGGCATTCAGTGGTGTAAGGTAGCAAATGATATGAATGAAGGTCATTAAAATTCCATTTAGGAATTCTCTTCACTTCAATTCTGCACATATTGTCTGAGTACTTACTACATGCCAGGACTGTTTTAGATCCTTCCTCTCATGGATCTTACATTTTAGCAGGGCCGAAAGGTAATGAACACTCAAAACATGGAATAAGTAAATTTTATAGACTGTTAGGAATCAATAAGTGCTATGGAAAAAATAGAAACAAAGGAGCAGGGTAAAGGGAATCGGAAGGAGGGCAGGCTTCAAATCAAAATAGATATAGTTGTGTGTTACCTATATAAAAATCATTGATTTGCTCCCTTTTCAGTCCAAATTGTTTTTCTTCATTGTTGTTGTCCGAAGAAGGAATTGAGCCAAACAATAAAAGGAATCAGAAATATTTATAACTTTTCTTTTGATGGTTGAAAGCCAGAAGGAAGAGATGGAATTTTGGAAAGAGAGGGTAAGATACTAACAGTAAAGCAGAGATATGTGAGTGGGTAGTGTGGCTGCCTTGAAGGATAACAGGTCTTTAACAGCTGGGAGTAGGGAAGGAGGTTAAGGAGACACCAGACCACATGCATGTTTGGTTTTGGACACATTCCTTCCCTCAACCACCCCCTCCCCACCACCACCACCTCCATATCTGTAGTGACAGGCTGGCTGTAGTTATTACAGATAACACTTCTAAGGCCCAGTCAAGACAAGGGAGGAGTAGGTGGAAGACAGTTGGTATTGGAGAATGATGGGAGAAGCAGGAAGGGAATGCGAGGGGAAAACACACTTTTCCCTTTCCTGTAGGCATTCCTCTGAGAGATGAAGGAGCTTGGAAATAATGCACGGTAATCCACAACTAGCCATTGTTATTTTGCCTAAACAAGAGTATCTGATTACTGGTGGGGGGTGAGGGGGGAATGCTTTCTTGGCTGCAAGCGTATTTGTGTGAGTGAACAACATGTTAATGCCTAATCCTGAGCTTACTTAAACAAAAAAATTCTGTAAATAAAACATAAAGCTTTTTTTTTTTTTTTTTTTGGTTTTGTTTTCATTTTTAAAACTTTAATCAAGAGAAAACTGGGGCTGAGCCAAGAATGTTGGCTAAACCTTGTGCTCAAAATTCTAAAGACTTGGAACATAGACTTTGGAAAGTAACAGTATGATTTAAGAAATGTTGAAGAAAGTATTGAGTAGCAACCATTTTGAGACTTGTCTGCATTTATTCTAATTTATCTAGACCCACAGCTCCTGGGTGTGTGGCTTCCTACCAACCTCCAGCACTAATCATCCAAATTAGAGAAATATAAGAAGAAAACTCACCGCCCAATGACAGTAGCTAGTCTGCCATCACCAATTTCTTCTTTTTTTTCAACTGTCACCCTGTCACTGCCTTAGAGATCATCAGTCACTCTAATTAGTCTTAGCAAAACTGCAATTAATTATTGAAACTTGAATGTTTATTTTGCTCATCAGGTACACATAAGAGCTAGCAGAGTCCCTAGCATCTAGGAGGGGTCCAATGTTTATCTAGCACTTTAACGAAAAATAATATGTAATGAACTTTAATCTTTAATCTACAATCTAGACACAGTAGATAGTGTTTGAAGTACCCTACATGGGAACTAATATCCAAGGGTAACTTCTTTAGCACATGAAGCACCATCATTGAAATCTATACCAGAGAGTTGGTTAATTAGTGGGTTTTATAAGTAATTTGTCACTAGTGAAATGAGTGTTCAGAATAGAGGCTATTGAGCCTCCAGTGGACTGGATAAACACAGTATCTGAAGAGATTAGGTCCTGGAGCTTCATATCTTTCAAGCAGCACTGCACATCTACTGTCTGCAAGATCTAGTCCCCCCACTTCATTGGAGTCTCTGCTGTCTGACCCCATGTAGAGATGTCAGTCTCCTCTATATGCCTGGAATGACATCATTCATGCAAAAAACTGTTGGAGTCTCCCAAGGATAGAAAGAACTGCCCTAGACTTATAAGAACAGGCTGTGTGATGTTTTTATTCCTATTGGCTAATAAATGTAGTTTGTCAGAACTTGGTCAGGGGCTGGCTGGCTTTGATTGTAACTACCTCACAGTCAGGATGTGGGACAGGCCTATAAAAACCCCAATATTTAACCTCTAGGAGCTACCAAAGAACCTGACAATTGCCTAAAACCCAAATTAACTTAGGTCAGTTCAAGAACACCAATGTATATTTGTTGAATGAATGAACAAATGGCCCTTATGTACCAGGTAAGTAATTGAAAGTTAAGTAAACATCATCACTGAGCAAGGCCCCTCCAGTGCCAGATGGAGAAAACAGAGGGCCAGGAATCGTCTGATTTCTCTACCTTAAATATTTATGTTCTAACCCTCAATAACCTAGATTATAAAAATTGTAATCAAGTATATATATGAATACTATTGCTGATTTCCTAAAATGAGTTAAATAGAATGATTTTGGAGAAGTCTTGAGTGTTAGTTAAACTCTTACTTCCCCCAAAGGCAAATGTTTTCTGTAGTAGTTGCCTACATTTAAGGAATAGCAGGACCGTTACCAAGTCTTTCTCTTGAGTTGCTTATGATATAAATTAAGCTCCACTTACAGAGTTTTGGGGGTAAGAGCCAGAGTCTCTGGGGGTCTGTTTCAAATACTGAGTGCCGTTGCGGAATTAATTTATTCTCAAGATGAATCTATAGTAGGTTTGGATATAGCATGTTTCCTTTTTAAATCTATACATCTAAGTGATCTTCTGTCTTTTATCAGCTGTCCTATTTAATTTCTGCTGGTCTTTTCTTGATTAAGACCATGTGCTCTCTTAGAAACACTTGGTTTCTGTCAACTCTCTTTCATCCAGTAAGTCTGCTTCTTTTGAAGGTCATACATTCAAGCACTTATTTAAGAAACCTACAAGTAAACTACACATGTGTAAAAGACTATATTTCACAACGGTAGTTCCTAGTATAGTTATGTATTTTCTAGAAGATACTACTCCTTTATTCCCAAGTAATTCTTGTGTTTTTGCTACTTACAGTTTTAAACAAACTAATGAACTGGGAAAGCATAATACTAGTTAGTACTGCAACAGCAAACAATGAGACTATCAAATATTTAGAGACTGTGGTAATAGTCTCAATGGGCATTGGATAATTATTTTCAGAGAAAATTAAAAGTTTCAATATTCTGAATGTTTTCATCCCTGAATAAAGGATTAAGATAAATGTCTTAAAAATCTGCATGTCATCTTATTATTCCTATAAGCAACAATAGGCTGGTATTTGACCCATATTTCCCAGTTACAACATATTTTCTTTCAATTGGTTTATTAACCACAGAGCTAATAATTTGAACATAACCAACCTCTAAGTCCGGTTCAATATGTTATGCAAAGTTTATTTTTCAGATGGCTAACGAAAATTTTGAATATGTTCAGTGCAAAAGGCAAAAAGAAAATAGATTTAAAAAAAATGCTTACAAGTCAATCTCATAGTTTTGTTTCAATAAACCATACTATGAGTAGTCATGACAGGAAAATGCAACATCATAAGTTGATGAGATAACTTTAGCATCTTTTCCCCGTTACTGAACTTTCAGGTAATGCTAGTGACGTCCAGAACAGGCAGCAGCCATTCCCCCTTCGGTTGTTCTGTGTCATCAGGAATAATAGCTTTGGATGGAAGTGCAAAGGGCTGCTGACTTAGAAGACTATTTTTTTTAATGTTTTAACTACATGACCGCTCAGGCTGGATTTAAGTGTTATGGGAAAAATTATCATTGGACTAATGGTTTTTCTGATATTGATCATTAGTGCCTCTAGTGAATTTCTGAGTAATTAAATATACATCTACTCCTCATGAAAATAATTATAATAACTGTAGAAGATTTGTTTATCTTAACTAGGTTAATCTGTTAAAATTTGATAGGCTACTTCCAAATTCTCAGACACTGACTTCATCCACTAGTTTCCTGGGCCTGCAGAGATCCTCAAAGATTTACCCAGAAGGGACAAGTGATCACTTTTCGGAGCCTCGCCTGTAATGGAGCATAGGTATTCATCAATCTGTTTTTAACCTGAAAGTCTCGGTATGTGCTGAATTTGCTTGCTTAATTTATTAATTATTTGTTTTTATTAATTTTTGAGTAACTCCCTAGTATGTCTGATAGCACTATATACTCATTTAAAAATATTTGTATTAATATATTACTTTTTAATATACCTCATAAGAGCGTCCCATGTGCCAGGCACTGTTCTAGACTTGGGTGACTTATCAGTGAATACAGCAGGCAAAAGGTCTCTGTAAAAAAGTTTATTAAGCTTTTTTCCCTGTCTTTTATTACTTGACCAGTAATAATTGTGTGGATATTACAGCAAATATTACCAGTAATATTTAGAGCATCTGTTAGGTATCCATCCTTGGGATTAAAAGGGGGAATCTGTGGAGGAACTCACACTTGCTTAGTAGGGACAGGAGGAAAATCTAATAGTTGCAAACAATGTATTAAGCTCTCTAGTAGAAATATCAGCCAAGTGACAAAGCACAGATAGGGCGGCAGTCACTGTGGGATTTTGGAAAGACTTTAGAGCATTTTTGAAAAGTTCTGCTCAGGACAAGGCTGCTCTAAGGACAACTCCTGCCTCTCTCAATATATCACTAGAGAGTTCTCTTCTCTGTCACTGCTTTGCCACTGCTTCTCTTGTCTTTTCTATTATAAATTTAGCTTTTGCTATCAACACCTTGTTTGTATTGTTGATCCTTAAGCAACATTAAAATATTTATTGAAAATCACAGTATAATAGAAAAACTGCATAGAATATAAGTAATAACCTAACTTAGAAATGCAGTTAGCTTCCTATCCATTTTCTCCTGTTGATGTTCAGGCAAGGAAGTCCCCAACAACCAGCCTGAGCTACACGTCCAGTGCAGCCTCTGTTGGGTTTGGGGATTCACCTTTTCCTTGTAAATGTTCTATATCAGAAGCTAGGCTTATATAGAGAGAAGGTGGTGGAGTGAGGGAATGACAGAAAGGATAGTTTCCCTAAATTAATCAAATAAATATTCGGGAAAGTCAGAAAGGATATGGGTGAAAAACACCAGAAATTGCTTTGGGAAAGGAGGAACAAATAAAGGAGGGAAAAACTAGCCCTCAGGATTCATTACAGATGACTGATGAATCACATACTTGGAGATGGAAGGGGCCCAAACAGTCCTTTGGCCCAGCTCCCCCTTTTAACTAATGAGAAAGCCAAAATGAGGTGTGCCCTGGCTGGGTCAGAGGCCTGGGTGGGGCTAGTGCTATGGTCAGGAAAAAGCCAGGCATCTGACTTCAAGTCCAGCCTTGCCTCCTTGCCATTCTAGGTAGTATCCTCAACTGGAGGATCACCAGGGGGTTCAGAGCACCCCAAGCCACTCTGATGGATTCTCAAAATTCCCTGTCACTACTGTTAGGTTTATTTTTTTTTTAGGGAAAGAGTGTCTAGCTTTCAAAGACTTCTCAAAGAGCCCCAATGATTTAAAACTACTTAAATCTACCAAGTTAGGTTCCCCGGAGAATCGAATAAGTTCTTGGTTTTTAAAATGTATTTGACTACATCAACAGTTATTGCTAAGAACTCAAGCGACTGGAGTTCTTTGCTAAAGCACATACATTAATTTGATTTACTTATGGTATATTCAGTCCACTGACAAAATGACAAATCTCTCTTCGAACAATAAACAATTATTTTCAAATGGTCCAAAAAGCCTTAGGTCAGAATTATTCTAAGTCTGTTCTAGATGATTGGTCTAGATGATTGGCGCTTTTGCTTTTTCTCCTCTCTTTGTTAGTCACCGAAGTTTGCAGTATTATTCTAGTAGCTCCAGCTAAAGTAGATTGTAACTAATACATGCAAAGTGCATTATCCAAACATATGACAATATCCAAACATATGACAGGCAAATGGCCCACCCCTTAAATCTTACAAACCTCTGAGATACATGGTGATTTTCATTTCTAATCATTTTTAAAAATGTTGTTTTGTGCATTTGGAATAAGAGTTTTGTGAGGTGTGTACGTGTGCCTACACGCATGTGTGCATGTGTATGTGTATGTGTGTGTAGGGAGAAAAGAGGGCGAACCAGGGTTTCCACCTCAGACCACTCCACAGCTCTCTAAAACAGAGTATACGAGAAAGGCTCGATTTAAAATTACTCCCCTGTGATTTGCACTGACAGATTGATGTACGAATGTCAGCGAATTTCCTGCAGGTTTCTTCACCCACAGAGTAAATGCATTCTTATAAAGTGCAAACAAATGATGACATAATTGGCAGTGTGGGCCATGTGGCTTCAGTGCACTCTTTCGAATTCTCTTTTCTACCAGGCAGGTTTGAAGGCGGGTAAGCTGATTGTTGAGGGTCCAAATACAAGGAAAGGCAGGTCAAGACTCTGGGGAGGCCTGTGACTGGCTGCCAAGAGGTGTCCAAAAGGTGGGATTACTGGATCAGTGGTTATCAAAGTGTGACATGGCATCAGCAGCGTCGGGCATGTGTTAGAATTGTACATCTCCCACTCCAGGCGAACAGGATTAGAAATTCTGAGGGGCGCCCCTGGAGCTCTGGGTTTTAACAAGGCCTGCTGGTGAAACCAATGTTCCCTGAAGCTTGCGATCCACCGACCTAAATGCGTTTACCACTGGTTCAGGTTCGCTCCTCAGGTTTCCTGGGCTCTGTGGCACACCCAGTGGCAATCAGTCATCCTCACGAGACTAGTCCTAACTACAACCACATGCATAAACCAATGTGGCAATTTTTAAACAAAGAGTGGTTGGGGGGGGGGGGGGGGAGGGGTTGTATTTCTCTCCAGAGCTAGTAAGGCTCCCCTCCTCTGTTGAGAGTTCTCACCTTTTTTGATCACAGGACCTGAACAGCTCATATCAGGACTCAGAATACCATCCAATGAGCAAAGAATTAGAAGAAACTAAGAAAATGACTTGTAGGACTTTTCATCTGTTTTATAATCAGCAGCATGTTCATGTCCCTCTAATTCAGCATCATCTTCACCAACTTTTCTGAACCATTTTTTTTAACTTGACCATCCATTTCTGCTAATACCTTTTCCTATAAGTGTATTGAAATACCTGATTAAGCTAGGCAGTTTTGCTAAATATAAGTATCTCAATCACTGAAATAAACAAATATTCCATGCTAATTTATTGTTTAACATCTAGGAAGCTACTTCATTTCTCTTTCCTCCTAGTTTTTATGGAATAGGGGTGCCTAAATGTTCCTCTGTATATCAGCCATATAAAAATAGGCTCTTAACAGCCTCAGGAGTCAAATGTAGAGTAAACAGATGTTTTTTTTTGCCTAAACTGGAACACTTTTGAAAGTAAAGTGGGGGAGAGCTATTTATAATTATGCTGGGTTAGCAGGGACTCTTCTGGGCTATTTGGACACATGGTCAGATGTAAACAATGATCCTGGCTCACTTTGGCTTCTATTTCTTTCCCCGAGTCTCTTGTGATTTTTTTGGGTAACACCCAAAAGGATGTAGTAGAAATTTTAAAACATTATTCAACAGTTATTACCTTCTGTTTTTCAACAACAAAAAGTACCCAATTTTCTGTAAAACATGACAACTATAGTCTCTATTACATTTCAAAAGGAGTGGTAAATCTCTAATCCCAAGGTGCTCAGCTCTAGTTATTTATTGAAATTGCTTGTGGAGCTTTTAAAAAGTGCCAACGACCCTCCCAGAATTCCAGTTCAAGATCCAGAGTTGCAAAACACTACTAACTTTATATCTCCTTGGAAGTAGTTCCAGAGTTTAACTACCTGGACTGGCAAAAACATTTAGTTTCTGCACAATTTACAATGCTTCGCTGGCTCACATGCAGTAAGTCTGTCAATTATCCATGACAGTCATACTCTTCTAAAATAAAGTCACTGATTCTGAGTTCCCTTAAAACCTTTTGTGACATGCTTATTTGGTAGATGCTGAGCACCGAGGAAATGGGAGATGATGTGACAGCTGCATGATGTGGGTTTATTTGTAGGATGCCACCTGCTTGAGCACGGCCACGCCACGGTGATGTGGGTGAGGAAAGCGTGGTGCAGAGAGAAGAATTTCACCTGGAGATTTCTATGGGATTCCTTGAGAGTCTGCAGAGTCAGAGGCCCCTGGGGGTATAGCTTTGGCAGAGAACCATTAACAAGGGGACTTCTGACCTTAGCTTTGGTGAGATCAGGATCCACATAATTAATTGCCTGGCTCACACAAGCCCCCGAGTAAAATTCGGTTTGGGAAAGGATGATAGTGGTAAAAAATGAAACAAACAAAATAGAAATACCCTATACAAATCAGCAGGCACTTAATTATTGAAGTGTGTGGAGCAGACACTGAGGAGCACAGACATTCAGCAGAGTTCAGGAGAGTTGAACTTGTTAGAGTACCTTTAAGAGAGGCACTGTTTGATCTATGTAAAAGTACAGTGAATCATTTCCTACAGTGAACCAGTCCTATAGCATAAATTCGAATCTCCATGGCATAAATAAATCAACTCCACAGCACAGCATGTGAGGTAGTTCCTAACCTGGCCCCAGCCAATCTTCCCATAATCATACCTTCAGGCGCTTGCTCTTTGCCCTCACCTGCCAGTCCCCTCACACACTCTATGGTTTCGCGAGACCATTTTCCAGATAAGCCGCACGCCTTCAGTGCACCGCGTCTTCGCTCTTGCTGCACCCTCTGCTTGTAATGCATGACCTGGCTCGAATGCCTGGGCAATTTCCTTTTCATATTTTAAGACTCAGTTCAAATATCACCTCCTAAGAAAAGCCTTTCCCCCCCATCTAGGTAACATTAATCATTCCCATTGGCTTTGCCTTAGCATTTTCAACGTATGTAGCTGGGGTTTAGCAGGATTAACGCAATGCTGTAGTTAACTGTTTACGTGTCTTTCTCCTCTAGACTTGGAGCTTAGTGTACAGGGCCCCTGTCTTATTGATGTTTTCATTCCCACCACCTTATCTGGTAAAACTGCAGCTAGGGAGCACTACAGATATTTATGAAGTACTATTGAGTAAGAGAAACATCATTAACCTTTCTATATAATTAGTATTGTTTATAATATTTTTAATAAGAAATATAAACTTTTTAAAATTTCTAAAATTAATTAGAAATTTGTTGTTATAGCTTACATCTCTTTCAGCTCAAATTTCTATTCAGTGAAAGCACAGGGTGAGGCAAAACATCTCCTTGACCCTATGTTGAATGTGGCACGGGGTCTATAAGATTGGCCTCCTTTTTTTGTTATTGCTGTTAAAGAGAGCAGTTATATCCTCTAAATAAGAGCCCTTTATATACTTATTATGCATTCTTTTGTTAAGAAAATAACTTCTTATATTTTCCTTTTAAGCATGCCTATTATACTCAATACCCATGTTTTGGACATATCTAGCCATATGGAATTTGTAAGCAAATGTTTATTTTTGTAAAGTCCTCTGCATCTTGGGGACAACAAACCAAGCCAAGTGACTGCCATAGAACACAGGGTGTGCCTAAATGCACCTGGATATATGTAAGCAAGTGAATTTTAAAATAAAATCAATACCTCATAATGCAAAATAAGCTGCCAAGCTGTTGGACCACCTTAGCTTTAAAAAATTCAGTTCATGAGATAGGCTGTTTAACGATGTGAGTGTAGTGGATTTCCAAACGGCAGAATACAGATAGGTTTAAACAGTTGTGTTGTGCTACGATTACAAAGCATTAAGAAGCTTGATATTAGCTCACAACAAGCAGGGCAGTTCCAACAATCCTATTTATCAAGGGTAAGTGGCTTATTAAGGCCTTCTAATTATTAAGACAGAGTGATCAATCTAATAAAATTCCATTACAGAGCTCTAAGTCCTTGAGAAAACTTTTGAGAAATTAGGGCTGAATCTAGACAATCTATATATACATACCATCTATTTGGGTCAGAACTTACATATGTCATTGAAATAAATATTTCTTGCCATCCGTAGGTGAAGACAGTGCATCTCATATGCTTGGAGTGAATTATCTAGTGGGGACATTAGATTTACCTGGCTCAACTTATGACTAATAGAATACATTTATAAAATTACTAGCGAGGTTATAAATAACATTTGTGGTACTGGCTGCGTGTTGACTCACACTGGTTCCTCTCGGCCTGTCTCCTTGAGTAGGTGAGAAAAGTAGGAAAATCATGGTACTTTCTGAAGGCCATCGGGGGCTGACCTTGGTTCTAGCAGGCCACACAGCACGCTGGGTCTAGCGGGGACTGCTGACCGGTGCAGATCCTCTCTGCCTCCTCAGCAGTTCATTGTTTGCTACTGACAATCTCCCGATGCAATGGTGGCATCTTCTAGATCAGCATGCTGTGCCGACAGAACAGCCAGAAACCTTCTAGGATGTCAATGAGATTGTCATATTATAATGATGTTGAAGGTAATGACAATGCTGCCGCTATTCATACTAATACCTCATCATGGAAAGCACTTAGAGCTTTTGCTACACATATACGTATTTAATTTCATCTGATTATCACAAGACTTTATAACATAAGCAGGGCAAGTGTTACTAAGTCCGAAATATAGAGGAGAAAGTAAAAGCTAACAGCACTCTGTTATTCATTAATTTATTCAACAACTATTTATTAATCACCTACTACATGCCAGGAATTGTTGCTGGAAATGGAACTGGAGAGGGCAAAAGGAAACAAAGTCCCCTAGTTGGTAAGATGGACCAAAAATACCCAACCAACCAACCAGGTTGGTGAATACCCTGTGAAAAATTAAGGAGAGAAGTATAATATGAATGGTTGGCAGGGAGGATGGTAAACATTTGAAATAAAGTACCAAGGGAAAACCTCAATGAAAAGGTGCATTTTGTATGAGAACCTCAGCACAGAGAAACTACTATGTGAATGATCATCTGAGGGAAAAGCGCTGTAGAAAGAGGGAACAGCACCGTGAGGGCCCTGAGGTGAGAATATGCCTGGCAGTTTGGGAACAGTGAGGAGACCTGTATGTTCAACAAGAACTGGCAGTGAGTTTCACAGCCTTGTTTGCCCAGCAGATCCCAGGTGTCCTATGCATATACACGTTATATTACCACAGTGTCGTATCTTTGATTTCCTTAGTCCAGAAAAACTGCTCTTATATTAGTCAATTATTGCTCATAATTATGAATTAATCAATCCACAATGTGGAGAGCACCCTGCTAGGGTCAATGGGGACGGACCACAGTGATGACACCTTCTTTATAGAGATAACGGCCAGAGGGAAGCAAAGAACACAAAGACATGAGACATATCACCCAGAAGAGGCCTAGACAAACACAAAACAAGAAGCCATGTGAGGGCCATGGGGTCCAAAGTTGGAAAGGGTTAGAGTGATAGCAACAGGGGACAAGTCAGAAGGTATTTTAAGGACATACTCACTATCTTCTCCCTGGTGTCACCTGCCCAGCCCTGAAGTTTGCAGCAGACTCAGACACTCATGGGGAGAGACCACGTTGGTATTGTTGATCCAGCCCCTACAAAGCTCTGAGATCCCTGATGCTAGCATTTCTGTCTCTTTCATTTCCCCCCCCCATAGTCCCATAGCACCTAGCCCAAGGCCAGGCATCGAGAAAATGGCTGATGAAGCTTTCTTTCACAAATTAATAATTAATTTGGAAGCCGATGGGTACATGTTCCCTGGAGAGGAAGCCAAGGGCACTCACTGCTTGTCCTAAACTTATTTCCTTTGTTCCTTTCTACTTGCAAGTCAGGCTTTTCTTATGTCATCCAACACTAACTTCATTTATCCTCGTTTCTAATTTCTGTGCCTCTGGTACTGTGGAAAAATCAATGCCATTTCTTAATCAAAGACTATTTTTGACATCACCATTTCATTCTTATAGCTCTTCCCGAGACTACGATGATATATTTACAAGCCTTCATTCTTGCACTCGATACTATCTGTTTTCATAGTCACGGGCTCTTCCTGTGAACATGTGCCCAGGACGGTGTGAAAGCTCCTCATCTCTTCTTTCCCCCACTCATTAACAGTCTGCATATCTTCCCACAGCTCCTGCATCTTTTCTCTTTCTATAGGTGACACTCACCATATTTGTTCATTTCTTCCTGTGAATATCTTTTACAAGTTAAAAAAAAAAATTGCTAACTTTTCCAGAGAAAAAAATTAAACGCTCTCTCACCAGTGTTATTTTCCTTTGTATCTGAAATAAATCTGTGAAATAAATGTTTATTTCAAAAATGCTTTACCTAAACTTGGGGATTATCTATCCACTGTGGATTTGGAGTCAGCTGCTGTGTGATTTGGACAAACACTTACAAACTGGGAGGCTAGGACAGTTTCTAGATTTTTTTTTGAGAAATCAGAAGAAATGTCAGTAAACAAAATGTTCTATAAATGTGCAGGGTTTATATTTTACTGGCATCTGGTGTGATAATTTAAAGAGCCTCTCAAGTAACACTGATTACATCTGTTTGGTAAAGATCATTTACACCTCGCAAAACAGTTTTCTTTATTATAATGAGTATTTGTGGTTACCGCACTGGCCTGTGCCCAGCAGTATTTGCAGGCTTAAATGGAAACTTCTCAACTCGCATCATTCCTAAATGCATTGTATGTTATTTGCTTTAAATGATTCATTAAGGTCCTTGGTATTTTTTACATAATTTTCTTCTTTCACTCTACTTGCTTTTTGTAGGCCGAAAAAAAAAAAAAAAAAAAAGATCAGGAAAAACAGCTTTAATCACTTTCTTGTCCCTTCCTGGGAAAGAAAACAAAAAGATACTGACTAGAAAGGAAAAGGGTGTCACGGATGGTTCTGAGATGGTGAATTTATTCTCTGCAAAGTATATTCAGCAAACTGGCTTGGCTTATGGGAGTGCTGTGAAGAGCAATGTATTCGAATGTTTTAGCAATACTTAATTGCCCATTTCCCATATCAATTTGTGGGGTTTTTATTGTTTGTGGTTTTTTTTTGTGTGTGTGTGTTTTTGTTTTTTTTAGCAATTCTTAGTGCTATTTCCTCATTTTATTATCTCTTAATGTTATGTAAGAATAATGTTACACTTAAAAACACATTCAATGGACCAACTGGGTCCTCAGAAAGAGAGGAACTAGTACTTGGGCTCCTAATTAGACTTTCACAATCATTAGCACCATTCAAAGAGATTAATAACATAATTCAAAATCGTATTATCTTGCAAAGCACTACAAAATTTAAGTTCCTTTCTCATTTTTAAATTTCTTTTTAAGAAGTACAATTCTCAAACTTCCCAGGATTGCCTACTGGTAGTTACTATTTATCACAAAGGTTTATATATTTTACACACACTGCTTAAAAGACAACTAAAAAAGACAGGTACCTTATTACTAATGAGACCAAGATTCAGAAATCTTAAGGAACTTGCCCAAGGGCATGTAGAGAAGGTTTATTCAAATTTCGCTTAATTGAAAACTGACATAAATAGCATATAGACACAAATTCAAAAAAAGAGCATCAATAGAAGAGAATTCCAGGTAAGTGCAATATGAGGTGACTCCAAGGATAAGATGTAATAATAAAAATTGCATGTTATAAGAAATACAGATGGGCTGTTTTGACAGTCCACGGGTCAAAGCAATGGGCGGAAAAGGAATGCTTATGACAATTACATTTTGCATTATATTAAATCTAACCAGCAGTTTGGGAACTAGCTCTTCCTGGCTCTGTTCTGATCTGTCAGGGGGATCCTGTACGATACGGGCCCCGTGCTTTCTCCAGGGCGTCTCCACAGTAAGTTCAACAGGGAGCTCAGCCCAGGCAGTTCTTACAAGACCCCCACTGTAGGCTGCTGGGAAGGCTGCAGAGCATAATTTTGTAAAAGCAATTCTACAAACTTCAAAGCGAGATGGCCCAGGTTTCAATACTGTAATTCAGAAAAACATCTTATCCAAGTTGAAAAAATGTTGCCTATCCACAATGTTTTAGAAATGTTATTTTTCGATCAAGAAAAAAAAAGTGAGGTCATGGTTATCGCCGTGGATGAGATCTGGATATTGGTTATTCTAGGTCTGTGGTTCAGAGAAAACCCATTTCGTTTGGCAGCCTCCCAGGTAGAGGGCAGGGCTGCAGGAGAGTGTAGCCTTCAGCTTGGATGCACATGGCATGGAACCCTGACTCCCTCGCTTCCTGGCAGCCTCACCTCCAGCTCCCAGAGGCTCACTTTCCTACGCCATCATTTCACTTGTCTCTTAGGACTACTTTGGTGATTAAATAAAATAATGCAAAAGAACTTACTGTCCTTAATGAATGTCATTAACTAATGCTATCAACAGAGATCCTCTGCTGAGACTTACAGGGCCTGCAGGAGGCTCTGCTTGAGAAGATGTGAGCGTGGCGATAGGAGAGGGTATATCTCAGGATAGCGCTGTGTTCTTGGAAAAACCCCTGGTTTTAGTGTAAGAACAAGTGAATGCTGGAGGCCACAGGTCTCCATACAACTCACAAGTGGCTGAGTTGAGGCTATCTATGTGGCCTTTCCCTTTGATCCTGCTTTCTACCTCTTTTACATTTTTTAACCATGTTCCACAAGGATTCATTTCCAAATTTAGGAAAAATTCTACAAGTTTTGTTATGTTTAATTTTAACCCAATTATCATAAAATAAGTTGTTTTAGGTCTCTCCTATCCACCAGATGAACAAGAGAAGGAAGGATATCTGCAAGCACTTAATCATCTTAGCATCTATTTCATTTTTTTAATTAAAGGAAAACCTTACGGTTTTAAGTTTTAGGAAACTAAATTACATGTTAGCAAAACATTTACATTTGGTATGTGCGTTTAACCAGCAATTTTCTAGCTCCCCAAATATTTATTTTCAATATCCTGTTTGCTTTTTATGGCCTATCAACTCTATTTGAAATCTGTTCAATTTATACAGCCAGTAAATTACTTTTCCATAATTGCAGTAATTACAGCCTTCTTCATATGCTCAAACTTATTTCTCAGCATTCTACTACAGGAAAGCATTTGTGATAAAGCCCAGATACATTATGAGAGTTTAGGAAACAATAAAAATGTTTCCCTAACATTCAACAATATTACTTAAAAATAAATCTCTATTAACAAGAGGTTATTCATATATTAACATAAAGGAAGTTTTTTGAGTTATCTTAGTAAGAATATCCTAACAACAACAAAATAATTTCTCAAGTGATACTCATAGTGAGTGAAAAAAAGTTGTTAATTTATTCAGTTAAATAATTTCAAACTGATAAGGGGAAAATATTAAATAAGGAAAGGATTTTATACCATTTGTCATCTATCATACTGACAAAAACACAAAAATATAACACATTCTGTCAGTGAGGCTGTGGGAAAACAAGCATTAGCATGTGTGGCTGGTGGGGATGCAAACTGGTACAAGCCTTCAGGAGGAAAATTTGGCAATACCTAAACCAAACATGCACTTACATTTTGACTCAGCAATCCCACTTCTTGGAATCTACTCTGAAGACACACCTCCAAAAATAGATATGCACTAAATTAACCACTGTAGCATTATTTACAATAATTTATGCAATTAAGTAAAAATGGCAAAGTGTAATAGTGTACAGTATGCTATCCTTCATGTAAGAAAAAAAGAAGATATAAGAAAAGACACATTATTTGCTCATTTGGGCAAAAGATGTACAGAAAGGATAAACCAGAAACCAATCAACCTATAAATGGTGGGTGGGAACGGGATGGAAGAAGGGGGAAAGGTCATGGGTTTGAATGAATAGGGAAGAAGTGAATTGTTATTTCTAGAGATAGTACCACTCAGTTGTCAACATCTAAGAGACAGAGCTCTCTTGGTTTTATCTCAGATTATACATTTTGTGGATAGTTTTGAGAATAAAATTATAGTAAGGTTTCACATTCTACCCCCAAATAAAGTAATAACTAAAATCAATGATGTAAAAGTACCTAAAAAGAAATATGAACAGTAACAAGTAAACTTAATTCTATTACAGATGAGTAATATAATCACTCTAAACAAGACAAGGAAGAAATAAAGAATCTAAGTATCCTTGAAAAACTGTTGTTTTGACTGGATACTATAAAGACGAAAAGTAATGTATACAAATAGTGCACTCTAGCTAGTAAATATGTTCCTTAAAGAGGTATGGGTTAGTAATTGTAACTGATGTGTGTGTTATGTGTATACTGGGACTGAACAAATATGTTAATATAATGAAGATCATGAGAGCCAGCTTTCTCACTATTGGAGAAAAGAGTTACAAATAAGGCTAGAATGAACTTCAAGGTGCTGAACTGGAATCTATCTATCTTTCATCTATCTATCTATATCTATCTATCTATCTATCTATCTATCTATCTATCTATCTATCTATCTATCATCTATCTATCTATCTATCTATCTATCTATCTATCTATCTATCTATCTATCATCTATCTATCTGTCATCTATCTATCTGTCATCTATCTATCTGTCTATCTATCTATTATCTATCTATCTATCTATCATCTATCTATCTATCTATCTATCTATCTATCATCTATCTATCTATCTATCTATCATCATCATCATCTATCCATCTATCTATCATCTATCTGTCTATCATCTATCTATCTATCTATCTATCTATCTATCTATCTATCTATCTATCTATCATCTATCATCTATCTATCATCTATCTATCTATTATCTATCTATCTATCTATCATCTATCTATCTATCTATCTATCATCATCATCATCATCATCTATCATCATCTATCATCTGTCATCACCATCATCATCTATCTTATCAAATCTCCTAGCTTTGTTTGCAGAGGGTGTTTAATAGCAATGACACTCAGTAGAAATGAGCACTAGTGCCCAGACCTTGGTTTCTAATACCACCCTCTAATAAAAGAAACCAGTGCACCTTGAAGAAGAAGTTGATTCTAGGACTGGGGCAGGAAAAATAAAAAATATCCTGGAGTATCTTGTGGTGCCAAATACGAGGATGGGGAACATGTGAAAAGCATACGGGATCCAACTGTAAGGAGCTCCCAATATACAAACTTGAAACAATTTGAGCAATAAATAATTACATTATTGGATTTTACCCATAGACCAGAATAGATAATCCATGAGTTTGTGGTGATATAAATAAATTATTGATTAAATAAATAGTTGTGAGCGAAAAACATCCAAGCTGGAAGGAAGGATTCCAATTAATACATATAGAAGGAAGGAGGGAAATTAAAAAAAAATCACCTTTATGCAAATGCTGCAATAATACTACTGTAGGCAAGATCTTCTTGTGAATGTTAACTAGTGTCGAGGGCCAAAAGCTTGAAGAGAATCAGGGTATTAGCATAGACTTCAAGTATCTTCCCTAAAATATGTAATACTAACAGAGGGGAAAATAGTAACTTACAGGGGAGAATCCAGTAGATATTGCATGAGCACCCTGGTATGATGTATGAGAAGGACACATCATTTCTGTGGCATTCTTGTGAAATGCAACCTAATCATGAGAGGACACCTGGCAAGTCCCAGCTGAGAGACATTCTGCACAGTAACTGACCAGTCCTCCTCAAAAGTGTCACGGTTGTAACAGATAAAGAGAGCTGAGAAACTGTCACAGACTGGAGGAGACTCAGGGGACACAACATCAAAATATACGTGGGATCCTGGGTTGGACCCTGAAACGTGAAAAAGTTAAACTTGTGAAAGTAGAATGAGGTCTGTTGTTTAGTTAATAATATTGTGTCCATGTTATTTCCTGGTTTTGAGCATCTTACTATGATTATGTCTGTATGTTGTGAACATTAGGATAAGCTGAGGAAAGAGTATGTGTGAACCCTACTCTTTCTGCCACTTTTCTAAAAGTACAAAATTATTTCAAAATAAATGTTAAATAGTAATTTGAATTCAAGCATATGCAAACTGGAGAACAACCATGTGTAAAATCACTTCTTTGTCAGAGCCCTTGCGCTATAAAGCCCGTATGTCAAGCTTAATGCATGTATACATTAAACCCCTGGTAAGTAAGGATCCTCTAACTGGAAATTTTGTTTATTTAGATAACGGCTTGGCTGAAGTGTCTCTTTAAATGATCAACAAAAAGATTGTGTAGGTTCAGGAAAATATTTAAATGAAATAAAGAAACACTCTAAGCAAAAATAACACACTAAATATAACTCATTTTTATTTCTTAAAACATAAAGGTATGACATATGATATTACCCAAAAGACAATAGGTACTCAAAAAATAGTCAAGCCTAAATCTTAAAATCAGTCCCTGAATACCCCCTAGAAGGCAATACTTTGATGTTGGTGTCCTTACTCTCTCAATTAGTACAGATCATTGCATTTTTCCTGTATACATGGATACAGATTTATCAGGAATGATCACAGGCACTTTCCTAAACGGCCCTAGTAGCTCTTATGTGGCTGTTTCTCTGCTAGCTTAAGAGGTTTCAGATTAAAGAATTTCATTTTTATCTCATAATCAATTCATCGAACAAGGTGTATTATACTTTATCATTTTGTATTTCCAAACTATTAATTTCTGCACCTTAAAAAATGCCTGGATGTAGCTTTAAATTAAACTTTTCTTGTCTTACGTTTTAAAGGTCGATTTAACACGTCTGTGATGAACACAAGCGATCTGATGCTCAGTTTCCACAGATCAAGTGGATAGGAATCAGTGTAGGGCACAACAGAATTGAAGAGATTAAAAAAAAAAAATCCAGAGGCACTCAGGAGAAATGGAATTTAATATCTATCAATTCCACATGGAAATTAAATGTATCCCGAAACTAACCAAATCAAATTCAAAGAAAATGTAATAACTATTCAACACAGTTCATTGTCAGATTTCTATTAAAAAAAAAAAAAAAAAAGATTGCACGGCCACTGTTAAATTATTTGAAATGTTGATCTCAAAACCCAGGATTCCCAGGTGGGTTCAGGAAAAGAAATGCAAATCCTCCCAAAGTGACTGGAAGCCTGAATGTAACCCACAGGCTCAACCTGTGATCTGAGCCACATGTGGCAACCTCAAATTATTGTTCTCAGGCTCGACCTTTCCTCTCACTTTGTTCTGGCAGCTTTCCAAAGAGAGACAGGTGGGTTTAGGGCATTTTCTAGGGTTACAAATCAAATAATATTTCATGGTTTTCACTTTTAATGGGCTAAGCAGAAGGCATTTGACAAAAGTCACTACAGTGGTTTGGAGAAATAATTTATACTCTAGGGTATTCTTAAATCAGTAACTTGGCAATACGGGATTTAAAAAAAACACACCTCCTTGCTCCTTCCAGTGTTGAATTTCGGAGGCTGCATTGTGCTTGTTTGTCTTGCTCCTTGGGGGCACTCCATGTTCACAAACCAATGACTAGATTACACTGGTCCTTATATGTTGAGTTTTCAGTGGTGACAGTTTTGCCGCAAGGCAAGAAGCTGCTTTCTGATACATGGCATTTTTGCCATGAAGAAAATGCATGCCCTTGGGGCATCTTTTTTGGGTAAAATTAACAAATTTCATGCCTCCACTTAAAATTCAGAACTTGGCAGTGGCCAGAAATGAACAGTTACTCTAGATTTCATGCACTGAGGATTGCCAAAGCCAAAGCCAATAATAGAAACTACATTTCCTCTTGGATTGACTGCAATTACAAAATGTCAATGTGTGTGATAAATGACCGTCAAGGGGTTCCCGAATCATGAGGAAATATATTGTGGGGCGCACCAAGGCATGTCTCTGTTGAATCATTATGTTAAGCAGTTTCATACATTCACAGTTGACACTGTAACGACACTTAATTAAAGAGGTTGGGGAGCGCAGCTATGCGCTCATTCTGAGAATACATATCGGCGAGCACGCTGTTACAGGTTTAACACTGCGGGATAAAGACAGTCTAATTTCACACGAAGGAACATGCGGGCGCGTGCGTGGGGCCCCGGAAAGCGGACTCTGGACAAAGCCTGCTGGGGTGGCCATGGAAGCTGGCCACAGAGCTCTGGGCTGCGGAAGCCCTCCAGCGGCTCCCGGCATCTCCAGCCCCTCCCGGGGACACTGAGCACCGCTATTTCCAGCACCCAACTGGACACTCCCATTTTTGGTACCACTGTTTTTCAAACCCAACAAACCCTAAACAGACTAAAGAAATCCATGTTCGCCATACCCCAAACTAGCTTCTCTGTGCGCCGAGGGCCCCACCTTTGTTTCGTGGGCCTGTCTGATGTGTTTCCCTCCTCGCCCTCTGGTTAGGCTCCTGTATTTAGACATAAAGTCTTGTAGATGCTTATTTCCAGTTCTGTCGTCAGCGCTGCCTTCCCTCCTCCTTCCGTGCCATGCTCTAGGGCCTTTCCCGTCTTATGGCCCTCGGTCTCCTCCATCTGAAGCACCCTTTCCTCCTCTGTCAGGTTACTGTTCAGACCCGCCAGTCCCTGAATTACTGTAACGCCTGTGACGTCATCGCGTGCAAGACAGAAGAAGGTCAAGTGTGGCCTGGCCTTCAAAGGCTCAGCAGCCCGGTGCTGACCAACCCCTCCGAGGGCACGCCGGCCAGTGGGACTGTCAGCGCGGGGGGCACGCTTGTCCCCACAGCCAGACACTGCTTTCCCGTCACGGGGTCAGCTCGAGGTTACTCACCCCGAGTCTCCTGCGGGGGTCCCGCCTCGCGGGGACTGTGGCAAAGCCGGGAGCAGGGCTAAGGGGCGGCTGCCTGGCCTTGGCCCTTCAGCCCCTCCTGGCTGACGGTCCCCTGGCCCTTCGCTGTGGCTTTCAGCCGCCCCTGGGGTTTCTTTTGTTTGCATGTCCCTGGTGTCTGTGGCTCTCCTGCCCTCTCGAGGACCCCGGAGCTTTCTGCTTCTTCTGTTCTGTTCTCACCTTCACAGGCGATTCACTGCTTCTCCCCCGGGCTGCACCCCTGGAAATGCCTTATTCCTCAGGTTCATCGCATTATCTAGTTTAATCCCTGCAATGCTGAGAGATAGGTGCTATTATCTCCAGTTTACTGATAAGAAAACAGATTTACGGAGGTTAAATAATGTTCCCCATGTCACAGGGGATAAAGTATGAAGTCAGGATTCTCACTCATGCGGCGACTCAAGGACTATTGCTCTTAACGATGCAGAGTCACTTAACCAAACTCCCACTTTGAAAGCACACGTTTCACCTCTTTAGAAAATGCTAATTTCTCAAGATCAGGTAGTACAATTTTTATTTCTTTTGCTTCCACCATATGCTTAGTTTAGATCTAAGCACTTAAAAGGCAACCGACAAATAGCTTTTTAAAAGAGAATCAGATATTCAGATGCTGAGACATGTCATGGACATTAAGGGCGTTTTAATGGTCTAAACCTGCACTGGCCCAAAGAATAGCCACCACCTATATGTAGTAATTAAAATTTAAATTAATTCAAAATAAATAAAATGAAAAACTTAGTTCCCTACGCACACTAACCACATTTTAAGTGCTCAACATGTGACTAACTTTAAATAATTAAAATTAAATAAAGTAAACATTCATTTAATCAGTCTCACTAGACATACATCAAGCACTTAATAACCACATGAGGCTAGTCGATACTATATTGGACAGCACAGACACAGAACACTTCCATCGTTGCAGAAAATCCTATTGGACAGTGCTGGCAATATCAAACTTTCAGTTTCTCCCAATATACCCATTAATCCATGTAGCCAGAGACTAAGTGTTACTCCCTAAATACTCAGTAGGAGTTAATTTGTGCAGTGGTTAAGAGCCTGAGCTCTGAGGCCAAATCCTGGCATTGTAACTTACAAGCTGTATGACTTTGGACAGATCACTTAACTTATCTCAGTTTTCCTATCTGTAAAATGGATCATAGTATTGACTATTTAATAGGGTTATTGTAAGGATAAAAAGTGTAAAGCGATTACAACATTGCCTGGTATAAAGTAAGTATCCAATAAATGTTAGCTATTGTTGCTATGTATGTAATATTCTCCAAATCGAACACAGAACCACAGATTAGAGCAATAAAGTTCCTTACAACTCTTTCAGGTGTAGAATTTGAACACTATGATTATAAGTGAGTAGCAAGACACATTTAAACATTTGCTCATGGACAATCTCGAGAAGTATTTATCTGGATCTTCAACCAGTAAAGGATGGTGTTAGACACATATTAAATTGAATCTCCAAGAACTTTTAAATATTTTATGCTCATACTCAGTGATTCAATAGGAAATACTGAAAGGCTGATTAATGACGGGACATATGTATTTCACTTTGTGGAGGTACCTTCTAAAAGTTGGCTCCTATGCATGATCCACATCCTCACAGGGCACTGTGTACTGGTGATTGCAGAATTATTCCTGAGTAATACTCTTAGGGCTATTGATGATTTCCGTTCTCCCATCTGGTTGGGTATTACCCAGATATTTTTCGACCATGGATTTCTATGATTATGTTAACACACAAGAGTTTGAAACACTAAACTGTTTTAAAGATGAGGAACTAATCTACCAATAATCAAGGACACTGAATTTAGAAAACCAAAAGGCTCATGCACAAGTGATAACATCGGGGGCTCCAAATAACTTTCACCAGCTGACTATTGTAACTTTTGAGAATCCTCTCCTTGAAGTTAATGAATTCTCTTACAGAAGAGCAGTCCTGCTTCCTTAGGGAGAGCTGACTCCTTCAAGCTGGTGTGAAACTATTGGAGAGATAGACACTGGACTGAGTTAGGACAGGGGTCACTTTATGATTCAGTCAACCTGAAAATCACATCAGCTCAGGCAATCAAAGGGGCCATCACTGCTACTTCCAAAATTCCCTCAAATCTACTAGCTCATGCATTTCACCCAATATTATATTTAGGCCTCTCATTGGGTAAGTTAATTTCAGGAGCATTGAAATTTCAGTGGTAAATACTATCTTTTTTAAACATTTAATTATCTTTCTAGAATATCCCTGTACCTTAAAAAATAAAAATGAGCTGCATATAGATACATCCTTTCTTGGGAGGAATGTCATATATTCAATGACATTTTTCATTGCTATTTCTAATGTTTACATCTTCAGAGGTTATAATAAAGGAAATTCTTAGCATAGCAAATTATTTAAATCCATGCAAAGAAAAAAAATCAAGGACATGTCTTTTTTATGTGGGATTTATATACAAGCTGTTATTTGAAGGACAAGGCATATTTCAAGCTGTATTTTAATTTAAATTCTCTCCTGGCTATCTTACCAAGTATCTGTAGACATAATATTCTTAAATGAGTTATAAGCTCAAACTTTTCATATACCATGAAGGTTCTCAAATTTTTAAATTACTCCCAAGGACATTAATACCCATTTCCCTTTTAGAGTAAGCAATGAAAACATGGCTTTAACCATCAGAATAATTCATGGGGCCATCTCTCCTAACCTGGCTCCAACCCCTGATTCCTCTGAGGGTTGTTCATTAATAAACAAGTCACAAAGACAATAAGATAAAGAGAATAAAATTCTAAAAGGCTCTTTTATAATATTAAAGAAACAAGCCTGAGGAAAATTAAAACTAATTTCAAAAATGACTCAAACATACAGGCATGATCAGTACTTCTATTCTTGAGCTAATCATGGATTAAGGAGCTTTCAGAGGATTGGAAGATATACCTCCATATAGATTTAATTATCCACACACACACACACACACACACACACACACACACACACACGTAAATGTTATATTTATGGGAAAAGAAGTCTAAGTACCCTCAATAATACTATTGTTGTTTTTCTTAATATATCTTTATTGATTTCAGAGAGAGGAAGGGAGAGGGAGAGAGAGAGATAGAAACATCAATGATGAGAGTCATTGATCTGCTCCCTCCTGTACCCCGCCCCCCACTGGGGATGGAGCCCAAAACCTGGGCATGTGCCCTGACCAGGAATCGAACCTCAGTCTTCTGGATCCTAGGTCGATGCTCAACCGCTGAGCCACACCAGCCAGGCAGCACTACTGCTTTTAAGATATTTTAATAAAGTGTTACAAGATCACACATGAATTTGTTATTTGGATTAAAATAAATGTTTTCATTCTAGCTGTTAATCAGGACTTTTAGAGCGACTTAAATGGCCCAGGACTCCCCACCCCCCTTTAATTCCTTCAGTCACCCAGACTTTTTGTTTATGATGGCCCTGGGATTTGTTATAAGTTTGCTATTTGTGAAAAGCCACATAGTTTAGTGCTTTCTTTAACAATCACTTACTTAGCTCTCTTTATATTAGTTCCTACAACAATTTCTTCTACCTCATGTTCCTCTTATCTCCTCAAATTGGAATTGCTAAGAATGTCACTGGGCCACTATTTAGAGTGTTTGGCTTTTCCCTGGGTTTGTGGGCCTTTTGGAGTCTATTTAATTCCATTCTAAAGAATCATCAAATATTTTCTCCTGGCATGCCAAAGGCAGACATCTGTGGTACAGCTTGAACTTCAACATGACAGTGAAAACTATCACATGTTAGTAAAATCAGATGTTAATTAGTAAAAACAAGTACCTTTTGATATAATTATCAAATTAAACTACTTACAGAGAAAACACTGAAACTGAAGTGCAAACTAAAATGCAAAATCCCAAAGACAAAGGCAGTTCTCTAGCCACCTTGAACCATTTTGAAATGCTCTGCTTTCCCCTGGTAAACTAAATCCTTCTGTTGCCAGTTCTCACAGAAACTGGAGGGCTTGAAAAGGCATAAGAGGTATTTCAGTGACCTTCCTATTATAAACGGAACATCTTGTATCTTAAAGGATGTTATACTTGCAAATATAGGAACGCTTCGTTACAGGCTATTGGTTGGTATCACATTATATTGCAATATAAATTCTAACTTGAAAATCTTGTTTAGAATGTCATATCTGAAGTCATCAGTAAATAGAAAATGGATTCGCTACAATTATACATAGTATAGAAGCTGAGTATGTGGAAACTGGAACAGATGGATGAACAAGAGCTGGCACTGGGGGTAAAGGAAAGACACACACACCTTGCAATGACTACTTGTGTATTATACCAAGTACTTTCAGGTTTGATGTGCTTTGCCTGCTTTGATCCATGGGAAAATCTCCTTGATTCAGAATAGAAATTGCAATTCTATGAATCCCTTTTGTTGCCTCAAGACCAGGCAGGATCAGTAAGTGTTCAGAGGTTAAGAAATGCCCGCTTCTGTGTTTGCTGAATAGCCTCAGACATTATACCACCCCTAAGGCATTAACCCTACAATACCACATGAAAACACTTCACACATGCTAAGTTTAGAAGCACACCATTTCTAAACGTAGGAAATTGATAAAAAGTGCCACTCATGAAAGGCTGCTGGGCGTCAGCCAACGGTTTTCTTTTTTTTCCCCCTCAGCAAGTTGTTAGTACGAGTTCTGCATTCTGCCGGCATTACGAGAACATGGCATGTGAGAAATATTCACGGGCAGTGGGAAACATTGAATCAATGACTGTAAAAGAAAGGCAGGGGTTTGGTTGGGTGGGGTAAGGTTTCAACTGATAGAAATTAAAGTGTTTTCATTTTTAAAAAAAATATTGGTGCTTTTAGGAATGCATGTGAGCAAAAGCAAGTTCTGTAGCTAACAGTGAGGTCGGATTCTAAAGAAGTGACATTGGCTTTTG
This sequence comes from Miniopterus natalensis, assembly GCF_054644295.1. NCBI lineage: Eukaryota > Metazoa > Chordata > Mammalia > Chiroptera > Miniopteridae > Miniopterus > Miniopterus natalensis. The sequence goes on from NC_142082.1 coordinate 39,575,010, forward strand.
TTCTTCAATTGAAGAGTTATGTTTCTGGCCTGTATTACTGAATAGGCTCTTGTCTCATACAACGCCGAGATGAAGAAACCTTGAAAGCTTGCTGCTAAGTACAACCCTTGAATTTTTCTTTTCCTTTGATTGAAAGGAAAGGATTGTCTATGTTTAGGGTCTAGAGGTTTTGAAAAATGGCATTTCAGGATATATCAGCCAGAGTCCTATCATACTTACAGAATTCTTTGTAACAGAAAATTTTCTCATCAGATTTATATTATAGAATTTCCTATTTAGAAAGTCATTGAAAGAGGGGCATTTTATACAAATGCTTGAAATAGTTCCTTGGGTTTATTTTACATCCTTCTGAAATGCAACATCACATAGTCCTGTCCTGTACACTATAAAAAGAGAATCTGAGTTTATTTACTAGAAACAATAAAATGTTTGTCTAGTAACATTTACCCCAAGCACAAAGTTGTGAATACACTAAACGCCTTGAGGATAAAGACTCTTGCAGGTCCTACGAAAGTCATTTGTGCACCAAAGTTGCTATTTATAACATGACACTCATCGTTTGACTGACCTAACACGGCTTCCTGTGGCTGGCTCTAATTTCCAACTTAATGGCAGACATCGTAATGAAACAACCAGGTTCATAATCTGATTTGTTTCTGCCATCCCTGCACTTGTAGAGTCCATTAACAACAGGGATGTGTGTTTTTTTAAATTACTGAATTAGTCATAGTTCCATTAAAAGAGTAAGGTCACAAAGTAAACTAGAACAGCCTCTTAGTATATTCCCTTCCACTTCTCCGTCCACTTGTTTCCATTTATTCCATTCAAAGAACACATACAGAGCTCTGCTTTCAGCAGGCAGGGCCTTATCCCTTCTATACCCCAAGCTTAAACCAGAGCAAGGTCCATAGTAGGCCCTCAGCTGGATTAGCGAATGAATGTGCTGGATTAATGAGTAAATGAGAGAATGAATGGACAGTACCCTATGGGGTCTTGGCATGGCACAGATGCAGGGCCCACCTTGGATTTCATGCCTGGTGCTCTCATACTAATTTTCTGTCATTGGGCTGTCTTGAGACGTAATAAATGGCTGGTTTAAAAGGAGAAAGAAAGCTCAGAAAGTTCGGTACCACTGGTTGATCTGGTCTATGAGTGTCCAAGGACTAATTAAAAATGCACGTCTCTCTGTTGGCTCCCCTCTCCCCCCAGGGTAATTGGAGGACATTTATAGTTCAAGGAACTCAAACTTTTCTTGATGAAAATTAACATAAATTCCCCACATCTTACCAGATAGAGTCAGTGGTAGTGGTGGTGGAGAGACTTGATCATAAAATGTGTCAAAAATAAAATGAATGTGTATTTAAGAGCCACTGACAGATCGTGAAATTGTCACAGAACTTGCAAATATTTGAGACTTATATTGTAACAATTACATATGTTATGGCTATTTGACATCAATCATGTCTGACAACACTAATTCGATGAGGTCTTACTATTTTATTCTGTACTTACGAAAATCAGGCTTTCCTAGCCCTCCAGATGGGGATAAGTCCCTCTGCTTACTAGGCACTTAGCATCCTGTGCTTCTATTTTCCTAGCACTTTATCACAGTTTATTATAATTCATTTAACTACGTGAAATACTCTGAGGGCAAAAAATATATGTTTCTTGTTTACCCAATATTGTGAGTTGAATTAATTTGTGAAGATTATTAGTGTTTTACTAACTGGGAGAGCCTAAAATATTAGGCTCCGATGTTGGAAAAAAACATCTTTAGGTCTCACTTTTATGGAACTATAGAGGCAGTTTTGCTTTATATTTGCAGTAATAAGCATCCTATAACATTCTAGTAATAAAAAACATTAGAGAACAAAATAGAATTCCTGCCTTTTCTCTCACGTTCGCCTTTCCACACTCACAACCTCTTTTTCTCTCCCTCTGGTTCTCATAGTCTATAAAGTCTTAGAAGGTACCAGATGTTTGGTAGAGGCTGTCCCACACATCCCATATTTTTATACTAGGAGCAAGATTTATTAGAGTTATAGAAATGTAATTTTAGCCTTAACGTGGCCCCTTGTCAAATAGAACAATTCTTATCCGTGGAGAGTTGGCATCAGTGCCAAACACTCAAAACAACCACAGAATCTTACCGAAACAACAAATTCTGCCCACCAACTGTTTCCCTCTAGGGAATTTTAATTCACATAAACATTTTTCAACAGAACCCTTTTCCTTTCAGGCAACATTCAAAAAGTGAGGCCGGAATAAGTCGTGTATGAATATATAGTATCACCTGTGGTAAGTGCCTAAGCAGAGACTTCCACCGCCTCAAATTACCTTTTCTTCCTACTGTCTAGTTTCCAATAACACAGGCTGGAAGCCGCTGTCCCTTCAGGCGCTGCCCAGCTCGGGGGTGCGGCACAGCGCGCCCATTCCTCAGGTGCAGCAAACTGAGGTGCAAGTGGACCCGGGCTGTGCGCTGTGCTGGGGAATCCACGTGGTCCTGGAAAGCGGCTGGAAGTCCCTGGCAGGGGTGAGCTGAGGCTTTTCAAGTATTCTGAAATGCATGTCACACCATCTTCTTCAAAGCCGTCAGCAACTTTTTTTTTTTTTTTTTTTAAGGCTCTTTGCATAAGAGGTAAAAAGTTATTCCTTTTTCCTGCTGTAGTTACTTGATAAGGATTTTTGGGGGCACAATCTGTGTGCAGGGCATGAAGTTACACTTCTTAAGTGAGGAATGCTTCCCTTAGGAAGTGTAACTCCATGCCCTGCACAGAGATCGTGCCCCCCAAATTCTTATCAAGCAACTACAGTAGGAAAAAGGAATACCTCTTCACAAAGGCAACCCTTTATTAACCAGTGTCACCCCAATAAATTTAATAAACATAAAATAAGTAATTAAGAAAGAAAAAAATGCATCACAAGTAGATTCCTGGTTGTTTTCTAAGATTAAAAAAACCTTACAGAACCTCAGGAGGGAATGGGATACCACTGGGATTTTACTTGAACACTTAAAACATTTCATTCTATCAGTGAATTGCCTTTCTTTAGACATGATCCAGACACACACTGAATTCTAAACAGTTACAAGTGACTTTCAATTAATTTGTGGCTTTGTAAAGATCATGTGCCACCAGCTCGATTCCTGTTTTATTGACGGTTGATTGCATGTCCCTGTTAACATTTTTGATGAGCACATAATAAAAAAATACCTATAAAATGTATAAAATGGGACATGGATGCAGCAAACAGAGATGACTCATGCAATTGACAGCAAAAGCAGTGAAAGGTTTGATGAGAAGATGCTAGACACCCAAGAGCGATGGGCTGCAGGTGCTAACCAAAGAGAGGGCGATTATGTATAGTGTTTGTGGGAGTACTGATTTGCTCACTGATCTTTGCTGCTGCATTCATGAACCTGTAACACCATCATCTTGGATGTATCTGTGTGGAAAATGGATTTGGTACATTTGACTAATTTCTGTGATAAATTTGTGAAGTAACATTTCACATCCAGGCAAGTATTAGCAAGAACACATTTTATTCTGTAGGTCTATGTTGGTGGTCAATTCTTAATGTCATAGCAAAACTTGAAGAAAACTGGGAGAATTTTCTCAGAGGTCCCTAGCGTTAATAAAAAAAATGAGATAGGGAAAAATGTGTATGAATATATATTAATGCAGGACTAACCACTAGGTTTTCTTCTCATTAAAACACTTGGTGGGTTCAACTTTTAGTTTTTCAATCAAATGATTTTCCTGACTTTTAATTACACTTCAAATTGGCATCTAGGAAACCCAATTGATTAAAAGTTTAAGGATTTGTTTTACATTGAAATAGCCATTCAGCACTGAGAAAAAAAAGCTAATTAAGAAGTCACTGTTGGTCTTACAAGTTAAAAAGCCCATATTCTCATTCTTAATCGTGTCCTGCTCTAAGTAACAAATCCACATGCCCACTTTCATCAATAACTTGCAGGCTGACCAAAGACAATTAAACTGTGCTAAGAGTTAGGCAGTTGCAACCCAAAAGTATGAAGAGTCTTTATGACTCAAAACTGATGCTATAAGGTTTATTCTGGTTTTGAAAAGATGCAAATCTTTTTAGATTTCTTGATGAGTACATATTTAATAGTATTATTTGGGTAGAGTATCTGCCAAAATTAATCTAAATGTATATTTTAGAAGATCAAGTTTATTCTGCTTATTTTTTAAATTCATACCTGCCTCCAAAAGCTGAGTTAGAAGGGTCCCTGAATGATTAACTTTATCAAATCGCCCTCATTTTTCAAATGAAGTAACCTAAGATCATACAAGCAGATTTTGCCCTCCCACTGAAAGGAGAGAGTATAGCATTTCAATGTATTCTCTCTGAAATGATTTCTGAGATTTTGTTAGATGACTCCCATTTGAATCTACCCACTCTCAGATCTTGTTATAAAAAACTTCAGTACCATTTTCTCTGGAGTTTCTAAGCATAATAGTGTTAGCCAATGGTTTTCACTGCCAAAGCCCGACGTCTGTAACTTAAGCACCTCTTTCTGTGCACCCTGGGCTTAGGTTGCTCTCTATTCCAACACATCTTAGTTCCCTTTCCTATCCTGCTCAAATCTAAGATGTTAGAAGACTTTACTCATGCATTCTGGTGTAGAGGTTTGCATAAATGATGAGGGCCCTCGGAGGCTGACGAATGCCACCGCTATTTGCACCACTCTGCTTGTCACCCTGCAATTGCAGTAAATGCAATTGAAAGTACTTTTATTTGAAGGCCATTTGACAGAGGGGAGAGAAAATACACTTACTCTTTCAAGGCCTGTGTATTTTCCTGGGAGAAGCTTGCCTATAAAATGTGTCCTTTTATCCTTGGATAGCTATTTGGGAAATATCTTTTGGCAGCGCAAACCCTGAGTGATTTCTGCGACTTAAGACTCTGAGCCGTGAGTCACAGGCCTCCCTGAGTCCTCCCCACCTCCTTTCCTCCCACCTTCTACAGACTGCAAGGCTGATTCACGCTTGTGTGCTCCCAGCATTCTTTTCCACAGAATAAGAAGGAACATTTGCATATTTTACCAAAAATATTGAGCTATTTTCATCGCAGATGTTTAAAGAAGGAGTTGTTTACTAATATTGAAACAGCACACAAATCACATTGAACCAGCTTAAAACTGGTTCCGCTCCCTAAAGCAGATGGGGGATTCTACAATCCTTGAGTATGTGTTTTTTTTTTGTTTTTTTTTGTTTTTTTAACAGCGACAGCACTGCGCACGCGCCACCCCTGCCCTCCACCCGGAACCAAATTCTCACGCCTTCGCACGGAACCGAGGGGTGGGGGACATGACCGGAACTGGAACCCCGGCAGCCTATCAGAAGCGCAGGGCCCGTCGTCCAGGAAGATCCTGTGCGGAAGCCCCGCGGCCATGACTGACCGAGTTCAAGGTCCTCCGATTAAACTTGCCCCGCCAGCGCTTCGCGTGCCCGGTCCCCTAACTCCTTACAACCCTCGGTTGGGCAGTTGGGCTTTTAGGTGAGACAGCTTCCCATTCTCCTCGCTTAGTGCTCTGCAAATGAAGCCAGTTTATTTGTTCCACCGCCAACCTCGGCGCTCAGGGTTGGGCCCCGCTGGGGGGCGGGGGTGAGTTTCGGGCTGGGGGACAAAGCCTGCCCTGCTGGGGTACACTATCTGCGTGTCTGTGGTTATGTTAGCAACAGAAACGCAGGACAGCCGCTCTCGGTTACCAGAGTCTTCTCGCGCTCAAGGAAACTCAACAAAGGCCACTTGGGCCGTCGCCAGAGGCGTCCGTCCGCTGACCACGCGGCCGGCGGGCCCCGCCTCCAACAGGACCGCCCTTCGCCATGTACAAGGAAGCCTAACTTTGCAGAACAAACCAAGAAAACTACAGCACGACGTCCTTGCTTCGCCGCGCGGTTTTGCTTCGCGCGTGAAACCGCCTCCGCCCGCGGTGGCGGCTGGCAGCGGCCGTGGGGCAGGCCCGCCTCCGCGCCCGCGGGTCGAGCTCTTACCTATGAAGAGGTTCCACTCGGTGTCCAGGTCGGCCTGGTTGGCCAGGCAGCCCTTGAGCACGTTGAGGCAGTAGTTGTTGCAGGGCCTCACGGCCGGCAGCCCCCGGCAGTACGGGCAGTACAGCATCTTCATGAGCGCGCGGATGCAGCCTGGGGTGGGGCTGACCTGCGGTGCATGGAAGAGAAGAGAAAGTCGGAAATAAGAAGGACGGAAGGGAGGAAAAAAAAGATGCAACTCATTCTCGCCTTTAAAAAAAATAAGTAAAAAATAGGTGAAATGGTTCTGGTCAACCTCCAGCAGTAGAACAAGGGGTTAAAGGAACCATCAGGACCCTGGCCCTTTGTCAGACTTGATCTTGAAGGCAGTGATTCCTGTTCACCACTTCTGCTCAGCATACTAATAACCCATTTTCTTGAAATGTCCCCGTCAACATTTTGATATCTATGCCATTGTAATTCAGCCCTAAAACCTAGACATGGTGTCATTGCAGTAGGACACGAAATGAGATAATGCATGTGAAAGCAATTTGCACAGGTAAAAGCCCCATAAAAATGTAGGTATTATTAAAGTTTAATGTGAAACCTTTAAAAAATTTTCCAACTGGTTATTTGACCCTGTTTCTAAAGGTGGTTGCCAGATATACTTCCTTTGTATGTTAAAAGGATCAATATCAACTTGTCTGGGATTTCTGAGATCCGGGCTTGCTTGGAAGCAATGGAACTGCCAAGGCACCGGCTCCGGGCCTCTGAAGCTTGGCAGCTCTGGAACTCTGTGGAAAATGGATCCAGTGTTGAGTGTGAGGAGAAAATCTTGCAGTAATTCAGAGGAACCACTAATCAACTGACAATGAGTGCTATTTGCCTAGAATAAGGAAAGCAGCCTGCACCTTCCTAAGTTAATCAATTCTAAACAAATAAGGCCTTTTTTAGGCTCATTGAAAATTCTGATGTGATTTCAAGTGGAAAGAATAGTTAAAACAGTATGGGCCAACAACACAGTACTGAAAGCGCTTTCTCATGATGAAACAGAAACATTATTGTCATATTTATTTGGTTGGTTCCATATAATTTTGGTTTTAAGTGAAGTAGCTATATGTTGCCTTCTTTGTGTTCTAGATCAGAGAAGCCTAATTGGAACTCTTGGACAGTTTCAGTCTTATCAAATGGACCTGGATCCACAGGGGATATTTACATGTCGGAATATTCACATACTGAGATAGCAGCATAACACCTCTACAGAGGTGGGGCACTGAAAGGTATTTCCACCTAAATGGAAACTCAACAACTGTAGATAATCTCTGTTGTTTTATTCTTTACCTGGAAATCCTTGAACACAAGGCTTTGTATTGTGTTACATTTTCTTGATTTTGTATACTCGCAAAGTCCCTAATACATTATTTCAGGAAAAGAAGAGTTTGTTTATCTATTTAGGCACGGAAAGTTATAATGATCCTTTTTGTTTGTTTGTTTTTTACTTTTTTCCCAAAATTTTATGAAAGTTTTCTAACATACAGAAAAGTTCAAAGGTTTTCACAGTGAACATCCATTTTCCCACTCTTAGATTCTACATTTAATATTTTCCTACGCTTGCTTTTCCATACTCAACCTATCCATCCAACTCAATCTATCCATCCTTCTATCCATCCATTGACCCACCTTATTTCTTACTCACTTCATAGTAATATCCCTTTGATTTTTACTTTTCCTGGTAATTTGATGTTGGCTTTAATAAAAGAGAATTAACAATAGGAAGTTAGTGTATTACATACTCCAAATCTAGTAAGCAAAATAAAATGTAATTGACCTTACTTTATAAAAATATTCAGAGAATTGTTTAATACCATTAATTCTAAAATTTATTTTCTAACAAAACAAAAACAAAAAGGGAGAATGAGAGTAAGGAGTCTAGTGTCTTTTCTTTGGAACACACATTAGTGCTTCCATATCATCTTCAGTTGGGCTATTTTGTTGAAAATGACAAATTTTATCCACAATTGAGTAGTATTGTTTTAACATTTCTTTTATCTATATGTATTCCAAGCCATTCACAGAAAATAGAGACCATATTCTGTCTTCTCCATACAGAATCAATGTAGAATTCCAAATTCATATACATTTTACTTATTTGTCATGGTTTCGGTCCTGCAAACCTTCGTCCACAGGATTTTGTTTTCAACAGCCTTCCAATTTCTCTCTTGGCCTTAATGTCTTTCTCCAGAGAGTCACCACTTTTCATGAGCTGGCTCAGTAATGTCTTCCTTTGACTGTTGGAGTGTTGGCTTTCTGGCCATTGGAATTATAAAATGCTTTGCTGCTTCTCCGTGTGCCAGTACGCAACCTAGAGCATTTGTCAATATTGGGGATGCAAACTTGAGATCGCTTGGATGGTGTGGACTCTTTTTTATCATTACAACCTGCACCACTCTGTAAACATGCACATTGTTATAAGGTATCATGCTTAAGACTCAGGTGCTCAATGGTTGCTTTCTGTATGGAACTTCCCATTGTTTTTCCCAATTTGTTGGCCACATTGATGTTGAAAGGAAAAGAAGGACAAGATAGTTTTATGCATCTAACATTCAGTTGTTGTTGCTTTTCCACTTTGTTTTCAAAGGTTACTGATTGCATTAATTCCAAAGCTTTGCTTCTTTATTTTTTTTATTGTGTTGGAACCTGTACAGTCTTCTCAGTCTGACATTTAAGAAGAGTCTCCAATCAGGGTAGCAACCAACAGAGAAAACTGAACAGCCTTAATAACCTAAAAGAACAATGTTGTTCAAGTTAAATGTGGCTCTCTCAGTACTTTTGGAAATCACATCCTTCCTGGTCAAATAAAGGGCATTTGAAGAAAAAAATGGAGAGTGGAGGGTCAAAGTTGAAACTTTCATGTTCACAGGCCATATTTTTTGAATTGACACAGCTGCATGCTTGAATTAATTTTTTTTTAAAAAATCATCACTTCAAGCTGAAGACTTTTAGAAGTAAGTCTCTGAAAAGAAGGTTGTTTTAAATGTCAGTTGTGTGAGGGGATATTTCTCCTTTTAAATGTTTAATAGTGTTCTAAAATTATGCTATACCTACTTAAAAATATATTTTTTTATTTTGAATTCAATATAGACTCACAATAAGCTGCAAACATAGTAGAGTCCTGGGTGCCCTTCCCTCATGTTCCCTCAATGGTAATGCCTCATATAGCTGTAGTACAATAGCACAGAGAGGAAATGGACATTGGCACATTGCTGCTAACTAGTTTATAGACCTTATTCCAGTTTCATGATTTTTTTCACCTTGCATTCTTGTGTGTGTGTGTGTGTGTGTGTGTGTGTGTGTGCATGTGTGTATACATCTATGAAACTTTACCCCTTGTATACACTTTTGTAATGCCACCACAATCGACATACTAAATTCTTCCATCATCAGAAAAGGACTCCCTTGTGCTAACTCCACCCCACCCCACTGTTCTGTCACCTGGGAATCTATTGATATCAGTGGGAATCCACTGATATCTTTTACATTTCTATAATTTTGTAATTTCAAGAATGTTATTTAAAATGGTTTAGATGTACTAGAATTTGTTTGACTATTTCTCTTTGCTATTAGGAATAGTACTTTGCTATTAGGGATAAAGCTTCTATTAGCATTCATGTACAAGTTCTCACATAAACATAAGTATTAATTTCCTTGGGATAAATGCTCAGAAGTGCATTTGATGATTTAAATGCTTAGTGCATGTATAGTTTTGTAAGAAAGTGCCAGTTTGTTTTCCAGATTGGTTGTAACATTTTACTTTTCCACCAGCAATGTGTGGGAGATCCAGTTTTTCCTACATCATTGTCAGTATTTAGTCTTATTACTGTTTTGTTTTTGTTTTAGTTATTTAAATAGGTGTGTTATCTACTTTTACATTTATGGTGAGTTTCCTCTGCATGATATCCATACCTATATTCAAACTTCATTTGGTTCTAATAAACATCAGATCCATAGTCATTAACCAGCTGATCTCTGGAAAATACATAACACTAAAAAATATATACAATTCTGACATAGTAGATAAATCTGTAAGTTTTGCAAAACCAAAATAAAGGAGTTCTCAAAACTCACATTTGAAATTTAAAATAGACTACTTCTCAAACACATATTACCACAAATTTGTATATTTGGTGGACTATTAGAAAAAAAAAATCTACTGAAGAATATTGTGTTTATTTAGCGACAATAAAGTATACAATCATCCTGAGAAATAAAATATTGAGTTTTGTAAAGTTAGTGATATGGACTTTTTAACTTTTAAAAATGTAGCTGTAGCTTCCTAGATATTCAAAGGATACTGGGAAATAAACTTAAGTGAAGGGATAAGATGAGATGTTTAGAAAAAAATAGTGAGTTGAGTTTGACATTCTTTTTTGTACTTGTTTGTGCTCTCACATAACTTTTATATATTGTCCTTCACCAGTAGTAATCTTTTGTCAAAAGTTTACAGTTTTACTGGGGTGGTGGTGGCCGGTGGAATAGTCATCTTTTCCTACTCCAATATCCTACTTTGGAAAGAGAGACACAAGTTTTTGAGTCAATCAGGTTAAGATTTCAATATAAAATCCTTGTGCCTTAGATTTAGTCCTTCTGTTAACTTCTTTTGATGCTGTTTGTATACAATGAAAGACTTGTAAATTATCATTTTTATAGTTAATACTATAACAGACTAGTTCTGAGAAATACTAATAAAATTTTAAAATATAATTTATAATGAAGGTTTCTTGTAAAATAACTGAAAAATGAGTAAAATGAAATAAAAAAATAACTGAGCTCATAGTTTGTAAACTTGTGAGTTGTTTTGTTATTTGTATTTCTTTTTTAAAAGGCAAAATACATTAAAACATGGCAAAGAATACAAAAAGAGCCCTTAATAAAGCTGTATTGGGAGATATCACTAAGAATTATCTACCTGGCTAGCTATGTGTGTCAGGATCTTATAGCAAATAACTCCTATATTTTCTAAATGTGATTTGAGGCATAGCATACCCTTAATGATCTAATAGCAATGTATCACAGGTCTTTAATACACTTAAGCTTTCTGGATCTGAGCCAACATGCAGGCATTGGTGCTCACATTAGCAATTCCTGATAGTAGCCAATGTAAATAAAACTGTCTCTTAAAATATTTTTAGAAGCAAGAAAACATGTAAAAGTTATAAGATTATATTTATGCACAATGAAAATACACTTAGCAAGTGCTTGTTTCTATGGAAATAATATAGCCAAATTAATAAAGTAAACATATCTGTTTTCTGCTCCCCAAAGAAAAGCAAGTTAAATGTAAGTGAATTCTTTAACTAATATAAATTCAAAATGTGTTATTTTGATCAGGAGTTGATGCCATTCTCCACAGTTTATAATCTATACTCATATTAAGTGATGAGATGTTTCTACTCATCATCTTAATATATCACCAGATTCTGAAGTGTCTTTTATTTTTTATGTTTTAATTGATTTTAGAGAGAGAAAGGGAGAGAAGGAAAGGAGGAAGGAGAGAGACTTATTCTTCCACTTACTTACGCATTCACTGGTTGATTCTTGTATGAGCCCTGACTGGGGATGGAACCTGAAACCTTGGCATATGGGGATGATGCTTACCCCACTGAGCTACCCAGCCAGGGCTGAAGTGTCTTTTAAATCCCAAGGATGATTAAAATACATTCAAAGTTGTTTTTCTGTTAAGTAATTTTTATTATAATTCTTTAACAATCAGTAACCTGGATGTAGGCTTTGTTGTAAGCTTATGAGAACTTAAATTTGTTTCTTCTTTGTTTCATGCAAATTTCATTTATCCAACATTTATGGAGATGAATATAGGTAGACCTTGGACCAGCGCTGGGATGCCTGGACTACATTCATTTCCAGATCATTTCAGGGAATAAATTATTTGTCTTGGGTAAGTGCCGTGTAAAGAAAATCCATAAAAGGGCATTTAGCTCTGAAATGGAAAGTAGGTGTTGACAGAAATGGCTTCTGAAGGAAGTCATGTAACAGATGGTTGTAAGATAAGCATGACAGGTGAGTGACATCACAGAAATGGTGGGGTAGAAAATACCAAGAATCAGTACCTCTACTGAAACAACCATTAAGCTAGTTAAAAAAAAAAAAAAAATTCACCTTTTTCAGAACTCTGGAATATAATTAAAAACAAACTAACAACAAAAACCCAGCAACAAGGAGAGTGCTTAATAAAGAAAATGGTAAATTTCAGTAAAAAAGCATTGCTAAATCTCAAGTCTCAAGAAATTTTATAAGATTGCCATCTTGCTAAGTATTTTCTCTGAGCCACAATGAAATGACACTAAAAATTAATATCAGAAGAAAAACTAGAAAACTCATAAATATGTGGAAATTAAACCACACACTCTGTACAACCAATAGGCTAAAAAAGTAACCACTAGGGAAATTAGAAAATACATTGATGAATGAAAATGAAAACACAACATACAAATACTGACAGCCATACGTGCCCATGTTAAAGAGACTATCTCAAATCAGTGGCCTGAGGTTATACCTTAAGGAACTAGAGCAAACTAAAACCAGCGTTAGTGAAAGGAAGGAAATAATAAAGATTAAGTGGAGATAAACAAAACTTTGGTTTTATTTGTTCTTTTTCTAGCTTTTTAAGGTATAAAGTTACATTATTGATTTGAGATCTTTCTTCTCCCAGAAGCTGGGAGAGAGGCGTGGGAAGTCTCTCCCTCTGACACTTCAGAAGGAATCAATTCTGTTGACCCCTTGATCTCGGACTTCTAGCCTCTCGAACTGTTAGTGAATAAATTTCTGTGTTTTAAAATCACTCAGTTTGTCATGATATGATATTGTAGCCTTAGGAAACAAATATATATGCACCAACAAATTAGATAATCTTGACAAAATGGACAAATTCCTAGAAACAATCTACCAAGACTGAATCATGACGAAATAGGAAATATGGTTAGACCTATAACAAGCAAAGAGATTGAATTGGTAACCAAATGCCTTCCGACAAAGACAGAGCCAGGACCACATGGCTTCACTGGTAAATTCTACCAAACATTTAAAGAATTAACAAAGGATTATTTTTAAACTCTTCTTAAAAATAGAAGATGAAGAAACATTTCCTAACTCATTCTAAGAGACCAGCATTACCTGATACCAAAGTCAGATAAGGATGATAAGGAAAGAAAACTAAGACCAATACTCTTATAAATGCAGAAGAAAAAACCTTTAACAAACTGGCAAGTGGGATCCAAGAGCTTATTGGAACCTTATACACCATGACCGAGCGGGATCTATCCCAAGAAGGCAGGGGTGCTTCAAGATAAGAAAATCAGTGTAATACTTCACACTCATAGAACAAAGAAACAAAAACAACACGATCGTTTCAATTGATGCAGAAAAAGCTTTTGACAAAAATCAACGCTTTTGTGATAAAGACATATGAAAAACTAAGACTAGAGGGGGACATCCTGAACATGATAAAGAACATTTGTGGAAAACATACAGCTGACATCGTACTCAGTGGTGAAAGACTAAAGGAATTCCCCTAAGATCAGGAAGAAGATAAGGGGGCCTTCTTTAACCACCGCTATCCAAAATTGTAAGGAAAATTATAGCCATTATTAGGGGGGAAAAGGAAGTAAAATTATCCACATTTGAAAAAAGAATTAAAACTATTTTTATTCACAGATAGCATGATCCTATATATAGGAAATCCCAAAGCACTCAACCAAAATACCCCAACTAGAGCAATACATGAATTCAGCCAAGTTGCAGGGTACACGATCAACACACAAAAAACTACTAAGTTTCTGTACACTAGCAATGAACAATCTGAAAAGGAAATTAAGAAAACAATTCCACTTAAGATAACATCCCAAAAGTAGAATACCTGGGAATAAATTTAACCAAGGAGATGACAGAAATTTATACTGAAAACTATAAAAACATTGAAATGAATTAAAGAGACCTAAATAAACAGAAAATCATCCTGTGTTCATATATTGAAAGGCAATATTGTTAAGATAGCTACTACTCAAAGTAATTTACAGATTCATTGCAAACTTTATCAAAATTCCAATAGCTTTTCCTTGTAGAAGTGGAAAAGCCAATCCTTGAATTCATATGGAATTGCAAGGGGCCAAAATAGCTAAAATAATGCTGAAAAAGAACAAATCTGTAGCATTCACACTGCCTGATTTCAAAACTTACTATAGCTTACTACAGAGCAAAAGTAATCAAAACACTGCTATTCTCCAGCAATTCTACTTCTTGATATTTACTCAAAAGATTTAAAAATAAGCTCTAGAAGAAATATTTTCATTGCCATGTTCACTGCAGCATTATTCACAATAACCAAGAGGTGAAAACAACCTAAATGTCCATTAGCTGATGAATAAAAAAATATCGTATATACATTCAGTAGAATATTATTCAAACTTAAAAAACTAGCCTGCAATATGTGACAACACAGATGTACCCTGAAGACATTATATTAGATGGAATAAGCCAGTCATAGGAAGACAAAATACTATATGATTTGTGTTATATGAAGTATCTAAAGTAGTCAAACTCATAGCAGAGAGTGGAATGATTGCCAGGGACTGAGTGAGAAGGAGAAATGGGGAGTTGGATTCCATGGATATAGAGTTTTAATCACGCATGTTAAGAAAGTTCTAGAGATTATCTGGGCAACAATGTGCATATATTTTACAATACTGTACTAGACACTTAAATTTTAAAAGGGTAAATCTCATGTTTTTTACAACAATGATAATAATAAATACTGTTACACTAGCCTAACGATAGACATATAGCTTATCTAAATACAATTGAAACATCAGAAATAAACACATACACTTATGGCCAATTGATTTTCTCAAGAGTATGAATATCAGTGGGAAAGAATAAATATTCTCTTCAACAAATGGTATAAAGACAATTGGATATCCTCATGTAAAACAATGAAGTTGGACCTTACTTCATACAATGCATAAAAATTACTCAAAATGGATCAATGACCTAAATATAAGAGCAGAATCTTCCAAGAATAAAACTCTTGGAAGAAAACATGGGTACATTTTTATGATCTTGGATTTAGCAATGGATTATTAAATATGACACTAAAAGACAAAGAGATAAACTGAACTTCAACAAAATTAAAGACTTTTGCTCATCAAAGAACATTATTAAAAAAGTGAAAAGATAACCTATGAATGAAAGAAAATATTTACAAATCATATATCTGATAAGGGAATATGCACAGAACTCCTACAACTCAACAGCAAAAACACAAGCAACACAATTTTTAAAAATGACAAAGCACTTGAATAAACATCTCTCCAGAGAAGATAGGCAAATGATTACAAGCTCATGAAAAGATGCTCAACATCACAAGTCACTAGAGAATGAAAATCAAAATGAGATATCACTCACATCCTTAAGATGGCTATAATAAGAAAGATAATAACAAATGCTGATATGGATGTGGAGAAACTGAAACCCTTATTTATTGCTGATGGGAATGTATAAAGGCAGTCACTTTAGACAGAATCCTACTCCTAGTTATATACTTGAGAAAACTGAAAATATACACCACATAATACTTACACATAAATGTCTATAGAAGCATCATTCATAATAGCCAACAACTGGAAACAATTCAAAATGTGCATCAAAAGATGAATGGACTAATTAAATGTGGTATATCCATACAATGAAATATTATTCAGCGATTAAAAGTAGTGAAATTCTTATACACGCTGTATCATAGATGAACTTTGACAACATTATGGTACATGACAGAAGCCAGTCACAGAAGACCATGCACTGTATGAATCCATTTATGCAATATGTCCAGAACAGAGAAATCCATAGAGGCAGCACAGTCATGGTTGCCAGGAACTCAGGTGAGGAAGTTTGGAAACAAGTGGAAAATAACTTTGGAAAATAACTGCTAATAGTCATGAGTTTTCTTTTTGTGTGATTCTAAAGTTAGATTATGAAAACGGTAATGGTTGTTCAACACTGTATTTAAATATACTAAATACCGCTGATATCTACACTTTAAGTGAGCAAACTTTATGATATGTAAATTCTATCTTTAAAAAGTTGTTTAAAAAGTGATAGAAGTGTCCGGCCAGGTGTGGCTCAGCGGTTGAGCGTCGGCTTGAGATCCAGGAGATTGTGGTTTGATTCCCGGTCAGGGCACATGATCGGGTTGCAGGCTCAGGGGGCGGCCGATCAATGACTCTCTCATCATTGATGTTTCTATCTCTCTCCCTCTCCTTTCTTCGCTTTGAAATCAATAAAGATATATTTAAAAAAAAAAAGTGATAGAAGTACCTTTAACAAATAAATTCCTACTACCATATTTGTAAGTTTTAAAGAAATTTCAGAGCTAAAGATACAATTCTTAATTACTAACAAGAGGCTACATTTAGCCATGTAGTCACATAAAAATATGGCTACATAATATTAACCTTGAGTTACGTGATACCAACATTAGTTTGATGTGTGTGACCTGAATGATATTCTAACATTTTCTCTTGAGAAGTCACCCATTATTATTTCAGCTGTTGCTTAATGGTGGCTTGGTTTGTATGAATTTCTGTACATACAAACAGAACCTTTGGGCCTTTGGATGTTGACTGAATATTTGAATACATATACATGTTGATGAACATGTGTATGCTCTAAAACTACTTTCTCTCTGTCCTATACCATTGAGAGAGAACACAAACAAGACAGAAAACAATTATGAATTACAAATCAGAGCCTGAAGGAAAAATGATCCCTATATGAATGACAAACGTTTATAGCACCACTGTGATAAAAATTCAGCCTATTTTTTTTAAAAATGTGTATCCTTAATTAGAAACCTCCCCAGAAAGCACAAAGCTTATGGAGCATTTGAGAGCCATGAAATGATGACTGAACTTGCTGGCTCTGGAAGAAAAGGAATAGACATAATTTATAAGCCTAAAAACCATAACTGCAGTATTTCCAAAGTCAAGTTTAAGTAGCAGCAATGCTGTGAAACACTGAAAAATAAAAGCAGGACCTGGACAGAGAGGTGATTTAGATCTATGTCAGTTCTTGCCAGGTCTGTGAGTGCTTGTCAGATTATGTGACAAGGCCAGTGTTACTCAGACCTAGTTTCTATATTTAATTTCATTCCTTAACACATAAATAAAACTTCCATAGAAATTAGTGAATGTATATGATTACCCACTTGATAGACTGGAATAGTTCCAAATGGCACTTAAATAAATTACCCCCACACAGAGAATGGGTATTTTTCATCTCTAGAATGAAACAGTTCTTTCTACTGGATAAACACATACTTCACAGGGCTCTCTAATGTGTTTACCCAGTGGCACACAACACCATTTTAATTTCACCTTGCTCTTTCATTATGAGGTCTTCGTGATAATGATTTTTATTTGGGCAGTCTGCTTGACATTCCCAACTTCACCCACATGTAAATTTTCAAAATGTGAACCCAGAATGTAAAATAAGATCCCTAAGTGTCTCATCAGGGAATAGTTGTCTTCTTCAGTTAGAAATTATAGCTTAAATATTACTTCATTTAGAAGAAACCTTTTAACCGTGACTTTAAATATGAGTCATTGATGTGATAATCCACTTTGGTAAAAGCTATGAATTTCAAGCCTCTGTACACTGGTACTAACATATTTAAAATGTATCTGCTTTGGCATATACACAACCTGCTTTTAAATTAAGGGGATGCGACATTACCAAGAATGTAAAATCCATTCAATCACTCTCTCAGAACATGTATAACTTTAAAAGCCTAGTATAAGGAGAACTGGCATATGGTGGGAGAGGGAGAGTATTAAGATATATCTGATACACATGGGAAAATAGACAAACATCATATGTGGCGTTTTGTAATTTTTGATGCAGAACACAGGGGTATGGGATTTGTGTTAATTTTATTGACCATCTATTAATCTATTGATATCTATCTACGGTTTTTCATGAACACCAATATGCCTTCCTGTCATTCTCATTAAAATTAGTCATTCCAATTCCTGATGAGCCGGGCATGAGAATCCCCTGACTCAAAGCATCAATGGGTTTCCACGGAAAATTCCCATTCTTCACTTCATCCTGCAAAGTACCAGCATGAACCTATTCTGAAAAAGTCCCAAGTTGGAAGAAAGGGCACAATGGCATCATCAGTTTAACAGAGATTGATGACACAACACAGTGTAGCCGTGCTCTCATCAGTTGGCTGACAAGTGAGCCCTGGACTGTCATCAGCAAAGAAAACATTACCTGGAAATTTCTATGGGCAAGGGGAAATCTGATTGAGACAAGATCCTTCAAGACAGGCAAGTGGTGACTCTACAGGTCAAAAGATAAAAGTAGTAAGGGACAGAAAAAGCTAAGACGGGGATCTTTGACAGGAAAAAAGACAGCACTGCACCAAGAAATGAAGGTTCTTTCCCCCTCTCCTTCCAGTATTAATAGAATGGGAGGCTATGAGTGAAATTATTTTTAAGTTCACTCAATAAACATCTAGCTTCACCATGTAGTAACACTGCTCCAGGTACTGTAATGAAAATGAATGGCGATTCCAAAGTTACCAGGGAGCAAGGTCCACAGCTGAGAAAGGACAGGTGAGAATTTCCTGGGGTTCGAATGAATGTCCGAGAAACAGAGAGCTAGTGAAGACCTGGATTTCACCTAAAGCAGAGCAGCGGGAAGCTAACCATAAAAAACTCTCAGCAGAACTGGAGACGCACAAAGTGGGGAAAAGGGAAAGTACAAAGTGAAATATTAGAAACATGGAAAGTTCAGAAACTTTGGAGTATTCATGATTAAATGTTCCTGTTAATTTATCTTAAATAAACATCTAAGGACAACTCTACACAGGAATCCTGGGCATATGATGGCTTTCAGCGTACTTCCAAGAGTTCTGGGAATGGACAAGGGACAGGAGAACATATCAACAAAAGCAAAATTCCATGAAACGAATCATGGGAATATTTGTCTAAGACTGATAAAAAATAGTGTTTCTAATTTTCTGTGTCAGGCAGTTTAAAAGATTGTTCCCCAAATAATGCAGGGGTGTCACACTTGAATAACTCTTCAATCTCAAAAGGGGTTTACTTTGAAGGACCAACCTAACGTGTAAATTATGGCATATTTGATATAGAAATAAGCAATAGCACTTTATAGTGATGACAAAAAGAATGATGACTTAACTAAGAGTTCCAGTCATCTCATCCAACATTTCTACATTTCCCCCCACAAAGAAGCTCTCGCGATTCCATGGCCCTGGTACTCCTGTCCCTCCTGACAGGTTTTAGTAAAAAGGAAGGTATTTTTAAAAAGTTAAATAGTATTTAATTGCAGATCATGATAACTTAGCGATAAATATAATTTCATGTGGTTGATTTTATACACATTTTGAAAATGTTAGGGCCCTTTGTGAGTCATTAAGATAGGATGCTTTTATTCATTTCTTTTGTAGCCGCTGAACACTTATTAGGGGTATTTGTTCTATATACCATTTTCTAATGAAAAATTCCATTAGGCTCATGTTATTTCACTTCCTGGTGAAAATTCCAGAAATGTCATCCACCATTTTTCCTACATTAAAAAATAACTTTCTAAAACCACTAATTAAGTTTTAGGTCAAAGCTGAAATGAAATATTAAGTACAACTTTATTGAGCTCTAAGGATATTTCCCACATTGTCTTAAGTCCTGCAGATAACAAAAAATCATTTATGAATGTTTCCAAGGAGTGTTTTGTGCTGAAATACTAATATTACATAGTTAACATGTTATTGTAAACATATAAAACTCTACCAACAAAATTGACTAGTTTATTGTTTATTACCATGGAAGTGCTGACACCTAAAGAAAGATCGCCCCTAGAGATATATAGACAAAGGGAGGGAGGGGGGAGAGAGAGGGAGAGGAGATGCCATCAGCCAAAATGATTTAGAATGTACTAATTCATTGAGTATCTAATGCTCTGGGACCAGTGTGGACCAGCTACCAGGCAGATGGTACTGGGTAATCAAGTGCTCTTCGCTCCAGGGAGGGTACAGCTTCTTAAAATTAAGGCTTGTTATATAAGCAAATAAACAGGTACTTTCTTTTTCTTTTTACAAATGAAAAGAGCAGAGTTGTAAAGAGTAAAATAAAGGTACTGCATGAAACTTATGTTACAGTGGTAAGGAATGGCTTTTCTTAGGTGATATTACAGTTAGAGCTTTCACAAGAAGGAGTCACCATACCAAATTGAAAGAAAGTCATCTCACAGTTCATACATCGGCATCGTTCCTTCCAATTATTTATCCATGTGTGTGTGTGTGCGTGTGTGCAAGTTACAGTTTAGAGCATCTTTCCATATTTTGCTTTTTTCTCTGCACTCAGACTGTCAAGAGCAACTTCTCGTATTGTATCTTTTCATAAATGTTTTTAGTGGTATTTTCTTATAGAGCTCTCTTTGTTTTACCAAACCATTTAGAACATCTCTTTCCATTGTTCTAATGAATAATACTTTGGAAAATATGTTAGTTTGTAAATATTTGTATTTCAGATTATTCTCTAGGATAGATTCCTAGAATTGAAATTACTGGATAAAGACTATAAACATAAAGCATCTGGTATATATTGTGATTTGTGTAGGTAATTATCTTAGGTATTCTTACTAAAATTGTTACATTTTTATTTTTACAATTAATAAATTAACATAAAAAATTATCCCCCTAACCACATATATAGAGCTCATTGGTAATTAAACTTGTTGCATATTATAAAATATGCCTTTTAAGACAGTGTCTTAAGCTTCTGTAACTTGAAAGAATTAATTCAACTTCTAGAGGCACCCTACTTTCTTAATGGAGGAAAGCTAAAATACAGGTAAAAACTGGATTTTACCATATCTTTGGTCAGCATTTTCATTACCTTTTGTCCCTCTGATATTAATGTCTATATAACGTAGAGGAATATTAAATGTACGTAATACACTAAGAAAGAACAACAGATCTTTTCATGTACTTCTTGAAGGAAGTTTTAGGTTTTCCTTTCTGAATTTTCATTGTCACTCATTTTTAAACTTTTCCTCCCATATTTCGTGAGGATGGTCATGGTAGCGTAGGTGTCTGATCAACTGAAAACACATTTTCTCTTATAATATACATAGATGATTTGACCTTTGATTTTGGTTTGTTTTTGTAGACTTTAAAGATATTTTAAATGATTCAAATGCTGTTTGTTTACTATGCTAACAGGAAAACAAAATGAGATTAGTGTAATCTATAAAACCTGATTTCTTCTGAAAATTTCTATCAAAATATGTAATAACTATAACAGCAATGTCAATTGAACTCCCATGATTTTGATCATGAATAGGGGGTAATGGTGCTGAACTTTAGATGTCAGTATCATGTAGACCTAGACCAGGGAAAACGATACATTCTCCATCACTCTTCATGACTCTCAGATGGCCTTCCTGAGTCCCATGTCCATTGGCCACCCACAGATGATACATCTGAGACCACCATCCAGTTTCTAGATAGAAAGATACAGGTCCTGTTCTCCTATCCACTAGGCCCTAAAGTGGATACATGAGGCTTTTTCGAGGGATACCTGAGCAGAGAGTTTTAAATGACTCCATTTACACACCTTGCACTTCTATACGAATTGTTTCCTAAAACAGACTTGCCAAGACTACACCTACTGTCAAAGCCATATCTTCCACATCTACTCCTGACAAGTCATAAAGAAAGGCGTTCTTCACATCCACCCCTACACATCACATGGTGCATGGTGCCACAGTGTAAGTGCCTGAGGACCAGAAAATAGGGTGGGATGCTAGGAACAATTTAAAACATTATTCTAATGCTCAGATAACAGATCCTTTACAAAGCAGAGAGTTTTAAATTTTTTGTTCTCAATAAAATTAAAAGAGGACCTAATCAAACTGTCAGCTGCTAGATTATTAAAAATTAAATTTTGAAGATACCTACTATGTTATTTTTGGCCTAAAGCTTGGAAGAAGTTCAACAATTTGAGTGACTTCACTCTAACAACATTCTTTTTATTCCTAGCTAACCATTTATCTGAACAATGTTTCTCAATGCACACTCTGAAATAACACAAAGCAGTGGAGCTGATGCAGAACCATTCTCTATACAAGAAAAATTCTTCCAAAGAGTTATGAACCACTTGGGGTGGGGAGGGGAAATCCCACCATTTTATCATGGGAAGAATTTGCAACAAAAAAGTATTTTAAAACTTTAATTATCAAAGAACATAAGATGTTTGTTTGCTTGTGATCAATTTAGTACCAATAATAATTGTACTGCTAACTCAATCTAGAAGAAAATGTTAGCATTTGAAACCTCATATCATGGAAATTTTTAAAAATTATTTTTACATACATGCATTTGTCCTTGAAATAATAAGGTTGTTATTAAAGTCTTAAGATGTAAATTTGAATTACATTAGCATAAATTTCTTTAGGGGAATTAGAATAAAAACACAAGTTCAGGAGAAAGAAAAATACCTATAAAGAAAAACTTGTTCATGCCTTTTTAAATGGATAATAATTGATTATATATTGCAAGGATATTTAAATTTTTTCACTGAACATGTTTAAAAAAGTAATGTGATGTTATGTGTCAGCTGTCAATATTTACAATATGACAGAAATTACATCCTTTGCAACTATTTAAACATTTTAGGTAACTTACAAAGCTTCATGAGCATATATAGATTTTCAAAATTATTTTAGGGAGGAAACAAAAAATGTGAAGACAATTATACTGCACCTCTATTTCTAATTCTGCTTTTGATCATTTCCTGAACGGACAGATTGTCACCATTTTGTGTGTGAGCGTAAGGTTCAAAGTCATTGAGTGGTCATGAGTGAGTGTATATGTTTAAGATGTGAAAATATGCAGGGTTTTGGAAAGACAATTCTTGTTACAATGTGGAGAGTGGAACAGAGAAGCAAGAAATTAAATGCTGTTATAATTTACCTGACAGTAGAAAAATTCTGGAATGTACATGAGGCCAGAAAAAGAAAAATAAGTGCTTTGTTTGGGGAATGGTATTATCAATGAAATGTCTCTTTTTTATGTTACTTTAAGTGTATATTATTTTTTCTTTAAAAAATGTAAAGTTAGATGCACACACAGAAAAGAAATGTCCCTTTAAACCTTAAAAAAATGAAATAAGATTTTGACATCCTATATCATGAGTGAGCCTCATAATGAAAAGGGGATTAGTCCTCCCAAGTAGCTAGAAGCCCAGCTTCTCCAACAAAGAACTTAAACATGCTCATAACAATTTAATGTAGTAATGGAAATTGTTTTAGTAATTAAAAATTTATTAGAATACTTGAAGGAAGTAAGGTTGGCAAAGATCAACCATAGTATAGTGTCCACCTAAGGAGAACAGAAGCACAGGAGAAGCCAGTGAAACTCAGAAATAGGACGGAGGACAGTGACTATGCTAATTCTCTATGTAGTTCCTTCCAAATCTCCTCCCTGTTCATAGGCAGCAACAGTGTGTTACATAGGGGCAGAATACAAAAGCACTAAGCAGGCAATAGCTATAAATATCTAAATTTTGTTTGTCTCCCTCATGGGATTAAGCTCCTGGAGGGCAGGGATTCCTCCATTGTGCTCACTGTTCACTGCTGTATCTCTAGTGCCTAGAAACAGTGCCTACCCACAGTGAGGGGTAAATAATTACTTGTTGAATCACTGGATGAATGAGTTTTGATTGGGTGAATGAATGAATGATTACAGTGCATAGTTTCAGTATACTGAAGACCGTGGAAGAAACTTCCATGGAAGAATGGTGTGCTTACTCTGTCAAGTGATTACCCCTTGAAAGAAGGTGATTGGACCCAGGACTGAGGAGTCCATTTGGGAGAACTTTAGGTTGATATTTGAAGACTATTTCATCAAAAATTGATTCTTAAGCAGAGAGAAAAAATAATGACTAGAAAGGGAATGAGGATTTGAGAAAGATGTTTTGTTTTGTTTATTTATTTTCTTGAAAATGGAAGACATTAGGGTGAAAATTTCTCATGCAACATGAATAGTAAATAAGATTGGTTGCTGACATGAACAAAAACAGTAATAGTTTTTTACATAGTACTTTGCAGTATTTGCTCTCCTTGGGAACTTGAAATTGCCCTTTGAGATCCTCATTTTCTCTCTGGAAACTGAAGTGAGGAAGGTCAACTGTCTTGTCCAAAGTCATGCAACTAGTAAATGGTGGGGACTAGAATACAGCTCAGTGGTTTGACCACTTCAATGTCGACACCATTAGAATACACTCAAAGAAACATACATTTTTTGCTTTTGAGTAGTATGTAAGTGGCATGGGTTAATTTAATGGGAATTCTGGTTTAATGTGCCAGTTTCATTTATGTAAAAATGTTAAAACACTGAAATTTGGTGCTATCTGTCATGTTCATTTACTGTAGCTATTAACTAGAGCCAATAAACAAGTGGGTGGTTAATATCCTTTCTGCCCTCCGGAAAGGAGGAATCATTTGCATTTCTAAATCAAAGTACTCAGTACAAGAAGTTTGTTTTGTTTTGTTTTCAAGCATAGAGTACCGAAGATCATTAAAAAAAATAGCTGATCTAATTTAGACACATCAGAAATAAAGCATGCCCTCAGAAAATGTTTTATTTTAAGAGGATATGCAGTTTCCTTGAGAAAATGACATCGGGAGAGGCAGGTGCAGATAAGCTGGCTAGAAAGGCATGGGAGCAAAATAATACACCAGTTGAATCTTCTAAGGATTATTTTTGTAACTGCATACTTTGACCGACACTTGAGGGTACAGACTATATATGCAAAAATATAGAGTCAAGGGAATTCCAGATGAGGAAATTGAGTCCTGGGAACTAAAATGACGTAATTATGTCCTGTGACTGATGAGTAAGCTGCACAACTAGAGAAACATCATCCCATGTCTCCTCATGTCATTAGTTCATATGTTTCTAAAGTCTACTCCATATACTGTTACTACATCCAACTTTCCAACCTCGCGAAGACTCGGTTTATAATGACTCTATACTATACTTTTTAAAGTGGAGAGAGGCTGAAGGGCTGAAACAATAATTAGACTGGACCATGAGCCAGGAAGACAATAGAAGTTTGGATTTCAAAGAAGCTGCTATTTTATGCAGGTCATCACAGAACTCCCCACAAGGATTATCATGAAAGCTTAAAATGGCCTCCATAAACTACGGTGTCAATGTTGACATATTAATATGCAAGCCATTTGGGAAATAATTCTATAAATTTTATAAATGAGGGGAAGGATATACTATGTATAAAGAGCAATCTTAATAAAGATCAATTTTATCTTTTTGAAATTCCAGTCATTTCCTATACCTCCTTAAATCCTGATTCAATTTTACCTTCTAATTGGACTCAAGGAGTTATTAGTTCATATGTTTCTAAAGTCTACTCAGAAATTATAGGGCTATAGGTCACCAGGCTTTGTATCAAACTTTAAGCTTGGCTTTGATCTCCCTGGTTATTGCATTTTACATTGTGACATAGGAAGAAGTCAAATTAGACATAAAGAGATTTCACTTAAAACTTGATTTCAGGTGTTCTTTATTGATAAATCGAGTAAGAGGAAGTGCACTAAATAATTTTGAAAACAAAAGCGTTAAAAAAAATCAGCCATTTGATCATCATATGGATTGTGTTCTTAAATATAAAAAAGAAAAATTAGGTTCAATTAAAATATCTACATGCTACAGTACGTTCCAAGTGCTGTTTGCCAACTTACCAAACATGGAACAAGGTGGAGGGATTGGAGTGGAGTGGTACCTGGCTGGGCTACATCACAGCAAGCAAACCTTGTAAATGTATCATCCAGGAAGTCACAAATGCTATTTGTCTAGTGTCTCCTGTGATAAATTATCCCTTTAATTATCTGACATGAATTGAGATGCAAATAAGAGAAAAATGTGCAAACAATTTTTTGGCCTTCTGTATAGTAATACACGTTAAATTTATCTGTGTTATAAATAAAATTTCCCTTTCCAACGCAGCATCCACTGTAGACAAGGGCCCAATCTGTCAGCAAAATGACATGGAGGAAAACTGAGATTACTCTATGGAAAAGCTAGGTTGATTAATGCAGTTTTGTCAATGGAATGCTATATATGGAAGAAAGTGATCCCAGGCACCACTTTATTTATTCTAGTTAAAAAAGCATCCATTAATCAGTCTGTATCTTTGATTGTACATGATTAGTAGTAAATGCATTCTTTGAATGACACACCTACCAGGGGAAATCTACAAGTTTAAAATTCTTTCCAGACTCAAAAGTGAGACTGCCAGAGAAAGACATGCAATAATTCTGTCGAAGCTTCTAGTCTGGAGCCACAGAAGGGATAATTATGATGACCAGAATGTCTATGATCTTCAAAACTGACTTAACTTTTACTCTATACTTTGCATATCCAATCAAAGTGAAAATAACATCGTACCTTCATTCTCTTTCTTAATATCATTAATCTTTTCTTGAGTGTCAAAAAAGTTTCAATTAAATTGTAGACTGTATGATGGTAGATTGAACACCTAACTAGCAAAGATAATAAAATTCCTGTTCATTGACTTAATTAAAAATGTCTTATTTTTACTTGTGTATCTTTTAATGAGATGAACTAAAACAATATTTTAATCTTTTTGCTTATCACAGTCAAAGAGACACAGGCCATTCCTCTCAACCCTCCTTCCAATGATGGACTTAAAGCAATGCTCCTCCTTGTGATGGGGACACTTCTTCCTCTATTCTGACTGAGCTCTATTGATGCAGTTGCCATGTTCCAGCAGCGTTAGTCACTTACATGGCAGATTTACAATGTTCCAACTTTTTAAAGTTCTTAAACTTATAATTAGACTATGTGCTCAAGTTTTACACAAACAGTTCAGCATCTAAGTGTCTGCTTAAATACACTTTGACACACTACCTTCTTGGCAGGTTCCAATTATACTTTATTGACTGGAGTTGCCAACATTGGAGAAAGCACACCCCACTTTCTTAGCTGTGACTTTGTTATTGACCATGATTGCCAACACAGGGAAAGGAGCATGTGGCTTAGTCTACTGTGTCTTCAGGCTATTATCGTTCACAGCTAGATGTGAATTATTCACTTTTGTCAATTTTTGCGTCTTTCAAGATGACTGTGTTACTGTTGATCTCTTTAACTGTCTGAATCTGAAATAATAGCAGGATCCTACCAAATGTCCATTGAAAATGATTTTTCATTAGTGCTTTGCAAAGCCACTTAGGAAAAATCAGAACATTTTATATCCCTTTTCCCTCTTTCAGGCTTCAGAAGGATATTTTTCTATTTCAAGTAAGAAAAGTCAGGATCGAACTCTACAAAGTGCCTTTGAGAACTATGTGCCTCACTCAAATATCCCATTAATTATAAAAAATTACAAAACCTTATGCTAAAATTTTAAGATTTGCTCTGTCTTTATATATTTTAAGACAGTGAGAACCTTCCCCCCCTCTGAATATAAATGGAAACATGGAACTCATAAAGAACTGTCAATGGAATTCAGGGTTCTTAAAGATTTTATGTTATAATTCTCCTTGCAGTATAGCACTACTCCAAGTACATCTCTCTAATATATTGATAACTGATTTGAAATAAGAAGATGTTCTAGAAAAAGAAAAATAGATTAATTTTTAGAATAAGTTGATAAATCTAGGTCAATATTGAGATAATCTAACTAATAATTTCTGCCAATACATTTAATTGTTATGTTCTTTTCCTCAGCTGCACGATCAGAGAAATAACTTGCTATCCTTTGCTAACACGCTTTGATGCTCCCACCTCCCCCTTTACTGTTTTAAGGCAATTCTAGAGAACTGAGTTGACTGTTTATTGGGAGGATACTGACCAAGATGGCCTTAATGTTCCCCTTCAGCTTGACTAGAATTTAGACAAATTTTTTTCTGACTAGTATTCCCTGATCTCCCTTTACTTAGAGCATTTACTTTAGAAAACTTTCAATTGTAAATTCTTTCTCTGCCCCTTTGAGATGTAAATCATCTCCCAGCCTCTTGCCAGTTTTACAACCCAAGAATATCTTCCTCAGGGACTCAGGAGTCATCCCTTTGAAATGTAATCATCAAGAAAGCCAGGACCTCATTCTCCCAGTCACTGTGAGAGGGTAGGAAGCTAACTTCAATAAGCACCAATTAGCAAATACAGATGGTCTAATCACATTGATCAGCCAAGGCCCCCCACCAGCCTCTTTCAGCACTTTTCCACTAGCTCACCCCAGTGCTTAAAAACTCTCCTGCCTTTTGTTTCAGTGAAGTGGAATTCAATTTCTCTTCCCTACTGCAGCAGTCTCTTTCCCATATTACAATAGTCTTGAATAAAGCCTTCCTTGCCTGTTTAACTCCATCTGGTGCAATTTCTGTTTGACAATTCATTTGTTTGACTTACTGAAAAATAATTTTGAATGAGGTCATCTGTTATATATATAGATATAGATATATATATCTATATATATATAGATATATATAGAGTTACTTTTGAATCTACCAGTGTATTTTGGTCCTGTTTTGAATTTTCCTGGGTTCTTTTCATTGTTCTCTGAAATGCACAACAATTTACAGAATGCTACAGTATTTAGCTAGATATGCTTAAATACAGTCGTATTCTAACTCATTAGATTATAACTATAATCCTACATTTATATAAAGACCTACATTTGTATAAGAATTTAGAGTATATACATGACTTGGGAAGACTGATTTGAACAATTCTCCTTGAATTTATAAAAATAATCTGAAGGCATTGTGAAAGATATTTATAATAATATAAATACAAAATACCTTTAAAAAATCTAATTATCTTGTTTTAATTACATAGTGATATGTAAGATATATATTTATTATTAATAATAAAAATAATGCCAGGTAAAAGTGATGTATAGTGTGCTCTATGCTAAATACATTACACTCATGTAATCCTTATAAGAACCTCTGAGAAAAGAACTTTTCAAGTAAAGAAACTGAGGTTTAGAGAGTTTAAGTAACTTGCAAAGGTTGTTTAATAAATGTTTGCTGGATTTAATTGTAATGGTTTAGGTTGTCTTCCAGGTACTAAATCTATTACTCTGCCTATTTCTTCTTTCTAAGCTGGGTAATGCACCTGCTTTAATGAGGTTCGAAACCCTTCACCCATGTTCATTCTCAGAAATGGCAGCTTTTACCTGAAGGAGACAAGCCCCCAGCATGGAGTAGCACTGGGCTTCCTACAAGAAGTTGTGAGAGTCCCTGGCAGCTTCTTATCAGCAGGTCCCCCTTCCCCAGCTCAGTAAGCCAGCTCTTTGGCGTCTGGATATGCACTGTGAACAGCTGTAGGGTCCCACCCCGGAAGACACTCTTTGGGACTCAGCCAAGTTTGTAAAACTGTTTGGCAAATTGCTCTGAAATTCATTTTGCTGCAAAGTGCTATGTAAATGCAAAGTGATTATCTTTATTATGATAACTGAATTCATGTACCCTTTTAAGTTTCTACCAGGCCTATTTTGTAGACATATTATTATGATACTCCATCATCAGCATCTTTTCTTAGTCTTATTGTCATTCCTAAGCTCTCAATCCCAACTGTCCAATTCTGAATAAAATTGTATTCATGGTGAAACACCTCATGTTACAAGTGTACCTCAGAGATATTGCAAATTCAGTTCTAGACCATTGCAATAAAGCAAATATCACAATAAAGTTGATCTCATTGCACTTTTTTTTTGGTTTCCCAGTGCGTATGAAAATTATACTATGTTTTAGTCTATTAAGTGTGCAACAGCATATGTCGAAAAATGTACAGATGTTAATTTCAAAATACTTTATTGCTAAAAATGCTAGCCATCACCTGAACCTCCAGCAAACAGTAATCTTTATGCAGGTGAAGGGTCTTGCATGTTAATGGCTATTGACTGCTCAGGGTGGTAGTTGCTGGAGGTTGGGGTGGCTATGGAAATTTCTTGAAATATGACAACAATTAAGTTTGCTGCATCAATTGACTCTTCCTTTTTATCTGTAGCATGTGATGCTGTTTGATAGCATTTTATCCACAGTGGAAGTTCTTTCAAAATTGGAGTCAATCTTCTCAAATCCTGCTACTGCTTTATTAAGTAAGCTTAGGTAATATTCTAAATCCTTTGTTTTAATTTCAACAGTATTCATA
This sequence comes from Miniopterus natalensis, assembly GCF_054644295.1. Lineage (NCBI taxonomy): Eukaryota > Metazoa > Chordata > Mammalia > Chiroptera > Miniopteridae > Miniopterus > Miniopterus natalensis. The sequence continues at coordinate 39,605,298 of NC_142082.1, forward strand.
GCATCTTCACCAGGAGTAGATTCCATCTCAAAAACATCACTTTTTATTTGATGCTCTATAAGAAACAACTCAACCATTAAAGTTTCATCAGCAGGTTGCGGCGATTCAGCCACATCTTCATCACCATCCACTTCTAATTCCCGTTCTCTTGCTGTTTCCACCGCATCTGCAGTTACTTCCTCCACTGAAGTCTTGAACCCCTCAATGTCACCCATGAGGGTTAAAGTCACCTTCTTCCAAGCTCCTGCCAATGTTGATATTTTCACCTCTTCCCATGACTCTCGAATGTTCTTCATGGCATCTAGAATCGTGAATCTTATAAAAATGATTTCAATTCACTTGGCTTAGATACATCAGAGGACTCACTATCTATGGCAGCTATAGTCTTACACAATTTATTTTTAAATAATAAGATTTAAAAGTCAAAATTACTCCTTGATTCATGGGCTGCAAAGAGAATCTTGTGTTTGAAGGCCCGAAAACGATATTGATCTCATTGCACATCTCCACCAGAGCTCCTGAGTGACCAGGTACATAATGAGCAGTCATATTTTGAAAGGAAACATTTTTTTTCTTTCTTTTTCCCCCCTGAGCAGTAGGTCTTAACAGTGTGCTTAAAATAGTCAGAAAACCATGTTGTAAACAGATGTGCTGTCATCCAGACTTTCTTGTTCCATTTATAGACACAGACAGAGTAGATTTAGCATAATTCTTAAAGGCCTTAGGATTTTTTGGGCTGGTAAATAAACATTGGCTTCAACTTCAAGTCACCAGCTGTAGTAGCCCCTAACAAGAGAGTTAGCCTTTCTTTTGAAGCCTTGAAGCCGGGCATTGACTTCTTTCTAGCTATGAAAAACCTAGGTATGTCTGTACAAGAAGGTATAGAAGGTGTTCAAATAAAAATAAATATGTATTAAATTCTTGCTATGAACACTAAGCACTGACATGAATTTATACAGAAATATGACACTGATGCTGGCTTCCAGCAGCTTATGGTTTATGCTAACAAATACAAGTCCCTTCAATGCAATATAGAAGAACAAATACAGCAACACAGGCCCTGGCTGGGTAGCTCAGTTTGTTAGAGTGTTGGCCCAGTACGTCAACGTTGCAAGTTCAGTCCCTGGTCAGGGCACATTCAAGAAACAACCAATGAATGCATAAATAAATGAAATAGCAAATTGATGTTTCTCTCTCCCTCTCAAATCAATAAATAAAAAAATACAGCAACACATGCATCAAAATATAAATAGATTTAAAATGCTTTGTTTTCAGAAATTTATTTAGCAGATGTACTTGAACATCAATTGTTTGGCAGGCATTGAAAATATGTACTGAGCAAAGTGAGTAGGACCTTTGACTTTATGGACCTTACAGTCTACACATCTAACCTGGGGCTTCATGGGGGAGCTAGTAGGAGCCACAAAGATAGAAATGTATAACAGGGTAATGCCCAAGGGGGGGACCAAAGGAGAAGAAGCACAGAGATAGAGAAATCCACAATATCCATGCAATGACTGTTATAGAAGAAGTCTCTAATCTGCAGACTCCCAAACTTCTGTGAACTAGGTATAAAATAGGATTTTGGACAAATTGTCAAGTGAGGAAAACTCAAGTTGATGGCTACTTTGTGAGAGAATTGAGGTTTATTGCCTTGTCCTTTAATATAAATCAATAATCTATAAATGTTTGGGTTCTGCTATTTATTCTCCCATATATCGGGCGATAATACTCCACTCAGCTATGTAGGAAAATCTCTACCATAATCCATTTATCAGAGGAATTAAGGCCTATTCAACATATCTTGTAAGCTGTACAATTTGCTTTGTACTCAGGATAGCCAGAGTTACACCATGGTAACAGCTCACCCCAAATTTTCATTGACGAACAACAAAAAGGTGTATTTCTTGCTCCCCAACTGTTTCATGCTGTCCTTCCTCTGGAGGCAGAGCTGCTGCAGCAGCTGCTCTCCGAAACATTTTGGCTTTGACAGCAGAGGGAAGCAGGGAAGGCCTGGTGAACCATGAGCTTTCCCTTAAAGCTCTTGCTGGGAGGGACTTGCCTCATTTCTGCTTAAGCAGCGGTGTGCTGGGGCTGTCTTGTATCAACTTAGAAGAGCCAATGTTAATTTTTCAGGAATTTAGTGAAGAAGTTGTTAAAAATTAAATTAAGTAAACTTAAAATTAATTGAAGTACATAAAAAAAAAGAATAAAAGCTCACAACTCATCACCTCGTAATTAGTTGGCTATGTTTCACTATCAGCTACTCTCTTGAGTTTACTTGCATGCCTTGCGTCTGTACGGTGAAAGTGCTATGCATTAGCATGCGACTGCGGTCTCTTTCAAATCCCAAGTTTAGTGACATCACATCATTTCAAAATGATTTCAAACACAGAACTCGGCAAGCTCGATAAATAAGGGCTTTTGTTGTTCTACATTTCTGGCCACACTACCTGCTTACACAGATTGACCGGAGTAAGTCTCGTGGTCACGCCTGAAATCAGTATGGCCTGGATGTGTATTCAACACAGAGCTTGAGCTGGAAGGAGAGAAAGGGAGGAAAGGGCCCATCATCACGCTCTCTCTCTGACTCGCTCTGAGTTTCCCTTATGTTTCATTTGGGAATGAAACTTCATTTGTTGATAAAGCTGCAGGAAGCCTGCTACCTCCTTGCGGAATTACGTGTTTGCCAGCAGCATTTATGGAACACTAACCTTGAAATAAAGCAAATGTAGAAGCGTTTAAAACAACTCCTCTTAATTATTACCTTTCTTCACTATTCTATTTGCTAATCTTTCCTTTTCTGAATAAATAAAGCTCCTCTCTTCCTTTCTCAAAATACTTCAAATCTTGGTAGATTCCTGAATTTTACACACACATACACACACAAACACACACACACTCATTCAGGAACATGTGTCTTTTTAGGTTAGAGTGCTAATGGCCAAGAAAAAGGTAAAGAGCCTCCTTATTTGGATTTGGAGACTAGAGCTTCGACCATACACTTTGTGCTCTGGACACCAAGAGTACGGCAACCCCCCAATTTTCCCCACAGAATTACACTGTTTTGTATTAGGAGTAATTGTCTAAAGTAGCTGCTCAACCAATGGGGTAAGATGCTTGGAAGAAAGTCCAATTTATTCTAATAATATAGCAAAAGAAAAGAACTCAATTGCTTTTAATAGATAAAGTAGCAAATAAACTCTTGTCTTTTCTTGTACACAAAGGGCACAAATCTGGCCTAATATGATGTCCTTAGGCATATTAGAGCTCACAAAAAAACATATTCATTCATTCATTCATTCATTCATTCATTCATTCATTCATTCGGAAAACCCAGTGCTAAAAGAGGCTATTGAAAGACAACTTTTTAAAAAGAGAACAAAAAATGGTGCAGTTGGGGTTTACATGGAAGAAGGGAACATGGAGCCCCCCTTGTCAGGCTACTTAATCTTGATCCCTACTAGGATCTCTGCATCTCTGTTGATCACAGTTTTAATATGTTTCCAAGATAACACCTGTTTTGCTGATGATCAAACTGAGGCTCACCAAACACAGATGATTCTGTCAAAAAGTTAGTGGCCAAGCCCAGGATTCGATATTGGGTTTCTTCTAAATTAACATTCCTGCACCTAATTTCTAGATATAAAATAATTTTTATGAAAAATAACAAGCTTGCAAAATTCCACCTAAATAAATATCATATCCAGACAAATAAAACCCTGAGAGTAAAGGTATACTTTGAAATATACACTGGGTCTCTAAATGCTCTTTTACGATTTTAAATTGTTTCCTGGGACCAGTTGGCATGAACTCCACAAGATTCTAAAACACTTTGTTTATAACATCAGCTTCTTACTGTGAGCTGGAATGGTGCTTAGCTAATCAGGAGAACAGTCTTCTTTCTCCAACTATTAAATGTTTAAAAAAAATAAAGGTGAGAAGAGACAAGAAAGCACTAACCACTGAGAAAAATATTTTCTTGGACCCAAAGATCCCAGACCTCCATGTTGAAATGTCACTGTGCTTCCCTGGAAAGGACGGTCACTCATCACTGAAAAAGTTTTATTGCAATCCAGTCTGATAATCTCAAAGACAGTGTGTGGCAAATAAAAATAATCAATTCTGCAGAATAAATACTCAAGCCACACAATGAGCTATCTGTAATGCTCAGAAGCTGTACCCAACGGAGCTTGCATTCACAGCTCCACCTTCCTCTCTTTTCTGTAGTATATGCACTTGGTGCACCTTGAAATTATAATTATACAATCACTATTATACCATTCCAAGCATTTTAAGGGAAATTGCAGTTTAAAAAGTAAAGGCATTCAGTTGAGGACTGCATCTTCAAAGTGGTTGGGAAAAGGTGTTAGATTTCAAATATGAAAGGTTCCAGGAAATAATTACAGAGAAATCACAAGTGACAGTTCGAATGTATTGATTAAAATTATCAGCTTGAAACTTGTAAAAGTAAAATTATTCCTTAATTTTCTTCTGTGAATTATCTAATTATTCTTAGGCTATCTCAATATGATGAAATATATTCATAACTATTTCCTTTTCATTCATTTTTGTCTGGGAATGATTACAATATAGACATGTACTAGCTTTTCTGCCTCATATCCCCAGTAGCTACTGTCAACGTAATTTTTATGAAGTTCATAAACAATATTTGGAAAATATTTCCATGAAGCTAGAGGCAAGTATTTTTCATTTAAAATTCCAATTATTTGTAAATCATCACTATTTAACTACAATTAAAAAAATATATTTGTATGATTACTTGATAAATTTCCAATGTCACCACTGAACACTAAACTCCAAAACCATGTTTGTTTCCTCAGTGGTGCCTAGAACAATTAAAAACAAATTTTCACCACCACTAGGTTAATCATACTTAATGTTTGAAGAGGATCAGAGGCTTTGAGGCAAAAGAAATTACTGAGACACACAAGCAATTAAGAACAGCTGGAGCACATGTGCGACGTGGAGAGGGCCAGGTGAAAGACAAAACAGGCGGGATCAGCAGCAGAAATACAAAGCAGGGCTTGGTGGATCATTGTGATGCTTTAAAAAACGAGAAGTCAACGTTTATATCAAACTCATGTTCTAAGAAACTGGAATCAGGCCAGAGAGGCTTATAGTAGGTGTTCCTGCGGGAAGCCCACACGTTCCTTGCCCTACGCACAGTGAGGCCTACAGTGCAGAAGCGCATGAATTTAAGGTTTGCTGAGCACAGTTCATGCCCGTCTTCTACCCTGTTAAGCCTCAGCATATAGTGTAGAACTGGACCCACAGCGTACATTTGATAACTATTTGATAAATGAGTGAAAAATGAATGAGTGTGTTCATTTAAAAATAGTACTGGGTACTTCATCAAAGCTATAAACTAAAAGCACAGATTGGGGAAAACAAAATACAACTATACCACCAAGAAACACTCCCTTCTTTAAACTTAAAGCCCAGAATAGACACCGTTAGAGTCCGCCTCCCAGAGCCAGTGTCTGTCTGGGCTTCGGTGCTGTGCCTCGGAGCAATGAGTGCCACATGCTGGTCTCCGCCTCCCTGGATTTAAGGGAGGAAGGAAAATCTCTTTTTTTTGAAGAACTAGCAATGATTCTTAACCTCTTCTGGGGGAAAGAAACGGAAACCGAATTATCAGGACTAAAACAAAAATGTGCTCTACAAGAACAAATAATCAATGCAAAATACCATCATTTAAAAAGGACTAATAATATTTAGAAATATTAAATTAACTAGTTAAGATAAAAACAATTTATGAGGCAACAGTGTAGTTTATTTTTAAGGTAAAATATTCCTGGGCATGCAATTAAATTCCCAGAGCAAGAGCTTATCATTTTGGCATAAACTTCACCAAGAATGTAAGAGTTACTTTGAGGATAGATTAGGTTCATGTATTTATTTAAATGAAAAATTTTAATTTTTACACAGAAAAAAGTCTGATTTTTGGACTATTCTTTGAAAAAAATTATTAAGTTGAAAAATAATAAATAAATTGTATTTATTAAGTTGAAAAAGAATTTTCCATAGGGGTATTTTTGAAATAAGAGCTTTCTATATTTTTTTTCTACACTTTGTAAATATAATTATTTTGTTTTAACTACCAGACTGCTGTGGCCTTTTAAATGAAATGAAGGAAAAAAACCCCACCACAACAACACATAAACATTTTACATATAGGAAACAACATAAGGTAGTTTATTTACTTTGGATTTACTCAATAATGAAAGTCAAATAATTATTCTCATGTACATTGTATTCTTTAAAAATGTTGAAAATTTTGGCCATAAAAAGTGTTTTGTTCATAGAACTAATCGAGTAATAGCTACATTGGATTAAAACAAACAAACAAAAACAAAAACGATGAATTATTTTAAAAATATGTATCCAACTGAATTTTCATAGCACTAATTCACATAAGGCACAGTGGTAGTGTTTCAGAAGCAAACTAAAATTAATCCAGAAATTTTAGTAGATGAGACATTTATTTTTATACTTGATTGAATAAAGAAGAAAATAAATTATTTAAAAAAAAGTAAGAATTTTGCTGAATTGAAATTTCTTGTTATTACTTTAAGAATAGATTTGCAAGAAAAAAATCAGATGCAAGTACATACATTCACATAAGATTATATAGATCTGCATTAATCATCTTCCACACGAGTGCAGGTGAGAAGTTTCAATATTAGCTTTCAGACTCAGCATTTCAAAATTATGGGTAAGGAATGAATCTAATATAATACCATTTCAGAGTTCTAATATCTTACTAAAATTGCTCCAAAACCAGGCTTACCGCCACTAATTTGGTTCCACCAAACAAACAAACAAACAAACAATCAGATGTGATAATAAGAATTTTGTAGAATGATCAACTAGAACTCTTTATACTCCCCACAGGCTCTGAGAGCTGAAGTGTTAAGACACAAACTGTATTCCTTATACAGGAAAATAAACTATCACATATGATTTCCTGACGGGTATATTATAATTCTACCATTTCTCTGGATTTCTTATTCACCCTTTTTAAGTTCATAAGTGATGATGATACTGCCAGCATCAAAGCCAAGGACAGTTTATTCTGAGAATCATGTATTAATATAACTAAAAGTCTATTTAAATAACGACTTCATTTCACCAAGATCCCATGATAAAAATCAATATCCAGGCCACTGATCTTGCATTAATTTGTCCCTGTCATCACTAAATCTTGTCACAGTCACCCCTTCAGGATACCTTGAATTAACCTTGAGTGTAACCACAGGATAAAAATAAAAGCCAGTGCCCGGCCAGGCGTGGCTCAGCGGTTGAGCATCGACCTGGGATCCAGGCGATCGGGGTTCGATTCCCGGTCAGGGCACATGCCCGGGTTGCAGGGTTGATCCCCAGTCCGGGGCGTGCAGGAGGCAGCTGATCAATGGCTCTCTCATCATTGATGTTTCTATCTCTCTCTCCTTCTCCCTTCCTCTCTCTGAAATCAATAAAGATATATTTAAAAAAATAAAAAATAGAAATAAAAGCAAGCAAAATATTTCCTGGGAGGATATATCAAATCACCTTTTCTCTCTAATTGCTTTATTGGGGATAGCAGCAAAAGTAACATGTGATGTTAAATTATTTTAAAAATCATATAAAATATTTCTCAAGTCATCATATTGCACACTTTAAATATATACAATTTTATTTGTAAATGACACCTCAAGGAAACTGAAAAATTACATTAAAAAAGCACTGTTTTTACAAAAAAAGGACATAATTAAATTGACCTAATCAGAAAGGCTATACTTTTATGTGAAAAAAGAAACTACATCCTTCTGTTTCATTGAAAAAGCATGTTCTTTCACACCTTATAAGTATGCGTTGCAGATTCTAGTTTTCATTACTAATATTAATCTTAAACAAATACAAGCTACATCAAAACAAAACTCACTAAATGAACCTTGTTCATCTATAAAAAACAAAAATTTATAAGACACACATATATACTATAAATTTACACATAAATATATATGCAGATACTAATAATGTAAATTATATGAACTATATAGACATATAAGTAGAATATATGTGTAAATACATTATAGGTATGTGCCTATATGTACTTTATAAATATTATTGTGTATATATATATTCATCTGTGTACTGTATATGTATAGTTTTATGGAAATACGCAAAGCTATTTTCAGGACATATGTACAGAGAGACTGTTTTTTAAAATCTTCAGCTTTATTAAATTAAAATACATGTAAATTCTATGCAGATTGGTACAGCCACTACGAAAAACAATATAAAGGTTCCTCAAAAAATTAAAGATGGTACTGCTTTATGACCCAGTGACCCCACTTCTGGGTACATATACAAAGACACTCAAAATACTAATTCGAAAGAATATATGCACCCCTATGCTCATGGCAAAGTTATTTACAATGGCCAAGATATGGAAGCAACCCAAGTGCCCCAAAATAGATGAATGAATAAAAAGTTATAGTACATATACAATGGAATATTACTCAGCCATAAAATAAAATGAAATTTTACCATTTGAGACACCATTGGATAAACCTAGAGGGCATTATGCTAAGTGGACTAAGTCAATCAGAGAAAAACAAATACCTTATCATTTCACTTATATACGTGAAATCTAAAGAAAAAAATAAAAGAACAAATAAAATAGAAACAGACTCACAGATACAGAAAACAGACTGATACAGAAAACAGACTGATGGTTGCCAGAGGAGGTGGGAAGCTGGGACCTGGATGAAAAGGGGTTAAGAAGTAGAAACTGGTATTTACAAAATGGTCCTGGGGATGTAAAGTACAACATAGGGAATTTAGCCCTATAATATTGTACTGTAATTGTAATAATATGTATGGTTCCAGGTGGGTACTGGAAATATCGGGGGGAACACTTTGTAAAGCTTATGGCTATCTAACCGCTATGTTGTACACCAGAAACTAATACAAAATAGTGTTGAATACGAGCAGGGCCTGGGTGGAGGGAGCAAAGGGGGGGAATGGGGGACATCTGTAACACTATCAACAATAAAAATAATAAAACTGAATGCAAACCAATTAAAAATAAATTTTAAATTAAACAAAAATATATTTAAATTCTAACTTTTAATATTAATAAACACTGACGTAGCATCACTAAACACACCAAGGCATCCATTACCTGATAGGCGATGTGTAATGGTGATTAACCCGAGCAATTCCACTTGCCAAAACTTGAGGCCACTCTTCAGCCGTGGCCCTTTCTTTCACTCTCCCATTTACTGTGTGTTGAAAAGTGCTCTGATGCCTACATTTCTGTACCTTTACAATTGCATTATCCTTGGACATATTTCCTAAAACCTACCTACCACTATAGAATTACACCAAGATTTCTCATGAATCTTCCTATAAATCAAATGTGAGTAAAAATGAAGAAGACATGCTTGGGATTCAGAAAGAAGCAAAAAGTTGTGGATACGCAATTGAAAAAACCTTTAAAAAGTGTAAAGTAATTTTGGTTAGATGTCTAATGTCAAATGGTGTAGCAGAAAAAATATTGGCTATGGTATTTTATTAATGGTTAGAGATGCTGAGGATAAAGTACTGTGACCTGATATGAGATTAAATTTGTACTGCCAGAGCTACTTTCTCCACAGAGAGCAGTAGAAAAAATTACATACATATATATATATATATTTATGTGCACATATGTATGTATTTATTTCTTCTTCCCATGTAAAATTTTATAAATTAACTGGGATAATAAAATAAAAATATTTTATAATAATTTCATTATGTAGTTCCCCTTTAGTTTAGGAAATGTGATATTTGATTTGGGAGTTTTCATTGTGCTATACTGAGTTTTTTACCTTAATTTTTACTTTTCAATTACAGCTGAAATACAGTATTATATTAGTGTTAGGTGTACAACTTAGTGATTAGACATTTATATAACTTAAGTGATAGTCCCGATAAGTCTAGTACCCATTTAATACTATGCATAGTAATTACAATATTATTAACTACATATATTCCCTATGCTGTATGTTATATTCCCATGATTATTTTTATAACTGGCAATTTGTTCTTAATCACTGTACTATACTGAGTTTTTAAGAATGCTTAGCTGAGATGTTCATGTTAATTCCTTCATCTTTCCATCTTATTGTGTCCACTCTGATTTTACTAAGAAAAAAAAAAAAAAATCAATGAAGCAATGAGCTTTTAAAATATCAGTAAACTTGAGTTTTCACGTATTTATGGTTTGTTTACCAACAAGATGTTGGTAATATAGGCCACATCCCCACTTCAGAAAGATATGTAAGAACAGTACTACCACCTTTGACATTATATGAAATTTCAAATCCTATGTTTTCCTTCCTACTATACATTTTATCATTATGAAATATTATCCTAGATGTGTCCCTAAAAATGTGGCTTAATTCAAACACATGCAGGCCTTGCAAGTCACAATGTTTCACCAAAAAATAGTACTAACCATTCTTTGTTCCTGTGGAAATATCAAATATCATTGCATATGAAGATAAGTGCTGAAAAGAAACTAAATTCTAAAGAGACAGACACTACCATTCTTTCAATATTATTAGGTTTGATTTATTTTTTGATCCTAAACAATTCAAATTTGTTCTTAATTAATGAAAACTCTAGAACTCAGTGGCCAGTAGAATGATTATAACATTTTGTTAATGACAGTGTCAAGCAGTTTCTGTGGGGTGTTAGAAGATGAACATTTACACTTCCAAGAGATGACAGCTCATTTTGTGTGTGTGCATGTGTGTGTGCTTTACATTTACTCATCCCTTTCTGTTTCCATATTATTTGTTTTCACACAGTAAGCAAAGAAGACAAGATAGTTAAAGGCCAGTCCTGTGGAAAACTGACCCTTCGTGTTTACATTCTGCAAATTCCATTTCATTTAGGAAAGGCAGCAAACATACGAAAGCTTGATGAAGTCCAATGTTTGAGTTAAGTCAACTGCTTCCTCATAGGATACAGCCTAAAGAAAGATCGATCATTCAATCTAATGAGGCCACTCTGTACCCCTGTCTAAAGTCCTTCAAAATCCTGTTTAGAGTTATTACTGATTTTCAAAGTCTGACCAAGAAGAAAGGTAATTGCATATTGTACACATCTCCATGCTTCCTGTCTCGAGACCATAGGTGAGTCCCATTTAGCCTAGACTTTAACTCCAAATCCTTTTTAACTCTGTGCTCTAGAAACCCATTACCAGATAATGCAGCTGGAGTATGAGAGCTGAATCTCTTGTTAGCTATCCTTGCTCTAGAGCAGGGGTGGGAACCTCTGGCCTGTGGGCTGTATAAGGCCTACAAAGTCATTTGGTCTGGCCCTGCCAAGGCAACTGCAGGTGGGACTCAAAATTCAATAAATCTAGGAGCTCTTTTCATAGCTAATTTTTGAGTTGATAATTTTGTATGGCCCTTGAATGAAGTTATAAATATCCAAATGGCCCTTGGCAGAAAAAAGGTTCTCCACTCCTGCTAGAAGTTAGCTCTTCCTGATGTTCTGTGCCTGAGATTCTGTTAGTTACCACTGGGAGGGCAGCAGAGACATTCAGAGTAGTTTGCTTCTTTTATTATTTAACTGTAACTGAACACTAGCCACATGTCAGAATCAGTATAGGTTCCTGGCAACGCATTTATTAATAAAACATGATCCCTCAGCTCAAGAAATTAAAAATCTAACTGGCAAAGTCAATGGGTAAAATAGACAATGACAACCAATGAAACACAGATAAGAACTACATGGGAGGGCATTTGTGAGGAAGTGATGGTTGGAAAATACATCACATGAATTTTCTTACCTCCCTCACCAAGGTGAGAGATCTTGGCACATTCAAGGAATTACATATGTCCATAATCGGGCTACACTTTTCTATTTCTATGAATAGGATCTCAGTTTTCTAATTTATAATAAAATGGGGAACATAATATCTATCCCACAGGGTTGCTATAAAGATTAACTAAAATAATGCATGCCATTATGATAAAAAAAGACAAGAAGTGAGTGTTGGCAAGCATGTGGAGAAAAGGGAACACATGTCCTGTTGGTGGGATTGTAAATTGGTACAGGCACTACGGAAAACAGGATGAAGGATCCTCAAAAATTTAAACAGAGCTAAGATACGATTCAACAATCCCACTTCTAGGTCTATATCTAAAGAATATGAAATCACTATCTTGAAGAGGTATCTGCACCACACCCCATGCTCATTGCAATATTCAAGACATGAAAACAACCTAAGTGTGTATCAATGGATGGATGGATAAAGAAAATGTCACACGCACACAGAGGAATAATATTCAGCCATAAAAGAGGGAAATCCTGCTATTTTCAACAACATGGATGGACTTGAGGGCATCATGATAAGTGAAATAAGTCAGAGAAAGAAAAATACTGTATGATCTCACTTATATGTAGAAACTTAAAAACCTGAACTCATAGCCCTGGCTGGTGTGGCTCAGCTGGCTGGAGCGTTGCCCCATAAACCAAAAGGCTGTGGGTTCAATTCCTGGTCAGGGCACATATCCAGGTTGTGGGCTGGATCCCTGGTTAGGGTGTGTATAGGAGGCAACCAATTGATGTTTCTCTCTCACATTGATGTTTCTTTCTCTTTTTCTCTCTCTCTCCTTTCCTCTCTCTAAATTCAATGAAAAAATGTATCCTCTGGTAAGGATTAAAAAACAACAACAACACAGAAAAACGAGAGTAGATTGATAGTTGTCAGATGCTGGGGGTGGTGGAGAAATAGGAAGATGTTGGTCAATGGATATAAACTTCCAGTTATGAGATGAATATGATCTGAGGTCTAATGTACAGCACAGTGACTATAATTTAAATGTTCTCACCACAGACTAACAATTGGCAATGACGTGAGGTGATGGATGTGTTAACTCACCTGTTGGAAATCATTTCCCAACATATATGTTTATTAAATCATCAAGTTCTACACCTTAAACTTACACTATGTTATTTGTTGATTATATCTCAATAAAGCTGTAAATATAATACATGCTGTGATCATCCTCTCTAATATTTAATTATAGATATTATTCATTAATATTCATTATATGGCTCCTATATATCAGACATTGTTCTAACACATCATATAGATGCCATTTAATGTTACTCATTAAATATAATAACTGATTTAGTACTTCTATGTAGTAGAAGGCCCATCAAAAAGGACACTTGATAAATGTCATTTGCCATTGTACAAAGGGGCTGGGGTTAGCAATGGATGGAGGTGAAGGGAGGCAGAATCCAGGTCATGTGGGAGTTGGGGTGGTTTAGAGTTTTCACGGACAAGACACTGACAAGAGTTTAGAGTTTTCAAATGCCAGTCTTTGGGCTGCATCAGGATCACCTAGAACATTTTTTTTTTTTTTTTAAATAACAATTCCCAATATCCCTCACAGATGTTTTGATTTAGTGTTTCTGATAGAAACTCAGGGATCTATATATTTAAAAACCATCTCTAGTAATTCTGAGCTTAAGTCAGATTCTGGAGTCAAAGAGAGAGACAGTGAAGGTGGAATGGATGGGGATCTGAAGAAGAGAGTCAAGGAGAGTCAAGGGAGGGGCCTGAGATTCGGGAAGCTCTCTGCAGTGTGGGAGAGGCTGGGGCAGGGGGCAGGACTAGAGGCTGGGGAGAGGGTTTGGCCTTTTCTGGATGAGACTGCTACATCCACTCTGAAGTCATTTTATTTGTTATCAAACATTATATCCCTGAGATCTGGTCAGATCTTTGCAGATTTTCTAAAGAAACTACCTAAAGGCAAAAGTAAGATAACAGAATAAATGTACTACCACTGACTCCTTTATCTCGACAGGGCTTTCCAACAGACGGTCAGGAAGAGTAAAAAGGTCTGCATGTGTTCTAGCACCAAAGTATTTTGTTTGTGCATAAAGAGCTCTGAAAGTGGCAATTTTAGTCCACCGCTTTTTGCCCCTACACTAAGGAAAGTGACACTTATTTCATTCAAAGGATCAAAACAAGAATTTGAATACTGAGGAATATTTGTGGAAATAGTATTTTCACAGTTCTTGTCAAATTTAAAATCACTTTAAAATTTTCTAAATTCTTATATTTTTATAGAATCTTTACTAAATGTTTTAAATAACATTTACTCGAACAGTTAACATTATAATGTCAGTTAAAAGTTTTAGTAAAAACTATAACAACTGGTTCTTATCAGGCCCACAATAAAAGGGCTCATTATAACATTTTAAGTGTACCTAGCAAGTGGTAACTGCTCAATAAGTGTTTCCTGAATGAAGGAGTGAATGCACGTATGTATGAGTGAATAAAATAATAATTTACACCTTATCAAACCGTATTCTTGGTCAAGATTTATTTATGATAAAATTAGAAATATTTTAATGTCCAATAAACTTGTCACTAGGCATTGAGTCCTTACTGAATTAGGCAATGCTTTTTGAGCCCTATCATACACTAACGAGGTAGGTAGTAATATTAGTCCCACTTAACAACTGAGAAAACTAATTATTAAGTTTGATCTAAAATTATTTATAGTAAAGACAGCATCAGGATTAAAGCATGGCCCAGGCTGGTACAGTGCATGCATTCTAAACACACTCAGCTTTTCCAATATGGGACTGGTTAAATTACAGAATGCACACATGAAAAATATATATTATGCAACCTTTTAAGCCATGCTTTACTAAACAACTTAGTACTATATTTCAAGCATTTTCTCATGTTAATTTTAAAAAGTAATTTGCAAAAGAGTAGGTGATTTACAATACAGTATGTAAAATATTAACCCAATCAAAAATATACACAATTGTAAATGAATGTAAAATACTAAAATAACACACAACAAAATATTAACAGCAGTTAGTGTGTCTTTTCCCCTGGGTGAAAGAACAGTGAATAATAATATTTTTTTCTTTTTCTTTATACTCTTCTATAGATGCTGCTATAATTAATAGGTCCTAATATTATAATGAGGAAAAATAATTAAAGTACAATAGTTGTTTAAACAAGTAGAGAATAGATTTTTATATATATACAGTCTTCCCTTTCCTGCTTTCTGCCATATTTTGGAATACACCTGAATTCCTGTTATTCTAAAGTTATCCCCATCTCTCTTTGCTTGTCTCCATTATCTTCTACATACGCACCGGAAGGATTGCATTGACTGTATTTTGTTTTTGTTCAAAATAAATTTCCCAATGGAATTAGGACACCAGCCCTAATTTTGTTAAAATACTTCCTTGTCCTTGAAAATCTGTTTGATGATGAACTCTGTAATATCACAGAGTTTATCTAAGAGAGTGTTTCAGATTTAGTAGATGTCATTAAAAGGTAAAAAACAAATAATTAAGTTAATGGAGTAACTTAAGTCAAAGAGGTATTTATATGCACTTAATCCTGATGAACCTGAACCTCTTAAAATGACAAAACTAAATGTTTAATTTTAGAAACTCCCAGTATAAGTAAATAAAGGATAAAAAGAATATTGTGATTTAAATTATGTCACACAATATGTAAATTTGTTTTCTCATTAAGGTGAAAGTGAGTTGAGTAATGGATCAATTAATGCTTTTACCCAACAAAGATCTGTGTCTCTCTGGCAATAATAATTTATGAAATGATTATAACAACACTAAAAAACCCCATCATTTGCATACAAGGGGGAAAATCACACCTTGTGTATTTTAAGACCGTAGTAACTGTGACACACTGTGGGTTGTCCCTCATTATCTAATCTTTTTCTTCACCAGTAATAGAACCCCTGCGGCTACTTAGAATAGAGACATTTCCCCGGCTCCCTTGCAGCCTTCCACGACCACCTGCATTCTAGAGGTAACGCAAGCAGAGAGTGAGTGTGCAACTCTGAGAAGGGTGTTTCAAGGTGGGGGTGAACTTTCTCGAGTTTCTTCCTCTAGCTAGAAAGGAAATGTGATGGTCAAGTTTAATCAGTCCCTTGGGCCCACAGACCACATGTAGAGAATGGAGAACAGCAAGATCCACAGACCCATGATCCTTGTCGATTAGAAATCTACCACATCAGCTCTACACTGCTACTTGCTGGCTTTCTTTACGTAAGAGAAAAATAATATATTTGGATTCAGTCACTGTTATCTTGGCTTTCTGTTATTTAAAGACAGAAAATGCTCTTCAATTGGAGAAACCATTTTTAGGAGAAGCCATAATTAGGCTATTATTTAATTATTCAAATGAAGTAAAAAATAATTATCTAAGATATTGCCCCTTGCCTCATTAAAAAATACTTATACATGCATATATTGATGCAAAGAAGGAAGTATTTTTCTTTTCTTTTTTTTTTTTTTTTGTAGGAATAATTCTTAAATAGGCCCTTTAGTTTGTAGGTACATGAAATTTGGCAATACTCCCCCCACCATATTACCATGTTCACCTAGTATCAATGAAATTACATCTGAGGGTTCATAACAAAAAATTAAAACTACATGGTTTATTTCTCTGCTCAGATACTTCACTTATTATAATGATTTTTGACACAAATATCTTTGTGTCAGCTAAGAAAAGTGTTACAATAAATTTGAATCTATTTCTTTATTGTAAAAAGTAATTTTTACAAATTCATTTACTAATCTCATTATGTAAAGCGAGTGAATTTTTGGTTTTTGAGATGGTTTTTTATTCTGCCATCTTTGTTTCACTTCAGCTCTGCAGCATTCATTCTGTACTACTGTTTTATTACAGGGATAAAGCTGAGTGACAGCAAAATCAAAACCACTTTTTATTACTTATGTAAAGCCTACTTCACACATCAAACAATGCCCAGAATAATGTCAAAACATGTACAGGAAGAAAAATAGCACCCACCTCCTCAATAGTTATGTGAGTTTAGAGTCCTGTGATGATGTACATTTGGGATTATTCTGGGAGCTACTGAATGAAAACAAGACGGCTGAGATCAGTCAGAATTCCGGGAACCAGAGGAGGCCAGGACGATTCTGAGCTGCAGGAGGCTCTAATGCTTGAAAAATAGACAGTGTCTGCTGATCATTCTTTAGTACCAAAAAAAAAAAAGGTTTCAATCTCCCTCTAAATTTCAAATAAACGATTTAAATTGCCTTTTTGCTCTTTTCAGTGTTTAATTTTTTTCTTATATAGAAAAACAAGCATGTGATTTCATAAAAAATTTCACTTGCTCTTAATTCCTCAAACTACTGTTCTAGTTCATAGGAGGCAGAGAACCTGCTACTGTCTGGGTTTCTAATCAGTCCAGAACTCTTTAAAACCATTTTCAGTGTTAGTGATATAAGCAAATTTTCTAATATAACAGTATCCACAAACAAATATCCAGAGATGTTCAATATTGGAGATTTGAATAGTTCTCTCTCTCCTCTGTTTCTTTTTCTTAGGAATCATGTTTAACAACTGCATATCCTCTTATAATGTTAAGGGGCTGTAAATGCCATTGCTATTAATTAAACTAAAGATTTAATAAGAACAGCATTATGGTCTAGGTGCATGATTTCCCCACATATCTGCAAGCAGGTAATTACTGAGTTGCCAACTAATTTATTCAATCTTTAGCATCAACTATATTATACATACAAGACAGTTTGGGATCAGGAGAAAAACATTTACATTTGCTGTACCCAATATTACCCAAAGTAGATTTTTGGGTTTTGCTTTGGCAATATCTATAAACATATATATTCTCAGGGTCCAGGTTTTGTACAAATTTTTCTTTTATGTGAAAATTCTTCCATATCATCCTCTTAATTTCCTGGACATCAACTAATGTATAAATATTGCCTATTAAATGTATATTCATTTTCTCATGAATTCTGAAAAAAAGATAGTGTCAGACAAAGGCACAGAATTTTACAAACCTGGAATAGCTGGAATCCCAGCCCCACCCAGGATGGACACTTGCCAAATCTACACACCATAAAGAGGGAGCACCCAGACCTGACAGGTCTTTTTTACTCCCAGTAGAAACTGGATTTCACAAAAATAAGTACAAAAATTTTGAATGTCACATCCGAACGTCTTGGGAGTATAACCACATGAACAAAGGCTGCTATGGCTATACGAACAGCAGGACTGTCTTTGCATAAACTCACGTCAACACCATATGGTGGAGGAGGTGATTCTGAAGGAAAAACCAGTTTTAGAGATTTTGATGAACGGTATGTTTTACAATCCACCAGCTGGGAAAATCTGTTCCATCTCCTATAAGCCACTGTTATTTTGGGTTTTCTGTCACTAGCAGACACACCTAATCCTCACAAAGTTGGTGGATGTGGAAGGAAAGTGTTTATGAGAGAAAGAAAAGCTTTTATCAAGGAAGGGACAGTTTAATTTTTAACCTAGAGAAAAAACTAAATAATGATAGGTAAGAGAATTAAAGAATTTAAGGTTAATATCATTAAAAATGCCCTTTTCAAGAAAAATTTACAAACTATATTAACTAAAAATCTTCCCTGACCTCTCCTCAGTCTCTCCCAAACAGCAAATGGGCAAGTTTTCCCACCTCTCTCCACTTCGAGACTCTTGTCAGAACATCTGGCACTGATCACATTGCATTAGGACTGCTTGTTTCACCCCGGTGTGTGTCTTCTCTTTCAGAATTTGATCTTTTTGAATGTAAGGACTGCAGTTTTTGAATCCCATTGGCTAACAATAAATATTTATTTATTTATGCACAAAAGTGTATATTTCAGTTTTCTTTGTGTGTGGGAAAGTCTTGCTCTGGTTAAATTGTAGCAGATCATGGGCCTCATAAGCACTGGATGAAAGTTCAGAATGATTCCCAAGGACCCTGCTTTCCTTTGACGCCATGCAAAATTTCTAGGTCAGTCCTATTCACCAAAAGTGAGCCATTCCATAGAATTTCATTTCATGGAAGATTAGGAAGAAATTCTGCAGTACTATTTTAATTCTGGGAGGAAATAGAACAAGAAGACATAATTTATCAGATATTTCTTGAATGAATAGTAAGAGACGAGCCACAGGGGTGAATAAAATAAAGAATAAAACACTGTTAAGACAAGAGACTGGAATTTTAGTGCCCCCCCCCCCCACTACAAAATCTCTGCTGGAAATAGGTACCAAAGGAGATGACTGACAACTAAATTTATTAACAAACACATGAGGCTGTGAAATGATTTGGAGGAAAAACGGAAGAATGCCTTCTTCCTAGATGAGCTTAAGTGCATATTTTATGGGCTCTCCAGGGAATTGGGGGGGGTGGAAGGCTTAGGTGGTAAATGAGAATCTGAAAGCAAGGTTAAACCAGGCTATAGTAATAAGCAGCCAGATTTTTCAGCATGAGGAAATTATGCAAATAGCTATAGCATTTTCCCTAATAAATTCCATTTCCTATGCCGCTGACATGATTTGAATATAAAATTGAAAATTATATTTCCCCAAGTTTGTTATTTAAAAATAATTTTTATTGATCACAAATCAATAAAGCAGGCTTCTTCTACTCCCCCCAAAAGGGCAACCTTTTGGATAATTAATTTTCCCACTAAATAACATAGTAAAAATATTCACAGATATAAAAATATAAGCTATTTTTTTATTTTCATAAGAAAATGGTCATGAACTTTGGAGATGTTATTACATTCATGTAGAAAAACTTTTACAATCGTCTCATCAGATAAGAAATAGCAATTAACACATGCTCTGGAATAGCTACATGTTCTACAATAGGGCAGTTTTGCTCTGAAATCTGTGATCAAAGATAATAATGAGACCAAACTTAGTAGGTGAAGACTTCTTAAGATATTTCAAAAGGATCTGAAAATTCAGATTATCTCTTTTTTAAAAATAACATAATAATTAAGCATTCTGAATTCAAATCAAACCAATGCACAACCTATTTGGGGTATAAAAAGTGAAAATTCAAAAGTTTGTCGCTAGTTTACACACTGTCCTTAGTCAAATTCCTTAGAAGCACAGCCTGAGGTGGGATTCTTGGGCCAGTGGTTAGTGAGGGTAAGTATATTCTCTAGAGGAACTGTAAGGAAGTTAGAGGCAGAACAGAGAAGGAATGGAGCCAGCTCAGTTGGCTGCAGCTGGAGGCCGCTTTCAACCTGATGCCACACGAAGCCCAGAGCATGGACTGCCCCACAGGGTAAAGCTTGCCTCAAGGCAAAGCGACAGCCGTTTTTCTACTTCCATATCCAAATACACAAGAAACTGGGTGAGATAGGAGACTCCCTATTATTCAGCCCATTTTGGGGGGCAGATTGCCCCTACCTTCCAGGAGGACAGGAAAAGAAAGAAGTGTCACTTCTCAAGCCACATGATTCCCATAATTGAGCGCAGTCTTCGGGGGAAAGGTGTCGCAGTGGTTCTGGAAGCACCTGCTTGTACAGGGGACCTGGGGGGGCACCAACATCATCCATTACACACACCATCAAGCAGCTGCCCTATTTCCAATAAAAAGGAATACTGCTTTGCTAGATTCTTTCCGGGCTCCTTTTAAGAGGTCATAAACCACTGTATCTTATTACCATTTTGCCACTATCTAGGAACAAATGGAGGGAAAATAAAAATGCAAAGCATCTTTTTATGGCTCAGCAAAACAAATGAAAAAAACCCCCACAAATCAATTGTGCAAAATTTTAAACTTTAGTAGAAGGGCTTCATGGATTCATTTTTCCGTATACACTGAGCCATATGGATACGCTGTTTGCATTGTTTTTTGTTAAATTCACTGTGGTGACCACCTATTAAAAGGGTCAAAGAACCTCAGTTGATACAGGCACTGCTGTACGGAAGTGTTATGGTAACATTATGATTTAATTTGTTGTGCAAGGGAATCAGAAGACTTCTCTTAGCCCAAATGCAATTGGCACAGTGGAAAAAGAGCTTGCCTGAGCACCAGGAAAGGAATTCTCCAAACTCTAAAGTTGGAGGGAGGAACCTTTTTTCTACCAAGGGCCATTTGGATATTTATAACATCATTCAGGAGCAATACAAAATTATCAACTTAAAAATTAGCTATGAAGATCTACTGAATTTTTGAGTCCCGCCTGTGGTCGCCTGGGCAGGTCCAGACCAAAGGATTTTGCAGGCCCTATATGCCCGAGAGCCGGACGTTCCCTGCCCCTGCTTAAAGGGTGAGATCTAAGCTGACCTTGAAGGCAGGTAGATGTAAGTAGAAAAGAAGAAACAGAGAGAGTGTGTGTGTGTGTGTGTGTGTACATACATATACAGTCAAACCTCAGTTCTGTCTCAGTTGTCAAACAAAACTTCGGTTCTTGACCTGACAACCCTTTCATGCTGATCATGTATATGTATATGTATGTGCATATGCATTTATACACACAAATGTATACATGCATATAAATGCTACTCTTTCAGTATTTGTCAACTTTGTAGACCATGTTTTAAAATTCTGTATTGAAAACAGCTAAAATGGAAATTTAATGTGCTTAATATGTTCTCTTCCTATTTCAAGTGGGTATGTTCTAATGTCCCTCATGGATATACAAAACCTTTGATATTTCTGTATTTTTTAGTAGCATAAAACAACACAAATTGATTTTCTAATGATTTTGGAGATCAGAAGTCCAACCTGGGTCTCACTGGGCTAAAACTGAGGTGTGAGCAGGGCCGCACTCCTTCTGGAGGATGCAGTGGGCTCTGTCTCCCTGCCTTTCCCAGCCTCCAGGGGCGGCCGGCACTCCTCGGCTCTTGGCCTCTTCTCCATCTTCAAAGCCAGGAATAGCTGCTGAAGCCTTTCTCACAGAGCGTCATCTGACCTCCTCTTCAGCCTCCCTCATCCACTTTTAAGGGACCTTGTTATTACATTGGGCCCTCCCTGATAATCCAGGGTAATCTACTTATGGTTTTTGTTTTGTTTTGTTTTGTTTTTTATATCTTTATCGATTTCAGAGAGAGGAAAGAAGAGGGAGAGAGAGACAGAAACATCAATGATGAGAGAGGCATTGATCGAGCCCACAATCTGGGCATGTGCCCTGACTGGGAATCGAACCCTGATCGCCTGGATCCTAGGTCGACGATCAACCGCTGAGCCACGCCAGGCCGGGCTAATCTACTTATGTTAAGGTCATTTTATTAGAAATCCTGTCACTATTTATTTTTAACATAAAATAGTTAAAAAAACACACAAAACTTTAGACAGTTGCCAAAGCTCGATTCTTTGCCTTCCTTCTATTTCACTGAATACTCAGAAAGAAAACAATTCAGGGTTCACATTTTGCAATACTTCCTTTTAAGGAGATTGACTGTCTGTAGGTCACAGAAGCCACTGCAGTCCTCAAGGGGGACAAGGGTAGGCACCAGTGCTGAGAGAGTCAGGCTCAGGCAGACAGCAGAAAGAATGTAGATAATTCTATCCATGAATTCTTCTTCCATTCTGTGTCACAAATTATTAACATCAAGATGCTGTGTTTTATATACTTAAAGTAACCTCAAGTGTGCTAACATCAGATTCCAGTTCTCTCCAACTGACTCGGCCACAAATCAAAAGGAGCATCACATACACAAATGGAATAAGCACATGTGAAGATATAGAGATAGAAAGATAGGTATTTCTCATCTCGTCCAATTGCAGAAAACCACTTCACTTGGAATGACAACACAAACTTCTATAAATTTAAATAATAAAGCATAAACGCAATGGGAATTGAAAATTCATTAACTGATCCAAGAGTGAAGCCCATTTGCTTGTCTCTCTGTCTTTTTCTGTGACAGGAAGCCAAATGCAGCAATAAACATGGGCTCTTTTGGATTATTTACTATCACATATTAAAAATAATGGAATGAAAATGTGGTCTAGTCCTGAAGAGCAGACATTGAGTTTTTCTCTGACCTTCATTTTTAAGAGGCAGCCAAAAACTAAATAACCAGAACTATTGGAACTGTGCACAGCAATCATACACCGAGCTCTGCTAAGATCCAATCTGGCTGTCACTTTTTAAAAGTGGAATTAATATCCCACCCACTGGAGGATAGGGGCCCTCACTGATTATAATGTAACAGAATACTCAGTATTTGTTACAAGAAAAGAGTGGATGTACTATTAGAAACAAAATGTGAAAGACATCTTGTTTAGATTCTTAGGCTGTTTTGATTTAAGGATTCAAACATCTCTCTTAAAACCAAAATAGAAATATGGATGTGTTAATTCCAAGTAATTAGGAGCCTACAGGCTGACAAATAACCTCTTGGGGTGAGTAAAAGGCTGCAGGCACTTGTCCTGGTCCTGTCATAAGAGCTGGGAATTACCGAGAGTACCTGAGCCCTCTGAGAATCAGTTCCTCTTATCAGAAGTGCCATAGGTGGGTAGGGGGACTATGGTGAGCTTTTAGTCTCCTGTATTGGCCCAGACAAATGACTCAGGCCTAACAAGCTGTCCACATTTCTTCAGAGTTCTAGGTCTAACATTCCTTTACACATTTCTTTTAATATTTGGCCACAATTATATTTTTAAAGCACGTGCTTTAATTCTCAAATGATCAGTCCTTGCCTTTTACACAAAAATGTATATTTTTTTCGTTATGTTCTTATATAGCAATCTTTGATTTTCTTTTTCAAAGCACTATTTTGAATTATAAACAATTAACATGGTTAAAAAAACAACAACAAACCAACAAAAGCATGCCTTAAGGTGTAGAGGGCTATAATTAGCATGTTTAATAATATTCATATGAACAGCATTAAAATGCATATCAGATTTGACGGCGCTTATCACAAACGAATGAACACTCTAATATACTAGGACAGCAAAGTTCTAATAGCATCAGGGGAGCCAGGAAAAAAAATACATTTGTGAATTGAATGCATGGAGACTGCCAGGGCAGAAAAAAGGCAGCTAAATTGGCTCTATTGAATAGTGTTGAAATCCTAGGAGGGCCACCTGAAAATTACATTTAATATGCTAACACTATTATGAGAATATTTCTATTCTTCCCATAAAGGTCTTGCTAACAGTAATTAAATTTAAGACAGTCATATCTGGAAAGGAATGAAAATACAGTGAAAATATGATTAGGATGGCTAGAGGAGGTCTTCCCTTTCAAATACTAATTAAAAACAATTGAATTTCAGCTATCCAGGGACCAAGGCTGGCCACATCTACATTAGATTCTACCTAATCACACCTAAGTTCTTAAAAATCTGATACATTTACCACCAAAATGCCTTGGAATCCAGAAATATGTAAATGATATTCTAAATGCATGGGTTTCTCCATCAGTAGCCACATACAGAATAAAGTAAACAACAACAACAACTATAAAACCCCATACAAACCAGAATCAGTCAGCAGGCCTGGGAGAGCAAAAACTGCTTTGGGTCAATGGAACTAAGATTGTGGGTTTGTAGTTTCCAATAAAGAACCCATTTAATTTTTAAAAAGTGTCTATATATTGAACCTGTTTTAAAATTAATTTTCACTTTCTTATTCATAATCAGCAGGCTTAATTTGTATAATAGAATTTTTTTTTTTTTTTGTAGTCATTTGCCAGCTGGATCCTAATCCAGCTCATCATTCATGAATGATACAAGGAGAGCATGGAAGCGCCAAGTGCACTCAGTCACCATGCCCCAGCCTTCATTTTCACTGAAAGCCTCGGTGTCTCGTCTTAAGCTTCAGTTATTATGAACTAATGCATAAAGCACTCAAGGAATCCCAAAAGTAAAATTCTGAATGCTTAAGCAATAAAACACTAACTTAATACTTTGGCGAGAGTCTAACATGATTTTTTAAAGAAAAACATAGATTTTTTAAAAATTTATAATGTCAGCTACAAACTTGGAGGCAGTCTATTAGAGAGTAGTGGTCCTGCAAGTTTTGCATGCATCTGAACCAACTGGAAAGCTTTTTAAGTTATAGATGGCTAGGACCCATCCCCAGCGTTTCTGGTTCAATAGGGTCAGGAAGGGGCTTGAGAATTTGCATTTCTCACCAACTCCCAGGTGCTGCCGGTGCTGCTGTGCTGGAGATAACACTCTGAGAAGCACTAGCAGAGGGGATGAGAGCACAGGCTTCCTAGTTAGACACCAATTCCGACCTCACTCAGCCACTTCCTGGCCTTAAAATAAGTTATTTGGCTTCTCTATGCCTTTGTTTCTTCATCTCTTAGTAAGAATAAAAGTGATACTTACAGGATTTCTGTATAAACTGAAGGAGAAAAAATGCATGTAAATAGCTTAGAATATAGGAAATGTCCAATAATAAGTTTATCTTCTAAAGAGAATATGACAAAAATATAAGGATATAAATTAAAGAGAAAATTTCTTATGTATCCTGTTCAGACAGTTTTTCGTTAAGAAATGTATATATCACTGGGTAACGGTGTACACACACTCAAGAAACAAACATCAAAAAGCTTAAATTCAGAAAGATGATTATTATTTCTAATAAAAAATAGTCCAACTTCCATTCCGAGGATAAACCCTTTCACAGTGCCACCTAGATATTTTATCTTCTGTTTAAGACTTAACTGTTAAACTCTGATACATAGAGTATAATCTACATTTTTACCTTTATGTGCATAACTATACATAATAAATTAATACATTATATAAATGCACATCATATTATAGTTATATAGAAAATATATGTAGAAAAGCTTGGAATTCATTATTTCTGCACAATAGGTAAGAGTTGTTGTATTGACTTGGCCTTTTCTCTCTATTCTAGGTGTTTTTATAGTAGGTAATAAATGGGTATTACTTTTTAATCACGGAAAGACCTTAGAATAAATGTTAATGAAACCGGCACCTGGGGAATCACGAATACCCAAAGCATCACGCTGCTGTATAACTTTTCTTTTGCCATGACTGGGAATCAAGAGAAAGAGTGTGTGAGGGGCAGGCAAGAGGAGACACTGGGAGAGTTAAACTTCTCTTGGGTAACCATGAGCAAGCCAAGGACCTGGGAGCTAATAGAGAGGTGATGCTTAAGTAATTAGAGGGAAAGCTACTCTGGAAGCTAGGATGCTCTGGAGCCAAGCAGCACATTGAGCAAAACGGGTTCAGAGAGAGTTGAAAGAAATGCACTACTCCTGCCTGAGCCTCCTCCTGCAAGGAAGGGCAGACACAGCGCTGGGCTCCATTTAGAATAGGAGTTCTTTGCCTTTTTGGGTCATGTGCCCCTTTGAGAACCTGGTGAAAACTATATAACCACCTCCTCAGTAACACACATACATAACTTTGGGTGGGCGGGAGAGTCAACGGTCTCTCTGAAGTTGATCTTGTATGCGCCCCATTAAAAAACAACAACTTTGATTTAAAATAACTGAGACAAAGTAAGAATTAATGAGAGTCCGGCCAGGCGTGGCTCAGCGGTTGAGCATCAACCTAGGATCCAGGCGATCAGGGTTCGATTTCTGGTCAGGGCACGTGCCTAGGTTGTGGTCTAGGCAGCTGATCAATGACTCTCTCATCATTGATGTTTCTCTCTCTCTCCCCCTCCTTTCCTCTCTCTGAAATCAATAAAGATATATTTTTAAAAAAAAGTTTTAAGAATTAATGAGAAAGACACTCAAATCTTTAGAGTTGTTACCATTTTCATAAAATGTTTTAATACATGTTATTTTAAACATTTTATTCTGCAATAGCCAGGCCTTGCTGTTTTAGCACAAAACGAAACAAAACAAAACAAAACAAAACAAAACAAAAAACAAAACAAAACACCTCCTTAGTTTTATGGAATATTTAAGTAAGCAGAAGTTCATGCCATTCTCTTTAGCTCAGTTAACTACATCAAGAGGCACCTGATGATTCAAACTAAAGTTCTAACCCTGTTGCCCCTTGGTAGTAATATGCCCCAACTGCAGATCAAGTATCTTAATGGAATTAGTTCTGTTGAATCTTGACATTTGTTGATTTAACATTGATGAGATGTGACCATGAGAGAGAGAGAGACAGAGAGAGAAAGAGAGAGAGAGACCATGTTCTATGACCTACAAAAATTTGTCATTTTGCCGAGAGATAAAAATTTGCAAAGCTTCTGGGGAAGAATCCTTAGCTAGTGAATGATCGCAGCCAAGCAATGGGACTTTGCATCTCAGTGGGGCAAGGGGCCTATTATCCGGTTTGGCTCTTCATTTTCATCAGCACTCTCTAATTTGGAAGGAAAAAATTACACCATAGGATACAAACTTTTAAAAACACGTTTTTATTTTTTCAATATGGGTCTTAAGTAACTTCAGAAAGAAGGTATTCAAGCTCTTAGAGACATTACCTCATGAAGGTCTGCACATTCCAAAATAAAGTGATGGAATATGCCGCACATGGAAAACTTAAAAGCACATCATCAGGATGCAAAACATCTCCAGAAATGATTGATTTCCTCTCCCTGATTTCTGACTAATGAGTATCCATTCTGTTTATAAAGATCTCTAGGGACTCTCAGAGCCTCCCTGTAGAATCTAAATAATCCCAAATGAAAAATCCATAAATGTAGGGGTTATTGATCCCTATACTTTTTTTTAGGATTGCTCAGTGGCAGTCACTGGAGACCTTCGATCTGCCGTCTCTGCCCTGAGCCAATAAACCAGTGCTAGAAACCAGCTCAGTCAGTAGATAGTGGGTGGCAATAAATCTTGCCGATCAGAATGACGTGTGCTTGGGGAGGGCCTACCATTTTGCTGCCAGGCTTCACCTGCCTAATCCACACTCCTGGATCTGGGTTTATGGCCGCAGTTGTAGGCCAGGACAACAGTTCCGCCGCCAGCTGGAGCGCAACGCCCTGGCTGATTTTGTCAGCCTCTGCCTATGAGATGGGCCTGGTCCTCCACAACAGAGCCTACCGAGGGATGAAGCTCCCCGCCCAGTGCTGAGGACTCCTGCTGCCCCGTGAGGCTCCCCGCGGCACAGCGTCTCGGCTACCAAAGCCAAAGATGAGGAACGTCGGGACGTAGTTTTGGGGCCTGGTGATCATTCTTTGTGGGGAGGGGAGGGAGCAGTCCTACAATTTAGTGGGTTCTTTTCACTCTGGCCCTTCTTGCTCCCACCTTCTCCCTTTGGTAAGCATGTCACTGAAGCCCCATATAGCCACAGTCTAAGCTTTCCTAGGAAAAGGCAAGAGGCATGCCAGCCGCATGTCCTCTATAGTTCTGTCTTAAACTACACTTTCCTTAAGGGAAAAGACACTCTAATAGGGTCACATTGACTTTTGGTGTGAATCGATGTGTTTTCCATTGATTTGTATCATCAGTGTTGCCTTGTATCCTTTAAGTATTAGTTCCAACCACATTTAAAATATGATCTCTAAACACTTTTAATGGCACTCAATAATATATAATATTATTTATGTGTATGTGTGTATATATATATATATATATATATATATAAATAAAATATAACAAGAGTTTACTGGTAATACCCATATTTTAAACAAGTTATATTTAAATTTTCTTTTGTAATTTGTCTGAATTTAGATTATAGTTTTCCATGAAAAGTACAATGTTTTAGATCACTTAAAGAAACTTCCAAAGTTTATATCTCATATTTTATTTTCTTGTTCTCTAGTTATTTTGTCAATGCATTACTTATTAAAAGGTGAATTCTTTTAGAAAATTTCTACAAATATGTTCAACCACATCCGAGTCATGTAAAACAGTGCCTAGGCTTTAAGGAGGTAAAATAATTTGTTTTGAACTAAATTGGGCAGAGACAGTTGATTTATTAAAGTTGAATGTTCTCATGAAACTGGTCCTCAACATAGAATATTTTATTATTATAATAGTAAAAATGTTTTAAAAGTAATTGTCTCAGAAGAAATATAATTTGCTTTTGAGTAAAATAAAATATTTTTATTTTTTGAAATTGCATGACTCTTATTTGGAAAACGGATTAATAGGCAACTATCAAAATACAAGTCTTTGTAGAAAAGATAATTTTGCCACTTTGTATTTTGTTCTTTTTAAAGCACATAATGAGGACATTAGCCCTGCTATGAAAAATTAAGCTTTTGCACAACTTTCCTTTGAGGCTCAAATTGGTAACCTTAACATTGCAAATATTAGGCCAGTTTCTCTGAGCTTTTGATGTTAATGGGAGTTTCATACTAAGATCAGGTTGTTAGGGCACAGAGCAAGGCAAAAACTACTTTTAAGTAGCTTTTACAATTAGCACTTAATTAATGAGGTGTGAGGCCTTAGTGACCAGAGATTCCATAATATAACAATATCGCATCCCTAGGTGTCTCATTACTCATTTAATCTTAGACTTCCAGCAGCAGCAGCAGCAGGCAGGGAAAAGTGTCCTAGCAGAGCGGGAAGAATATCCTGCTCAGAGGGAGCTGTGAGCCTTTGGAAAATGCAGACAGTAATGAGCATCTTAGAAAGAACAGAATAAGCACTTCTTTCATTTGATGAACTCTTGATTATTGCTCCCCATATACTCTCTTCTTTTAATCCTTTCTAATAGATAAAATGGTACTTCTCAGTTTTTGTGTCTCAGGTTTTGCTTTGCGTGTGAATACTCATTCCTTAAGTGGGGCTGATTTATGGCACTGCTGCTTTTCTGCATGACACTCTGGTCAGGGGCATACATGCCACCAACAGCCCCTCTATAACAGGCACTGGACGGTGTCATGCCCAGAGGCTTAGTTTAGGTGCCCACTCTGTGGGGAACTGAACAAGAAGAGAATGACTGTTAAGAGGCCCCTTCAGTTCCATGTATAAGCGAGATCATACAGCATTTGTCTTTCTCTGTCTGACTTGTCTCACTAAGTAAAATGTCCTCAAGGCCCATCCGCATTGTCAAAAATGGCAGGATTTCTTTCTTTCTCATGACTAATATTCTATACACTGTATTATATACTTCAAAGTTGCTAAGAAACTAAATCTTAAGCGTTTTCACCACAAAAAATAAATGATAATTATGGGACATGATGGGGATGTCAGGCAATGATATAGGAGTAGTTTGTTGCCATATATAACTATCATAGCAACACATTTTACACCTTAAGCTTACACAATGGTATATAGCTCAATACATTTTTTAAAAAGTTTTAAATAAAAAGAGGCCCCTTAAGATTTTTATTTTTTTTCTTCTTCAAATTTTATCTTGCAAATTGCAGTTCACTTCACCACAGGCATCTTAGGCAAGCCCCTTTCCTGTTCCACGTCTCACTTCCTTCCCTGCAGAGCGGGGGTAATAATCATACCGGGTAAGGACCAGGTGAAATCCTGTATGTGAACGCCTTCTGTTGACTGCTGTTTGCTTAAAAGTATTATTGTGTTCATTGTATCAGCTAGAAAGTCTTCAATTGCAAAATAGAGAAAAGAGTAACAGGAAGGTGCAGGGACAGCTTTTATAAAAAAGGACTCTCAGAAGAAAAGTAACGGGGTGTAGAGGGGAGGACAGCTTCTTGGCGAGCTGGGTTTGCAGCTCAGCGCTCTCCCTGAGGAACGGGACGCATTTTACCTCTGCTCAGGCATCCCTGGGCTGCACTTTGTTCTGGAGTTACCACATGCTGTCTCACACCACTGGGACCCCAGGTTTCCTTTTCTTCCTTTTCTTTTAAAATATTTTTTTGTTAATCCTTACTTGAGGATATTTTTCCCATTGATTTTTAGAGAGAGTAGAAGGAAGGGAGGGAGGGAGAGAGAGAGAAACACTGATGTGAGAGAGACACATCGATTGGTTGCCTCCTGCATGCGCCCCGACTGAGGCTGGGGATTGAACCTACAACCCAGGTACTTGCCCTTGATTGGGAATCAAGCCCCAGACCCTTCAGTGAGTGGACCAATGCTCTAACCACTGAGCAACACCAGGACCCAGGTTTCCTTTTCTACATTCAGGAGAGTAAGGGTTTCTTCTAGAACCTCTCACAGCAGGGCAAAGGAGAACCTTCATCTAAGCCCCCACCAAATCTCTCTTCATTTCTCCTTGGCCTGAACCAAGTCCTGTGTCCATATGTGAACCAAGGAGATGAGCTTTGCAGAAAGGACCAATCCAATCAGTACCAAGCTAGTATTATCCCCACCCAAACCACCTGGCTGCCATAAAACTGGGAGAAATAGAATGGAGCTGGGAAGATGACTGCAATGTGCAGCTCATTTTATTTATCTCTTTGGTTGGTGCTACATATTTTTCATGGTTCTGCAAATCTTCTGAATATCTAGTGTCAAGACAACTCAAGGGTACAAACCTTGCCTAGTAAGAAGCCACTGCTTTCAGGGGGTGCCCAGGGCCTTGTAAGGATCCAATATCAAACAACAAAATTTTCTCAACTCTTTAGTTGCTAGATCATTTCAAATAGTTATATCCAGTACAACATACACTAGACTCTAATTTTTCATCTCTATAAATATACGATGTGAATAAGAAGAGATCTATGGAAGTTTCCATAATCCTTATTCATTAGAGTAGGACATGGTGTAGTATTCTAAAGCCAGCCTAAGAGAACCTATAAAGGTTTCCAATTTGAAATTTTGTTTAAAAAGGATCTAAAAGCGTGTGGCTATTTTAATGAGATTAAATGTGACTTTCCTCCCAAGTCTCCGATTTCAGGTGGTTTGTAACTAATCATGTGCTTCTTCAGAAAAGGTTTTGCTACAAGTAAGAGAGTACTTTCTGAAGATTATTTTATGTTAATAGCACACATTAAGTTAAAGAAAAAGCTAGCATAATGGAAGCGAATTGTCTTGTCAATGTTAAAAAGCTAGTTTTTGAGCTAATTTTGTTAGCCAGTTTCTAGTGCACAGAACTGAATATAGAATTGCCTTCAGCTAAAGGTATGGGAGTTTAAGAATTTAAAACACCTTTGAATTTTCATATTTATTCATTTTTTTCCTTAAAATAAAAATTTTAATGTATTTAGCTCTTACTTTTCTCAGTGTTTTTTTGTTTTTTTTTTTGCTCCGCAGTCCCATGCCCACTCTGTCTCACACCAATTGCGCACTTTCTCCTTTCCTCTTACAGCGGGAATTTTACTGGGTGCACCAGGGATAAAGCTTTGCCCTATACTTAAGTTCTTTGGAAAGATTTGAGTTCAAAAGTATTTAACGCCAAAAAGTTCAGGTATACATCTTACTGTAAAATTACACCCCTAATGCTTTATTTTTACTAATATATTCATAAGGCATTTCTAGAAAGAGCTGAGAAAATGACATTTCATTTTTCTGAGTCAATGCCCAAGGGATTTCATATTAGATTCTATTTACAGAAGGTCAACTAAGTAAGTTTGCCAGCAGTTATTGGAGGGTTACCACATGTGTATGGAATACAAATAGTTTCCAGTATCTAAGTGTATGTGATGTTGGGAAACAGTACAACTGGAAGAGTTTTCTTAGCCAGCGAAATGACTGTCACACTGCAGTCAGTCAATAAACATTTGTGAAAATGAAATGGAATAAAAAGTGCCCAAGTCACCACTCTGGGTAACTATTTCAACATCATTGCTTTCTGTATTTGGAGACTTTCCTTCAAGCTTCCCTTCCTCACATTTCCTTCTGCCTTATCATCAAAGTCCAAAACTTTGGATAGAAAAACTGCTTAAATCTGAGACATCACCTATAGTTTAAAAAACAAAAAGCAAACAAAAATAGTAAACTCTCCTTTGCTCTTAAAGCAATTAGGAGCTGTGCAAGGCCAGGCCACATAGACTAGTCCAAGTTGGTGACTTGGGCTCAGCTAGAGTCTCTTGCACTTTTCTTGAACCAACAAATAGGAAGAGCAAAGGATACATAGGAGGTTAAAGTAGATGAGTGAGCTGCCCATTAGAGGTGTGACCAAAAGTAGAGTTCTGGCAGCTAATGCGAAATTAAAAATCTACCAGGTGAGAAGAAATGTACCTTGGCTCACTCTTTTATACTGCTTTAGAGAAGTAGGGGATGAGGACCTGCCCAGTTTCTCAAAGGTCTGTCTTATTACTACCTAGCTGCACCACTGTTACATTTTATTTCTTATTATGCCATCAAGTTTATTTAAGGTATCAATTAAGCAGATTTGCCCGCCTCTAACACTAAGAAGGACCACACGAATCAATCATTTGGCATTAAGGAGGACCATATAAGAAAAGGGGCCCAAGGAGAGGTATCTCAGCTTGTAATTTAACTCGGTCAATGACCTTAGTGGAATAATTTTTCCCAGGAACTGTAAAGGCACAGGGTTCGTGTCAGAGAACTATGGTGCTTCTTTTATTACAACTGGCCTGGGGTAACAGCGGGGGAGATGTTGTTGATGGGTGTGCTGGGCTGCTGAGAGAGGGCTGGCCAAGCTAGACCTGATTTTTCACCCTACTTTTCCAGAATCAGTCATCTTTTCCTCCATAACATACTGCCATAAAACCTAGTGGCTTCAAACAACAATCCAGTTTTTGTTCATCACCCTGAGAGTCATTGATTTTGCCTGAGCTCAACAGGTCAGTTTTTCTGCTAGTTTCATCTGAGGTCTTCCATGAGGCAGTAGTCATCCAGTGGCTTGACTGGGGCTGTAGCAGGTTGGCAGACAGGACCCCTTGGTTCCTTTCCACTAGTATCTCCAGCAGGCTAGCTCAGTTTACCTCCTGGTGACAGCATTTCTAAGAGGGTAAGAGAGGAAGCTCCAAGGCCTCTTGAGGCCTCAGCTCAGAATTCTCACAGTATCATTTCCACCACATTGTACTAGTTGAAGCAAGATACAGGACCAGCCTAGATAGATGGGGAGTAGGAATATAGACTGCCCCCCCCAAGAGGAATTATACAATATATGAGGTCATTCTTACATTTTTTGAGAGAGAGAGACAGAGAGAGAGAGAGATCAATGTGAGAGAGAAACATCAATTGGTTGCATCCTGCATGTGCCCTGACCAGGGATCAAACCAACAATGTAGGTATGTGCCCTGACCAGGAATCAAACCCACCACCTTTTGGTGTATGAGACGACTCTCCAACAAACTGAGCCACACTGGCCAGGGCTGTGGTCATTCTTAATCTACTAAATTCCCTTTGCTCAAAAAACATGAAACCTATAGTATTTTTCAAATAGTAAATGATTTTATATTTACACTTAAACATTTCCCAAACATTTAATAATTAAGGAGATAATTATTAAACATGTAAATGAAAATAATCCATCTTCTTAAGTCTCTCTCTCTCTCATATGGTGGAAATAGTATTACAACTTTATGCTCTTGATAAGGGTTTTGAGTGTGAGCTATTTTCTGAAGTAAATTGCATGCTGTAACATATTTGATTCTTATGTAGAAGCCTATGGAACAGAGTGAGATTACCTGAGCCTAAATGGAAACAGAAAGCTGTAGGCTATTTTCTCTTTCTAAGAGCTGAATAATGCAGAATGACTACAACAGCAGTCATATCAGAAACAGTAGAAACAATAGAATTTTCACTGTATTGCTTTCAGTCAAGCTTCCTCCCATGGGAATTTCCAGAAGGCTGATCAGAAATAAAAACATGCTATTCAGATGAAACACAGTTAAGACTTTTGACCACACACAGCATCAGTTTCTTGTTTAAAACAAAATCACACTTCAGTCTCATTACTCTTTTAAAACAGAATCTGCTTTGCTCAAGTGTTATCACCTCCCCTCTTTTATCTGTTTCTGACCAGTCCTCAGAGAGGATGACGCATCATAAAAGGCCTTGTGCTGGTCTACCCTGAGTGGTCCTGAGTATTCTGTAGAGTCAGCTCTCTGTAATGAGAAGCCAGTATTTTAACATTATTGCTTCTCTAGTTGTCATTGATGATAATGGGCTACTTTTATGGCCCTTTCTGACACACAAAATAATGCATGATACAACAGCGTGCAGACCTCATTATCACAGGGCTAGTTCTGCCATGTTGGTCAAGGTTACAATGACTCCAAATTGTCATGAGAGTTGCCTCTTTAACTACGCAAGGTTATCAGTCTGAGGTTCACAGCTAAACCTGAAATTCCTTAACACTCTGTGACTTCCTACACAATGGATCATCTTTCTCCATGACCTTTACAAGTCTCTGGTGGATGATCTCATTTGATTTCCAAACAGGCCTAAAGATCAGTTACAAACATTGCTCCTTTAGTAATATGTGGGTTGGGGAGTTAGAGGAGAAGAAAACCCAGGAAGTGTCGCACCGCCACTGCAAAGTGAGCCATCAGGAAGGATGAAAAAATTGACAATGTGCCACCTAAAATGATCAAGTTCTCAGTGATGACACTGATACAAAGTCTCCTGATACTGGACACAAACCAGAATGATACCAAAGGGCTGAACATGAGCCAGATTTGATTTGTCAGTGGGCTGCTCTTATTTTGACAACATCTCGGTAAAATTGTCACATCAGTTGAAATTCTGTTTGAAAATTAGCTGTAACAAAGGACAGCAAACAATCTTATGTTCACAAATTGTGTACACTGGGATTTTCCTACAATGAATCACCAGCCACCAGAAACAATTAAGTGTCACAACAATTCCCAAGATGCCATCGGTTTAAGGGACATGATTCCAAGACAAATATACATCATCTAGCACAGCTATTTTTTAAATGACCAATGAGTCAAATAATAGAACTTCAAATCTTCTATAAACTGTTATTAACAGCACAGGCACTGGAAAACTGCAATTAAAGTGGTATGCTTTGATAACATCTGTTAAAACTATAGATGATGTTTATTTAAGGGTCCTGGCCTGGGAACAGCTGATATTTGAAAATGTGGAAGACATTTATATCACCTGTGTTTTTCCCATCCAGTGTTTACAAAATGTTCCCATCAGAGACTAAGCTATTGAAAACTTGTATTTTATTTGGAAATTGCAAATAAATAAACATGATTACCTGAAACTTTTGTTCAATAGCTAGAATATGTGAACTCATATATAAACAAGGTCCCCAAAACCACTAAAATCTCTAAAAAATAGGCAACGATTTAATTGTAAAAAGTAATATCAAAACAGAAAGGAAAGAATCTAAAACGAAATAATGATGGAGATAGATATACTTAATATGAAAAGACAATATATACAATACCATTAAATTCTAGATATGAGGTATTATGAATTCTGCTTGATGGATTTTACTTCAAGAAATCTTACTAATGATGAGATAAAACTAACCAAAACAACTATCACATGATATTTGGGAGTTTGATTATAAGTACCTATAGCCATTGCTGCGAAATATTCCATCTAGTCTACCTAAGGTTTATCACACACAGCTGTGTGTGCTCACATACTTTGATCTTCTGGTTATTTTCTGTCTAAAGAGCAGGGAAGAGAACCTGTTTAGTTTATATACACTGAACCACTTTATAGTACTTCTATGGGGGGCAGAAACAGCATCTGTATAATAGACTAACTTGTTATTCCAGTTCTTTATCATCTGTATTCAGATTACAAAGGACCTGTGAATCCACGTGGCCACAGAAGAGACCTTTAAGGACAGTAAAAACATGTGTAGGTTGTGCTGTTGACTTATGTTTACTCCTTCATGTGCTTATTTACTCGTGCAGTCGGTCCTGCAGCAAATATTTATGGATCATCTAGGGCGTAGGAAGCACTGGGATACAGTGTGAGAAGTGGAGGATCCAGGTTAGAGAGAGAAAATTCCTTTTGCCAACCACGGTTAGAGAATTGTGCAACCTTAGTGAATTGCATAGCATCCCTCTTTATCCTTTTACCAGATCATTGCTAAAAAATAAAATTGGTTGGGACAAGAAAGTCATATCAGATGCTTAAAGGTTAAAAAATGTTATTACTTATTCAAGATGGAATGTGTCATATACCTGATGGAACCTAACTGAAGTTTGATTCTCAGCTCTGTTATTATTTTAGGAAAATGAAATTTATAACTATGTTTTCTAGGAATTTATAGCAATGGCCTACATTTTATTGAGAAAGTAATAGAGTTAAAATGCTCAGCAGCCTTTTCATCTTAACTTCTCAGAAGCTATTTCTTCATATGTATGAACCTTAATGGGCTGTTGTAAAGACCAGAAATAATTTATGTTTGGTGCAGCCTCGTGTCTAATAGGGTCTCAATAAACAACAGCTAACTCCAGCTGCTGTTACTATTAGTTTCCAACTAGGAGACGCTGATGAGAGATTCTACCCTCAAGTGTAGAACAATAGGACGGCTTAAGTATTTTAGTGGAAATTGCTAATTGAAAAAATAAACATATGGACAAGTGCCTGCAACCTCTGGTATTTGAATTTATTGTTTAAGAAAAGGTAAAATTTCAACATATGAATTTAGAACATATGAATTTAGCTGTTTTCCAGTCAAACTAAATTTTCAAGCCTCCCATGAAGTTTACATAGATGTCATCATCTCTTCTATGAATTGTTCACTAAACTAATGGCAGACAAGTCTGGGGCATGTGGGCAAAATTGTCACTTATAAAGATTGTGCTATTCTAAGCATTCCGAAAACTATATGTGTTTCTCTGTTATATCAGCAGCACAACTTAATAAATAGCAAATCTGCTTTTTTCTTTTCAAGTACATTCTAACTTTTAAAGATTCAAATGAAGTATATTCTTCCTTGAGTATAAAAAGAGGAAGGTAAACATCTTGATTTTTCATGTAAAACCAAATTTTGTCTCAATCACCTCTATTCACTACTTATTTTCTAAACACCTGGCTAGAAGTTAAAGCCATGATGATTTAAATTTAAGGATTAGTTATTCCACATGCAGGATTTTGTTGTAGGCTTTGTTTTATTGTTTGGCCAGCCAGTTGAAACCAAAAAGATTATTTATCGTTTCTCATTTTAGATTTCAAGATTATCTCTTAAAATTTAGATTTAAGTAATGTGTTTTAAATGGCACCGAGTGACTCCCAACAGGATGCCAACACAACCAATCAGTTGGAAAGAGAAAACATTCCAGCAATGACTGGTTGTTCCTTCTGAGTGGTGTCAAATAGCCCACATGAGTACAGTGATGATTTCAGGGTCATGGTGACTGGGAATCTAAGGCCACTGAAGAAAACCAAAGGAGGTAGGAAAAAACTTGTGTCCTGATCTGTGATGTACGCCAGTATTTCTAAATGTTTAGAGACACGCCCTCTAGGAGAGGGGCAGACTACAAGCCAGCCTCCTGGACCTCAGTGTATTGGCTCCCACTTTTACAACAGTCTCCCCTTCCTTTCACCCCTGCTCGCCACTTGCTCCTTTCTGCCACGCTTCCATCCCACGCACATTGCTGTAGAAGACTGAGTCCTAAGTCATAGGATTACTTTGTTGCCACCAACCAGAGTGTATTTGGGGGTGTACAGGGGTGGCCTGCACTTGTAAAACATACTGCGGCCTACTCAGACATCTGCCTGTGATGTGTTCTGGCCAGGGTTCAAGAAAATGACACAGATCAGTGAAACTCATCCTAGAGGAACTTACTCAAGTTGGTAACTAAGGGCTGACTTCCAATATGTGGTGTGTATTTTATCTATGACTATGCGGCATAGTCATAGATAAAAATCCCTTTTCTCTAATAAGATTAGGGCCACCAAAGCCCCTAAGATGATAAGACCCTTCTTCTGTAGCTTGAGGAAATACAGTCAGCACTCCATATCCAAGGAAGACTGGCTCGAGGACCCCTGTGGGTACCAAAATCAGAGTTTGCTTAAGTCCCTTATACAAAGTGGCGTATTTACATACAACCTATGCACTACCTATCGTATACTTTAAATCGTCTCTAGGTTACTTATAATACCTAATACAATGTAAATGTTTTGTAAATAGTTGTTTACGATATAGTTAAAGGAATAATGATGAAGAAAGCTGTACATGTTCGGTATGGATGCAACCATTGTGGGCCTAACTACATAATGCATGTCAGCAATGTAATGTTTTCCCCCTAAGTATTTCTCTCTGTGATTGGTGTTTCCATAGATGCAGAACCCACGCACAGGGAGGGCCAAACGAGATCAGAGGTGTACTCATCCTTCTCTTTAACTGCCTCCCAGATAGGATCTGAAGTCCTCAGAGAAACCTGCCAGGGTGTGTGTGATTGCAGTAGTCTCCCTTTATCTGCAGGAGATACGTTCTAAAGTCCCTAGTGGCTGTCTGAAACCAGGAATAGTACTGAACCTACATGTACTATGTTTTTTCCTATACACACACATATGATAGAGTTTAATTTATAAATAGGGAGAGTAAGAGACTAACAAATATAACTGATAATAAAATAGAACAATTATGAGAATATATATACTATGATAAAAGTTGTGTGAATGGTTCTAAGGCCATTGTTAAGTAAAATGAGAGTTACCTGAACACAAGCACTGAGATACAGTGGATCTGATAACGGAGCCAACTGCTAAGTGAGTAGCGGAAAGACAGTGTATACCATGGGTACACTGGACAGAGGGATGATTCACACCTCGATGTGATACAGTGGAATGGCGCAAGATTTCACCATACTATTCTGAGTGGGTCACATTTTATAACTTATGAATTGCTTATTTCTGGAATTTCCCATTTACTACTTTCAGACAGAGGTTGACTGCAGGTAACTGAAGCCAAGGGAAGTGAAACCGTGCAATAGGGCAGCCAATCATGTGTATTTGCCCTCTGCCCCTTCAGGAGGCTGGATAAGATGAGCAAAATAAAAATTAAAAAAATATCAAGGCTTTTTAGAGGCAAAGAGGAAGTTGGACTGACTGGGTTTAAACTTCAGTTCTGACACTTACTAGCTGTATGACTGTAGGCAACTGACCTACTCTTTAAGCTTCAGTTTCCTCATTTGTAAAATGGGGCTATATCTGTATGTGGATCCTAGGGTTATCATGAGAATTAAATGGACTAGTACCTCTAAAACACTTAGAACACGGCCTTGTTCATAAAAAGGGGCTTTCTCTATCAATGTTAGTGACCTGGTTGACCTCTGAGATGTAATCCGCCCACTCAATCCAGTCTGGCTTTCCATCTACTCAACCAAGGTGGGTTAGCGTGGCCTAAAAGGGTCCAGAGATAAAGTTATCCCTTGAAGGAGTCCAACAGTACAAGCATTTATTTCTAGACATCAGATAGTACATTTACTATAATAAACTCTCTCATCCTGCAGTAACACTGAACACACATAATTCTCATTTGCTACCTTCACAGGCTGCCTAAAATCGGGTTTAGATCATAGCATGACTTTGGGATGTCATACTAAGTAAACATGTCTAGAAATAAAATACAATAATGTAGAAAATGGTCTTTAAAAATAACTTCCTGCACACAGGTGTTTTTATGTAAACTCTTGGTGAATCACCTTGAAAAGAGCAGGTGGCAGAAGGATTCTCTATAACCATTTTCAAAAGAGGAACAGTTCCAAAGGAGGCTGTGCCTGCAGAACATGTATCTGGAGGGGAAGCCAATGAAATGCAGATGAATAGAAGAGGTGCCTATCCATCTGCTGAAAACAAATATGCCTGTTTAGACAGATAGATTTTTGCCCTTTACATTTGAAAAATGTGGCTCTTTTGGCTTTAATTTTGTTTACTGCGAAGTATGTGTTGAATAAATACTTGTTGCTTGATTAATTGATAGTGTCATCCCAATCTAGGGCTAGGGCAGAGGTGGAAACAGTCCGATGTGCTGTGACATACTAATCCTCAAATATTTGACAAATTCTGTTTTGGAGAAAATCCTTCCTGACTTGTGGCCGGGAGAAACGAGCACTTATCATTTCTATTTAATATGGGTTTCTCCCATGAAATAGTTTGAAGTTGAGTAGTTTTAACTTTGACATGACTAACATCACTACTTTGGCAGCAATAAAGAAAAGTCATAATCATATTTGGATGCAGAAAACTAGGGTTCTCGACCCCAATCTTTTCAATTCTATATCCCAAGCTTGCTTGGAGAATTGCCTGCTAGAGGAATCTAACGTGACCACCACCAAGGGAGAGAAAAGGGGAAGTAGGGCAGGCACTGCAGCAGTTCAAGGATGCAGACAGGAGGGAGCAGTGGACCTAACAGGAGGCCTGGAGGAAAGAAAGACATGTAGGGCTGTGCGTTTGCTTTATCAAAATGTTTTCTATCTTATCAACCATACAGGGTAAGACAGGGCGGGTTGTAGTTGAAAGCTGTTGTTTAGATGAAGAAGAAATGAGAGAGCCAAAGCTGAAAATGTCACTGGGGTAGATAGAGGAAGGAGAGACAGTAATGTAGAGAAGAAAAGAGAGGGAAAAATAAAATATATTAATGTTGTCTTCTCTGTTAAGATGAAGGGGGAAAAAAAAAGACAGAAGGTAAGAACATTAGAACAGTTTTTATTAAGAGATATCTGTTCATTTATTTTAAGGTAAGGTTTATTGTAAAAGGCTCCCTCACAAAAATATGAAAATTACCCAGTCAGAAAGAATATTGTGATGCTTCTGATAATTAATTAAAATGAGGTGAATCAGGCCCCGGCTGGTGTGGCTCAGCTGGTTGGAGTCCTGCCCATGCACCGAAAGGCTGAGGCCTCGATTCCCAGTCAGGGCACACATCCAGGCTGCCAGTTTGATTCCTAGTCAGGGCGCCTGAGGGAGGCAGCTGATTGATGTTTTTCTCATACACCAATATTTCTCTCTCTCTTTCTCCCTCTCTCTCTCTCTCCCTCCCCCCCTCTTTAAAATCAGTAGAGCATATCCTCAGGTGAGGATTAAAAAACCCCAAAAGAGATGAATTAGAGAACATGAAACTGGAAAAACATCAGTCCCATCTCAATATCCTCCTTACTTACAAAGGAGATGCTCCTATAATCACATTTTGCTCATACAAAGCAGTGAGGTGTTGCCTAGAAATGTAATTTTGGGCTAAGGTACAGAAAAGCAGTGATTCCAAACCTTCTACCAGGTGTTTGTATTGTTATCAATGAGTAGATAACTGTTTTTCATGTAGGTGGGCTCCTGGGCACAGACTTAGTGGCAGAAGGTAAATCTTGTGTGTTAATGAATGTGTGATAGATATCAATCTTCATAATAATGAATATTGAACTCTGTTGTGTTTGAAGATGGTAATTTGTGAAGATTATATTGCACTTGGGGAAAAGTTTGCTTCCTTAATGTAGAGCTGGATCACATTATTGCTGAAAATTAACATTCCTGTTTGGCAGTTTGGCAGGTGTGCATGTGTGTGTGTGTGTGCGCGCATGAGCGTGCGTGCATGTGTTTCATTCATGAGTTACCCACTAAGTGACTAACTTCCTTCTGTACCCACAATGGCTGAAAGGTATTAAAAGATGTGATAGTGGAGATGGTAGAGAGATAATAAAAAGAGACAGAGACAGGACAGAGGAATAAAGTAAAATGTGACCTCCCACGACTCCTCTGGTCAATGACATATGAAGGGCCCACCCCCTGTTAAGGAGGACAATAGTGCAGAACTTTCAGGCAGAGATCTGAAAAAAGTGGGCAGAAGACACTGGTGGAGGGAAGGAGTGACTAGTGTGAAGTAGTGGCCATGTGGAGAACTCAAGAGCATAAGTGTTCTCACTACACTAGAAGATGATGGATGTTGAAGGAGATGGCCTTTGGGTATGGACATATTTGAAGTTACGAAATCTGGGATAAGTGAGGAATTTGGGGGAGCTTCATATCAGTCTATATCTTGGATTTTAGAGACTGCTGGAAGACAAAGACCAGAATGACTGAAGAAGCTCTGTCAAGTGAGACTGAGGGCCTACTGGGAGTTTCCCAAGCAGGCCCATGAGAGGCATACAACTGTTACACTGAACAACCTAAAACATGCTTCATCTGTGTCCTTCATGAGTTAAACTCAACATCAGAAAAGGTGTTTCAGCCTGGTTTAGTTGGTTGATCACCAAGAGGCCGCCGTTTAAATCCTGGGTTAGGGCACATGCCTAGGTTGTAGGCTTGATCCTTGGTAGGGGCATGCAGGAGGCCGCCAATCAATGTTTCGCTCTCAAGTTAATATTTGTCTCTCTCTCTCTCTCTCCCTCTCCTTTCCTCTATCTCTAAAAAATATCAATAAAAAAATCTTTAAAAAAGAATAGGTGTTTCAGTTGTGGAAAAAAGGGCACAATACTACCACCTACAAACAAAGACGGTGCAAAACTTTAAAATAGAAAAAAAGCAATGCTTATACAGAAGAATACTTAAGGGAAAGAGTACATATACATATACATATACATATACATATACATATACATATACATATACATATACATATACCTATGTATGTATGTACGTATAAACAGAGAGTGAAAAGAGCAGGTTATAAAATATCTGCTGAAAGAAGCCAGACACAAAAGGGTCCAGAAATAGGCCATATTTTTTGATTCCATTGATATGAAATATCCAGAATAGGTAAATCCTTAGAGACAGAAAGCAGATTGGTGGTTGCCGGAGGCTGGGGAGGAGGAAGCACTAGGCGATGGTTGTTTAATGGGTAAGGAGTTCCCTTTTGGGTGATAAAAAGCTTCTGGAGCTAGATAATGGTGATGGTTACACAACATTGTGAATGCACTAAA
Organism: Miniopterus natalensis; assembly: GCF_054644295.1. Lineage (NCBI taxonomy): Eukaryota > Metazoa > Chordata > Mammalia > Chiroptera > Miniopteridae > Miniopterus > Miniopterus natalensis. The sequence continues at coordinate 39,648,695 of NC_142082.1, forward strand.
TGAGACTAAGTTGTACATTTTAAAATGGTTAAAATGATAAATTTTTTTATGAATATTTTATCAAAATTTATCAGTCCACTTATTTAATGAAAATGACTGAAAATTATACATTTAGAAATAAACAATATTAATACAGAATGAGGCCCCACCGGCAGTGTCTGAGGAGGGAGGAGACGCTTATGATCTGGACTTTGGAAGATGTTTTCCTGCCTTTTTCCTTCCTGATAAAACATTGGGTCTGGTTACGTGATATTTATGGTTCACTCCACGTCTCCAATTTTTGTACTTTGTGATAGATCAGTGCAATCTTTCCAGAAACAGGTCCTATGGAAAAGGTAGTCAGAAAAACAAAGCCAGTCCAAAGAAACAGAAAGAAATAGTATCTATCAAGAAAAATTTAAAATGTCGCATGGCAGTTCAAAACGAAACTATAGGAAATAAATTGAATGTTATGTTTCAGATGTAAGAAAAGTCATATGAGAAAAAAAAGAAAAGAAAATCTAAGAAGAGGAAGCTGTGGAGGAACAAACGTGGAACGAAACTGTTCTAAGCAAAGAAAACATAGAGGAGTGATTTAAGGACAGGCAGCTCTGTGCAGGAGGGAAGAAAGAGAAGACACAAAGACACAGGGCAGTGATGGAGAAACAAGAAAAGAAATAGAGAATAAATAGCCCACCAGAGATGGGCTGAAAGCCCCACCTGGGCTGAGGTGGAAAGGAGGAAGCAACTTTCAGAAGGTAAAGACTACAATATGAAGGGTCAAAAGGGGAAAGAGAAAAGACTCAAGCAAAGGAAGAGTTTAAAAGCTAAATGCGGTCTTGAAGTGAGACCACTCAGTCGAAGTTGGAAAATAATCACAGTGGCCGATGGGTTTCGTGGAGACCATGGGGAGAAAAGAAAGGTGAAGACACCGGAGCAAAAGCTGTGGAAATCAAAGGCCATGGGAGAGACTTGGTTCAGAGTCAGGGCAACCAAATGATCAGAAATCCTAAGCTACAAGAACTGACAACATGAAGGGTTTGCATGACGAGAGAATAAAGAGAAGCAGTGGCCTAAAGAAAAGCACAGAAAGTTTGAGAATTCTGTGAAAAGAAAAGCGAATCAAGGAGCTGTTTGTAATGGAATAGTTTCAAGGACAATAAAAGCTTTACGTTTTTGGGCATAGATGTCAGTGAAGGCTGGAGGTCAAAGTGAAAGACAAATGACACAAGAAAGATATTCCTAATAAATCAAAATGAGTTATAGCCCACCACCTTCCTGCTACCTGTCAACACTATTGTTCTCATTTTGCATGTGAGGAAATTAAAACTCAAGAGGTTCTGCACATATTTCACAATTCCAGGGTCAAAAATGCAAACACGGTTTTAATTTTAATTTAGATCTACATATCAGTAATGTTCATCTACTTCTTCCTCAGATAATAGATTCCCTAAAGATTCATTTATGATATTCTTGGTTCAGCTTGAATATCATTTTGGAAATGGGTATAAAAGCCCATTTTTAATTTGATATTAACTTTATTATCTGATTCCAGTAAGTTCTATTTTCTGGACCTGCTTGATTGCCAAACATCTCTTCTCAAACTTCCTTCCCCCACATGTTTCAGCTCATGATATTGCTACTGTGTGAGCATCTCAGGTGTTCCTGGAAGCTTGAATTATGAACACAGTACTAAGAAACTATTCTTTATTTGTGGCATATGCACTCTGTCGGCTGTTTTAAGAACTGAGCCATCGACTGGCATGTTGCTTCAATGGAAGAATGCATTTTTGAACTCTAAGGCAATTTTCTCAGAAGCAATCATCTAAAACACAACACATTTATTTTATGTTGAAGATTGTCTATAAAATATGTCCATCATTTTATCCCTTGCTTCTAATTAGATCCAGTGGCCTTTGTGGCTATTTATGTCTCTTCTGAATGTTGTCTTATAGGAAAAATTTAAAATCTTGTTTAAGTCTATTTTTTCTGCAGCTATTAGTTCTTTTCAAGAGATTGTTAATTAATATCAATCACTTGACTTCCTTCACTTAGTCTTTGCTGTGAGTCTCTGAAATAAGTATTATTATCCTTATGAGGCAGATGAAGGAACTGAGGCTCAGTAAGATTGGGTAATTTATCCAGGGTCACACTGCTTTTAAGAGATGGAAATTAAAATTAATCTCTATCAATTGACCCCAAAGTCATTACTACATATCTGAAAAATAGGAGCAAAAGAATAAATAAAATGCATAATACTAAATATTATTCATTCACTCATTCATTCATTCATTCATTCATTCACTCATTCATTCAAGAAAGACTCACTGGGGAAAGAGCAGAAAAAATGGCATTGTCCTAGCATTATGAAGTTAGTGGAAAACTGAATTAGAACACAGTCCTGGCCTTAGAGGTCTCCTAAGGCTAAAAGAAGGATAGACTTAAAAGAATTAATTTTGGTAGGTTCAACAGCTTAAGGTGACTTGGGAGGGCTGAGGAAGACATCAAGCATGAAGTGACTATCCATTTGTTGAGAATGAAAAGCATTTACTGGGAAGATAAGGGGCTGGTAAGAGTGGGGAGGCATGAAACAGCACACTACTCTTATTGCCAAAATAATTTTCCTGAAATATACAGGTTATACTTTATATTTTACTGGGATTTACCTTGTATGTAAAATATTATTTTTACAGTTTTCTATTAGCAATTTCAAGGATGATTTTACCTTTTTATCTCCCCACCCCCACCCTGACCACTAAGTCGGGCAAGTTCTTCTACAGAGGGAGCCATGTCTGCCTGGGTAAAAGAGAATGATGTATAACTCTCCCCAGTAACCTCTGAGGGCAAAAATGAGTTTTGAGAACTTGAGGTTTCTCCTCTGTGAATGTCCAGCACCTCTGAGCTTTGACAATAAAAAATTGCCCTGGCTTCAGAATAGTTTCAAGATGCACAACCAATTCTGTCAAGTGCAAAAGAAGGTCACAGAGAGATCCATGAAAAAGCCAGAATCGTGAAAATATGAGTGTTTGCAGATGAATCAAAGGGAACGGAGAGTGACCCTCTGCTATCATCACTTAATCACTTGGTTAGGTAAAATACCAGGAGACAAGGATCAGACTAAGCAATTGTGACCAGTAAGGACAAGTGGAATCAGCATAAATTTATCATAATTAAATCATCATCATTAGTCACTTTGAAGTCTACTCATGTCAATGTACTGGACACAGGTACCTGCAAAATGATTACAATGGCAGAGTTTATAGCCCTAGATACCACCTGGGTAAAGAAAATCAGGTATTTCTTTAGCTTTATATTTATATATTTATTACATAAGTACAATAGTAATAGATACCCTGTTCTTTAAATCTCGCCAGTAAATATTACTAGCTAAAATGGCAAATCCTTGGCATTTAGAGATCTAATATTTTCATTATTTCCTTTTGGTGGTGGTGTTGTTCAGTTTTCATGAAATTTAGACTACTTATTTATTTAATGTTTTATTGTATGATCTGTTTATCTATCTATATACACATTTATCATTTAAACCACCTTTTAAGTGTACATTAAGTACATTCACAATATCATGCCTCCATCATCACTATCCACTATCCAGAAAATTTTTATATCCCAAACAGAAGTGCTGTACCCATTAAACAATAGCTCCCCATTCCTTCCTCCCCCCAGCATTTGATACCCTCTATTAGATTTCCTTAGGCATTTTATTTTGCAGAAATAAATTCAAACTCACAAGCTGCAGGGCTGGTATAGAACGTCACTTGAGAAGTGACTGAGTCCAGTTAATGTTGACTGTGCCCGCATCAACTCAGCTGTATTGGCCTTTTCTCATATATCATATATATACATATTGATTGTAAATTTGGGGATTCTTGAAAGGTTCAGATTTTATGCCGCTTGAATATTTGGGGTCTATCCATTGGATATTTCTTATTAGGCTCTCAACCCTAATTGAATGCACACCCACACACTAACATGTATACATGTGCACACATCAACACAAAACTCCATTGGCTTCTCCACGTAAAAACAGTATTACCTGTGCCAGGCAAAGCAGAACATGAGTCAATGACCGGAAATTGCTTCTTTTCTTATATTGTAGGTTATAGCCACTAAGAAAGTGTCTCAGAATATTATTGCAATCTCTCATTGATGAAGAAAACAAACATCTTTTAAAATGGAAAAAAAATTCAAGATTACTTTGGACCTTTTAAATTTAAGCCAGACAGAGGACCTTGCCTCTGGAAAAAAAACAAACCATACCAAACCAAAACAGAACAATGTAGAAGTTTCCCAAAGTCAGGGTAAAAGATAAGTATCCAATCAATAAGAAATGCCAGTTTAAAATGAAGGGGGAAAGGCTTGTCATCTCTGCAGAGAAGTTTTATATCTCAACTCACTGTGTTGGAAATATCAGAACATATGGGGATTTGGAAAAAAAAACAAAACTGGAATGAAGGGGGATTAATGGAAAAACAATTTTATCTGTCAAAGATCACTACAAAGCAAACAAAGAAACAAGCAAACCAAAGCGACTGTAAAGGGCATATTCATCAATAATCTTGGCTGTGTCCTAAAGGTGCACAGATGCCACAAACACATCTCCATCATCACATAAATATAATTTCATTGTTTGTCTGAGTTGGAGATGACATTTATTGCCTCACACACTCCCTTTTAAAGCATCATGTTTACTTATCTAGCAGTGTTTCTCAGAGCATTTGCATTTGGAAGAGAACATCTCCCACATCTTTGCTAAATCTTAAATAAATTATGCATTAAATCATATTTTTTGTTATGAAACATTTTGTACCAGGGACAACAATTTAAACCCACACCCAATATTGGATATATCTATTAATAATTTATGAAAAAATTGCTTGGATACCACTGTCTACAGTTCATGAATTTATAGTGAAACATGATTAAATGAATCCACAGCTAGGAATCGAGCTATTGAACAAGCGTCCATTCACTGAGATGGCCTATAAGAATAATTGGATCTTCTAAAGGAAAACATTTGTTAAGCAAATCAATCAAATCCATCTAGTCTGACACAACTGGTCGTCGTCATTCCTGCATAAAATGAAATTTATGTTACATGAATATGTATTTGAATCAGAGAAAATATGATAGGAAGAATGCAGTCATTTAACAAGGGCTCTTTTAATACATGGTTGACAGTGAAAATTGTATTTTGGTAAGGAGTTGAAATGCCTGTTGATACCACTCCAAGACAAAGTCGATTCTGGGCCAGTTAAAATTATGTAACTGATGGCTGACTTTATTGTTTCCTAATTTAAATTTACTTGAAATATGTTCTTATTATCAGAAGAGTACCCTAGAAGTTACAACACAGGATATAATAATATAGTCACATTATGAGGATGGTAAAATTAAGAATGTTACTTAAACTGAAACACAAGGGAAATTGAAAAAATGAAAAATAGACACAGGAGTGTCCATCCTCCTATCATTTAGCTTTACCTGGTCAAACTAAAGATTCTTTTAGGACAGGCTAATTCTCAAAAGGATTATAGGACAGTTTTCACAACCTATAAAAATTACAGTGCCATGTACCGTGAAAGAAACCTCATGTTGTAGTGGTATAAAAAGAAAAGTGATAAAAAACCCACACTTTTGATTAAGGACTCAACCTTGATGTTTATCAGTGTTAATTCACATATATGTGCCTGACAGTGTTACTAATATGTGTATTTCCTCTTATATAGACTTCTACATATCACAGTAATCTTTGAAAAGTAAGCATCATTGAGTTCAGTTGCCTGGATGTTTATTTTTAGGTCAACATTTTGGTTATTCATGCTGACAAATTAAAAATTATATTTAGATATCCATCAATAGCTTTCCCTATTAAACTTTCTGTTCTTGCATGCTTTTGTAATTGTGAGACTATTTTAGAAGTCAATGAAATATCACCATCACTGTCTGTTTTTCTATGGATGATTTGTTCTACTTTATCACCTTATTTCATGAATTCATGTGGTTGCTCTTATTTACAGACTGGTTGTTTCTTTCATTCTTCAATTTGGAAGGCTGTGCCAATGTCTTGCCTTTAAATCTTTTTTGAAACCTACACGTTGAGGAACTGGCATCAAGCAGCCAGCCAGGCATCCCACAGGCAGTTCTGCTCTTACAGCATGTTCCTCATTGCCTGCTCGTCTAGGAATGATCAGTCCTCTTTCCTTTCTTTCTTTTTTTTAAAGTCAAAGAACATCTCTTGAAAGCAAAAAATGATAAGAATCACTGAAGAACCTCAAGTTGTTAATGCATGAAGCAAACTGAACTTGGTTATTATCAAGTCTTGAAAAGATGAAGTTTGAAAGTCAGAAAAACTTGCTAACACAGAGTCAGCATCAAGGTTAGATATTTCTACAGGGTGTTAATATGGGACAGGGGCCTTTACTCCTGGAAAAAATTCCTAAATCTTAAAATCAGATACTTAAACCCTCCCCATAACAAACTACCTACAAATGCTGGATGAGATTAATAAGCTGGGAAGAGAGTAAGAAAGAAAGAAAAGAAAAGCCCGGGAAACAAAATCTAAGAGACGAAAGAGCAGCAGATGCCCTAGCTGTCCTCTGGAGCAGGTGTGCCTGGGGGTTGAGAGTCTAGTATTCAAAGGCTTTGGGGGTTTTAATGGCCTTTGGAGAGATGGGCCCTGCACCTGTGTAAGGTGGAACAAAAAGGCACACTGAAACTCTCAAAACCTGGAAGACTGAGGTATTGACTATTTTGCTCACGCATGTAAACTCTGTGTGTCTTTACACTAAAGATATGCTAGCAATTATTAAATTTTCACAAATTTTGTCAACTTGTCAAGAAGACCCATTATTTAAAATTATGTAAATTTGCAATTAAATAAATTATATTAAAATAAAGGTAATAAATACTCATAATGCATTAGTTTCTAATTACTTATTGGATTTTTACTATTACATATGTATTTCAGGTTATTTACACCCACAGTATCTCTTTGGTGGAAATACTACATAATGGTGGTGTTCTCCTGTGCATTTCTTACAAACTCTGTTCAGTAATGTCACACTGGTACCTTGAAATAGACAGTGATATGAGTATTATAGTATGGAAATTGGCAAATGCTAAAGGCTTCACTTACTGCTTTGTTGATTATCTAGACTTAAGACACTGATGCAAATTTGTTAACAGTGAAGATTCAGCTTAAAAGTGTGGCGCGTTTGTAGCTATTATATTATAAAAAGCACCAATCTGAAATCTATCTTATCCAATTCAGTAGTCACTCGTATCAATGATGAACAAATACAATTCCAATATACATTCATCTCTGTCATTACTTGTTGACAGAAACAAAAAATACCAACCAACACTCATGTGGGAACTCCATTCATCTGTCAGTTGTAACCATAGGCAGGCTTTAGATGCAAGAATTTGGCAAACATCTATGAAAGTAAAAGACTGGATATTCAAATGAATAATAGTCAGACTGTGTGTGACAACAGAACTCTGATCCATAACCTCTGTACAATCGGCTAGAATAACCAGAGCACGGTTGGTGTCTTCCAGTTTCCCTATTTTTACTCTCCAACTGAGGACAAATCAGAGAAAGACAAAGATGCTCCCCAACTTAATAGCATAAGACGACCACTTCTGGTTAGCCCACCTCCAGCTTCCCCATGCCGACTACTTCCAATCAGAGCATACCTGAAACATTCCTTTCTTGTTTTCATTATAAAGCTTTCCCACTGCCCTACACTGAACACTTTTGAGTGTGCCAAATGCAAGTGACGGCTGACTCCCTGCTACAGCAAGCTGTGAATAAAGAACCTCAGTTTGTTCTCACTTGGGGGTAGCTTTGCTTATTTCCACAAAAGTGCTCTATGAGAACCAACTGGCCATATGGAAGTTAAAATTAAGGTATTTCATATTTTATTATTATTTGTAATAGGTATATTATCCTTCATTATCAGTAAAATTTATAATAAGCCTATATTTGTGTATACATAGACATATGTAGATCTCTATATATGTAGATAGATATATAGATAGAAAGATCTATGTATACTTTTTTTTTTTTTTTTTGTCCAAAGAGCTGGTTGTTAGGCATTTACCAGCATACCACAGGACATATACTCTGTGAGACATGGATTAGGGAGAAAAAATTAATCCACTGGCAAGGGGAAAAACCATAGGCTCTGAGCAGAAAAAGACAAACAAATCATACTCCTCAGAAAATTTAAATTGGGTCTGGTCTTATTTGAGTTTGGAATGCAAATTTATACTACTTATGTGGTCCCAGGATACTTCTTCCAAAGAGCCCTGGTCAATGGTACCCCTGAGCAGTCTGGTGGAAGCCAGCACAAATCCTTTCTGGAGGGACACACCCAAATTCCAATTCACCTACTATTCCATAACTAAAGTCCTGATGAAGATAAGCTTGTAATAAAAATTCACCACAACCCTAATTAAATAAACACAATAAACAGCAGAATTCATTCTTCTAAGAACTGGATTGTAATTAATAGATCCCTTGAAATATAAGACCATGGAAAACATCTTTACTGAAACTCCTTACGTATAGGGTACTAATGGGGTATGTTTTGTTTGTTTGTTTGTTTGTTTAAATGCCTGGTAGCTATAAAACAAGCAAAATAAAACTCAAGCTTTCCTATGTTTAAATTAGGTCTTCCTTCAAATTGCCAGAGTATTAGAAGGAATTGAAATGTGTTTTAGCTTAGAGAGAATTGCTGCCATTATAAAAGTCCCTTATACAAGGCATTTCATCTGACAATCTGCCACTGTGCTGCCTGACTGTGGGAGAAGAACCATGTTGGACCAGCAGGAACTGCATGGACCCCTAGCTGGGAGGAGGGCGGGGGTGGGGTGGGATTCTTTGCCATGAGAGTGCTCAGTTGTGGGTTTTATTGCTGATCCTGTTATTCCAGGAAAAATAACAATACATATTTCATAAAATATATTTTAATCAAACCACAGAACTGTGACAAAGGCAACATTTATTAGTGTGCAAGAGATTAGAGCCTTCCCTACTTCCCCACCTATCTTTAGCTATTCCCCCTAACTCATCCTCAGATAAGAGTTAGAGAAGATCCTTGGGGCTTTTTAGTTCTATCAGAGAGTAGAACAGTAATGAGAAACGAGACTGGAGAGACAGGGAGAGAGAAGAAATATGAAACAGGCTCGTGGAGCTTGGGTTTGAGGGCATGTAGGTATCTTTTAAATGGGTTCATAGAAACAGACTCTGAGGCAGAAATTTGATTGCGGGGGATATACTGACGAGCAAGAGAGCCTATAAACAGGACTGGCTGAGGCAGAATTGAACCACGATGTGGGTGCAGTGAAGACCTCAGTCAATCCTATGAGGCACACTGCTGCTGGGATGCATGTGATTCCACTTAATGAAGTTATGCACCAGAGTGAGGGAGATGAGAAATGTGACTTTTTCATTCTCTTACCAGTGTGTCAGTTTTAAGTGTCTCCTCTTAGGTGGATATTTCCAGGGGTTAAGCCAATTTCTTGAGCCCTTTGGCTCTGACACTAAGTAGTTCTTTGCTACCTTTAGACCTTACCTTCCTTCTAACACTGGGTTCCATGCAGACTATACTATGTGTAGAACTGTATAGCAATTGAGAGGTAGTCCATTATTCACTCATGCAACAAATATTTATTAATTGTCCTTGCCTTAAACTATGTACAACCTGTTGGGTGAATAAAGAGACTATATGTGCAATCAAGTGCATTGGGGCTGTCAAAAAGCCGGCACCAGAGCCCTATGGGAGAGCCAAGAAGGCAGAGGTCAGAGCCATCTTGCAGAGATAAAAAAAAAAAAAAATCCATAAGAAAAGTGATGCTTGCATTGAGTTTTGAAAGATGGGTAGATGTTTATGCACCTTAGTGGAAAGGAATGGGGTGAGACAACCCAGGCAGAGGGAGTAGACTGTACAAAAGACAAAAATCTGAGTCACAAAATAGCCTTCCACCAGCATCAAAACCTGGTCACATGGCTCTACTGTTAATTTCATGTAACATTTTATAAATAGTTGTAGTTGGCAACATCTAAGATGGCTCCCAAAGGTTTCCACCACCTGGTATTCATACCTTTGTGTAACCACCGCCCTTGTGGGTGAACTGAGCCTAGTGACTTGCTTCTAATGAGTAGAATATGGCAAAAGTGATAGTGAATCTCTTCCATGATTAGCACATCACTCCCCAGAGCCTGGGGCTTCCTCCTCACTCACCCTCCTGGCCGTGCCCTCGGTGGGCAGGCAGCTGACCTGTTCTGAGCTGCCCTGGGGAGAAGCCTAAATGGGGGAACTACAGGAAGGCTGCAGCCAGCAGCCGATGTGCACCGGGTACAACAGCCCGTAAGTGAGCTGGGAGCAGGTCCCTCCCCAGGAGAGACTTCAGATGAGGCCACAGATTTAGCTGACACCAGGACCGTAGCCTTGCTAGAGGCCCTGAGGCGGAGGCATGTGCAGCTAAGTTTCACAGGGATTTCTGACCCACAGAAAGTCTGAGATAAAAATGAGTGTTGTTTTAAGCTGCTAAATTTTGGCGTAATGTGTTAAGCAACAATAAATGACTAACTCAGCATGCTGCCCTTTGTAAAATACTTTCTACTGTCACCAATAAGGATAGTAGCCTATTTCCCATTAGGACAAGGTGTCTCCTTTTTTTTCTTTTTTTTAACCCTCACTCTCTGTTTTGGAGAAAGTGGAAAGGGTGGGGGGAAGAGAGAGGGAGAGAAACATCAATGTGAGAGAGACACATTGAGTGGTTGCCTCCCACTCATGCCCCAACTGGGGCCAGCCTGCAACTGAGGTACATGCCCTTGGCTGGAATCCAACCCAGGACCCTTTGGTCCCATGGCTGTCACTCTAACCATTAGCCAAACTGGCTAAGGCTCTCTTTTTAAATAAGATATTGAACTTTGCACCCAGCCCAGACTTAGACATTCTTTTTACTGTTCTAATGCCTTTTCTACGTAAGGTTGAGCAGCCCCTATGGCACTATGTAAAAGATTTCTGTACACCAAGTACCTCTAAAGAAAGATTTTACTAATACAAGAGTCAGAATTAATATTATCAACATTTTACACCACACTAAAGTTCTGTATATTTTTAAAGACCAATTTAAATATGCATTCTAAAGTCCTGGGGAATAGCCAAGCTAAGGATATATTGCCTCTTCTCTAAAATAAGGCCCTGGAGACCTGGGACAATGTCCTACAAAAGAGTTTATATTTAAGTATCTATTCTGGTGAATATACTATTTCCTAGATGGTCTTATTAGTGTTGGGATGATTGGCACATCTTATCTCTCTAAGGACAGGCAAAGCAGTTGCACAAAAGTGTGCTTTGGTTCGTTCATGTGAAATAAGTTGATATTTTGACTGCTTCAGAAATCACTCAACTATTCCATGTTTTATACAAGGCTTTGAAAAGAAAAACAACAAAATTCACTACTGACTTGTGTCAAAATACATCCCTGGAGCAGTTTGTACTGGCCTGCCACAGTCAACATTTCAAATCATTGGCTTGTACCCTAATCACAGGTCACAATTCCCATCTCTCTGATGATTTTATGAATTTATATGATGGGCCACTGGATCTGAAAAAATCAAGTTTTCAAGTTGCAAGGGATGTCAGCGATCACCTAATGTAATCGGTCACTCACACCATTTCCTCCCATTTTACAAATGTAGAAAATATCTCCTGCATCCACCAGTCAGTGTTCTAATATACTACTTGGTTTCAATCTACTCATCAGAAAATGTTAAAATCTTGACTTCTATTTTATCTTGCTGTTCAAGGAAGTTTTCTATGGTTTATTTTAGATAATCAGTGGGTTTACCATATCAAGTATGATTGACATTTGTGTTGGAGCATATCTTTTAGGACCTGTGGCTTTTTCTAATGATAGTGTTTTATACAAAGGTATGAAATGAGATTGTTAATTCAATGCAATGCCAATTATGTGTCAAAAATTCTTCTTGATTTTTACTTTTTATTTTGGAAAATCCCTAACAACCAGAGAAATAGGGGGAACGTCCAGGTACCTATCATTCAGCTTCTATAATTATTGATAAAGCCAATCTTCCTCGCCTCCTCTCCACTTCTCCCACCTCAGTCAATTATTTTAAATCAAATTCAGATATTTTATTTCATCCACAAATATTTCAGTATGTGTTGATAAGAAATAAAGACTTTTAAAGAAACATAATCACAATACTATTACTATACCTAAAACACCTCCTCAATATTCTCAGCATTCCGCCTTTAACTGTCTTTTAAGCATACTTTTACAGTTTATTTGTTCAAATGAAGATGGAAACAAGGTTCACACATTTTCTTTGGCTGATATATTTAGTAGGGCTCTTCAAACCTATGACAGTTCCTTTGATCATGCCTCTTCTGTGCTATTTTTTATAACTGATGTTTAAATCTAGAGGCACCATTCAACTCAGCTGTGATTCATTATGCCTGATATCTGTTTATCCATCCAAATACCCATCCACACTAGTTCCAGCACCTCCTCTGAAAGGCTACAGAAGACTTTTACCCTGTGACAAAATTTAAAAATTCTAGAGAAAGTGGGGGAGACACATTAATGTTCCTAATTCTCATATTTTCTTTTAAGTAATGGCTTCTATTACATTAAAAAAGATGCATGTAAAAATAATAAAGTCAAAAAACTACTAATTGTAGCCCAGCCAGTGTTGCTCAGTGGTTGTGTTGAGCCATGAACCTGGAGGTCGCAGTTCACCTGGTCAGGGCACACACCTGGGTTTAGGCTCGATCCCCAGAAGGAGGCGTGCAGGAGGCAGCTGATGGATGATGTTCTCTCATCATTGATGTTTCTGTCTCTCTCTCTCCCTTCCTCTCTCTGGAAAAACAAAAAGCAAAAACAAACAACAAAAAAACACAATTTGTGAAGGAGGATTTTAAAGTTCAGCAGAGACATAAGAAAAGTATGCAAATAATAATGCAAAGTAGAAAACAGTAAGTATCAAAAGGGGTTAAAAAAAGATTTAGGAGTTCAGAGCAAAGGTAAAAAAATTATTTTCTTTCTATTATTTTGCATAAGTTATACATATTATTCTTAATCTACAAAAGAAAACTAAGATTAACATCCACAATAACCATAACTGTGATACTTAAGTAAATAAATTTTGGTAAGGTATTTATTGCATCTGTTCCTCAGTTTTCCCTTTGAAAAATGGACAGAATGCTCATATTCCAGTTTTTGTGAGCATAAAATGAGATAATGTATGCAATACATTTAGCTGTATGTATCTGTCCATTAATATTCATTTTTTAAAATGAGTGTTTAGTGCCCTTAAAATTTTGGTGGTCCTGTTTTGCTCTGGCTCACCTGTCATTTCAACTGATGAGAACATTGAGATAAAGAACTGAAAAAACATAACTGTAGGCCTTTGTCTGAATAAATAGGTATTTTCTTTTCCTATGTAAATGTGAAACAATTAACATACAATGCAGGCTGCCAAAATTCTGGTTTTACATTGAACAGTTTTATATTTTTACGTGTCCTTAATATATAATGGCGAGACGATGCTTTTTCTCCAAACATTAGAGAGGAGTTTTTATCTTTTGACAGTCTAAACTATTCAGGCATGCCCAATGCGTAGAGAATCAAATGTTTTCAGACACGTTCAATTGCTCCTTTGTTTTTAATTGCAAGTCAGTCAGGACACAACAGCAAGATCCCTTTTCATAAAGCCTGTTTCCTCCTTTCCTACTAAAAAGTCCTGTTCCATTCCTTTTTAATATGTGAGTTGAATGCTTCTAATTTAGAATCTGTCACCTTCCTAACCTCCCAAAGCTCGCAGAACTTCAGGGAGGATTTTCTTTGCCATTCAATTTTCTGATGCCCTTCTAAATTTGTTTTTGTTTGTCTGAAAATTCTTGGTCATTAGAATTTCATATTCTAAACACCATTTTTCAGCTACCTCATTTTATGTTTCTAATTTCATTTTTTAAAGCTGTTAATTATTAGAATAACGTGGCAAGCTCTCTAAAGCCTTAAGAATCTATGAACATTAAGCTTACGAGACAGCCAGCTGTGGCACTTCAAACTTAACTTTACAAATTAAGAAAGAATCATTTGGAGTTCAAATTAAACTGGTGAAATTTAAGTAATACTTTAGGCATTAATGCTCAAATACATTATTTATGAACTAGAAGTAAATAACACTTAAAAACTAATTCATCTATGAATTCGGCATCAATTGCTCATGCTTCTGTTTCATAGTTTTGTTTATTATCATGAAAAAGTGACTATACTTATATTAATCTTTAAAAACACATTTGAGATATTATATCAGCATTAGAAGAAACTTTCGTGCCAAGGAAAGCATCTTAGAGGGTTGGTTCCCACAATTTACATGAAAAAAAATGTGTGTGTATGTGTATGTGTGTGCGTGTGTGTGAAACTACTTGAGTGTATTATAATTACTATTTTGTTTTTTGTTAATCCACACCCGAGGATATTTTTTCCATTAATTTTTTTGACTTTTTAGAGAGAGTGGAAGGGAGGGAGGGAGGGGAGAAAAAGAGAGAGAGAGAGAGAGGGAGAGACATAGATGTGAGAGAGACACAGTGATTGGTTGCTTCCCGAATGCACCCAGACTGGGGCTGGGGGTTGAACCTGGACCCCGGGTGCGGTGCCCTTGACCAGGAATCGAACCCCTGGCCCTTTGGTGCATGAGCCAGTGCTCTAACCACTGTACCACACTGGCCAGGGCTATCATTTATTTTTTAAACAAGGCAATTCTGTATTCATAAAAGTCTTTAAAAATTAAAAGTGAGCCATCGGAAAGAATTTATGTATTGAATTCTATATGTATTTTTGTCAGTTTCTCATTCTTAAAGGTTGTATTAAAAGGTAGAGTTTTTAGTGAATTACATATACTTGGCAACTTCTGCTCTCTATGTATTTTTTAAGGCTGTAATTTCTGACTGTAGATAAATATAGAACTAATTCGGAGGTGTCCCAGTCAGATTCCAAAAGACATTCCTCCATGTGTCTAATGATATGACTGATTTGGGAACTGACAAAAGTCCTTTGCCACCATGCAGCTGACAATACTTGTTGAAAGGCTGTTCTTGAATATAATGAACAATTTCCACTTCAACCTGGGCTACTAACCTGACTCTAGGATATTTTTGAGGAGAGTTAGAAAATAAACATATATGAAGTAGTGCAGCAGTTTGACATCTAGGCTCGAGCAAAGTCACTGTCCCATGTAATTTCCAACAGGAAAGAAATCACTGGAACCGAAAATATATGCAATAGCACAATGTGGAGCTGTCACGTCAACTTAGTGTCAGTCTCTAGCTAACCAAGGCAAGGGCCTCACTCTCTCCCCGCGTCTTATGCTTTCGCTACCACCTTCGTGTCCATTCTTTTTATTGATCACTGTGCCTGACAAATAGCAACGATGTTGAATAGGATTAAGAGGCATCTTGCTTACCTAGTAACCGCAACATATCTGATGGCTTCCTAATCTTATGATGTTGCGAGAAGTAGTCTGCCACTACTTCTAAGTCATATGTATTGCATTTTAAGCATTGTCTTGTGAGCATAGCTATGATGCTGTTCAATCACTGAAGGTGATTTATGCAGCTGAAAACCCACCTGTGGTTTCTACTGAATGAGATTTCTGGGTAGGACTCTCATTTTTTTCTTATGACTTTCCCTATTGAGTTTTATTTTAATGCAGTGGGCTAAGTAAATAAGCCATTTCATTTTCTTATTTTCCATTCCATGAAATGCTTTTCAAGTAACTCGATTAATGTTCAAAACCAATATTTGAGTAGGTGTATAATGTAATTAAAATTTCATAAAACTGCTATAGTCACAGTAACTTAGTAATAAGCAACATTATTTATCACACAAAATATTTCTTTGGATTTCTAATATGTACTTTATTTAGCTAACTCAGTAATAAAAAATATATATACATATACACACATAGTACACACACACAGTCTCTCGCGCGTGTGCACACACACATTCCCACTTCCTCTAAGGAATTTTGTCCTTTAAAAGGTATACTTTGCAACCAGTACTTTCCCTTAAGAAAGTACTTGCAGTTTGGTCTATGGATGACTTGATAGGGTAAAGATAGAGGTGGCTAAATTCCATTTATATATTTTTAATAAGATGACATTTAATCCCAGAAAGCTATGAGGTATCCTATGATTTAATGTGTACGTGAATGGTATTGAAATTTTCGCTCTTCTACAGTAGCAGTTTTCAACCAGTGTGTGCCGCAAGAATTTATAAAACGTGTAGGGCCTGACTATTTAGTCAGGGGCGCTGACCTCTTTTCCCTTAGACTGTCAAATAAAAAAATACAACAGCCAACACAATAATAGCCATCCACTGTGAATGAATCAAAATTATACCTATTTTTGGTCAGATCAGCAAGACATACAATGTATATTTTAGTGTGCCACAGAATTTTAGTAGTTAGTTTATGTGTGCCATGAGATGAAAAGGTTGAACACTGCTGCTCTAAAACACAAAAGTAACTCACAAATGCCCAGAACTTTTAGTTCTTATGTATAGTGATAAGTGGTATAGTATATACCAGGTATATTACTGTTATTCATGTGTCTATGTATTTTTGTTATCTGACGTTTTATCCCCTTTAGTCTTGATAAATTTGTCTGTCAGTTATTCTCAAAATTTAGTTTAAGTAAGAATCAAGAAGGAATTTGTTAAAAATCCAGATTCCTAGGCACAGACATTCTAAGTGATTACAGCTGAATGAAACCCAGGAATTTGCATTTTATTTTTACAACCATCCCAGGAGACATTGATGCAGGGAGTTTGAGAACTTCCCTTTGAGAAACGCTGCCTGGGAGAATTGAAATCTCATCTCTTAATTTAATTCCTTTGCGATTCCTCCTTGCATCCACTGGCTTGCTTTGTTCATTTCACACAGGTTGTTTCACATTGAATCTGCTTCCGAACGACACAACAGAACAAAGTTCAGAATAGTGCTGTCCAATAGATACATCAAGTGAGTTACATGTATAAATTTAAAATTTATAATAGTCTGATTTGCTTTTTTAAAATAGGAAAATATAATTTTAATAATTATGTTAAAATTTGTATATTTTAATACAAATTAAAATATGTATTAATTGTATATTTTATACAACCCAACATATCTAAAGTGTTGTCATTTCAAATATATAATCAATAAAGATATTAATGAGACATTATATTCATTTTTCAGCTAAATCTTTAGAATGTTGTATGTGATTTGTGCTTACCAGCCCATCTCCATTTTAAATAGCCACAGTTCAAGGGGTCAACAGATGCCTATGGTTAGTGGCTACCATGTTGGACAATACAGGCTGGGAGGATAGCACTGCATGCATATTTACTAAAATCACACAGGCATATTCAAAAGGAAACAACTCAGCATGGTGAAACTAGTGATTTGACCAGCCTCTTAATTTACAGGTATCCACCAGAGTCATAGGGGATATCATGATAGCCTAAAGTGTATCACGCTAAATGGTTTTGCAAGGCTGATTACCTAAGATACAACCTGTGGGATATGAAGCTATTTACTGAAAGCTATTTGCTTCTCTGTGGCCTAAGTGAGATTTTATAAAAATGGACAGACTACAAGGAAGTGGCTGGGGTTTACATACCTTGTTAATTGGCCTTAAAATTCTGCAAAGATCCTGATTTTTTTAAAAATGGTTGGTGGAATCATTTGGCTTACTATTAGACTTAAATGTACTGTTTTTTATAAAATACAAAGTTTCAATTACACTTGCTTATAATATATTCTGAATGGCTCTGAAAAGAGACAGACATGAATTGTTACTATTTAGTATTAAGTAGAACTAGCATTTATTAAATGCTTACTATGTCAAGCACTGTCCTGAGCGTTTACACATATAATCTCATTTCCATAAGTTTATCTCATTTACATTACACTTACACACAAGAACCCTATTTGATAGATACTATTTTTATTCCCATTACACACATGGAAAAAAAATAAAAATAAAGAAACCACTTGAGACCCAGAGAGACGATGCCATGCGGCCAAGGATGCTTCAGTGAGTGGTGAAGCCAAGCTTAGAACCAGGTATTTGTTCTCTGGAGTCAAGAATCTTTTTTTTTTTTTTTTAAATACATCTTTATTGATTTCAGAGAGAGGAAAGGAGAGGGAGAGAGAGATAGAAACATCAATGATGAGAGAGTCATTGACCGGCTGCCTCCTGCACACTCCCTGCTGGGGGTGGAGCCCGCAACCCGGGCATGTACCCTGACCGGGAATTGAACCCAGATCGCCTGGATCCTAGGTCGATGCTCAACCACTGAGCCATGCCCGGCCGGGCTGGAGTCAGGAATCTTAACCTAGATTCCAAGGTTTTTAAAATCTTAACACTATTGACATTTTAGGGAGAATACAGGGTGGGGCAAAAGTAAGTTTACAGTTGTGAGTATGCAAGCCACAGAGATTCTTGTATTATTATTTATTAGTTATGTTATTTTCCATATGAATACTGAAATCTACTTTTGCCCCAGCCTGTGGCTCTCTGAGAGGGAGCTGTCATGAGTATTGACATGTTTAACAGCATTCCTAGGTTCTTCCAACTGGATGGCACCGGTACACTCTACCCCGAACCCTCATTTGTGAAAAACAAAAATGTCCTGAGACATCTCCTCACCGGGGAACAGAATCCCCTAGCTTGAAACCCACTGTCCCCTAATGAACTGCCTCCCTGTAACGCGTACAAAGTGCATGTGAGCAGGAGATGCCTTTCAGCGGGAGCGGTGACAACAGAAGCCAGGGAATGGGATGACGCCAGGAAGGAGGCATGAGCCAAGGAATCGAAGAGGCCTCCAGAAGCTGAGAGAGGGAAGAGAGCCAATTCTCTTCCAGAACGTCCAGGAGCAACCAGCCGGCCAACACCTTCACTGAAGCCCAGGAATTCCCAGTTTGGACTTCTGACCTCCTGGATTGTAAGGAGATTCATTTGTGCTGCTTTAAGGCAGGGGAAAGTTGCTATAGTGCAGTAGAAAATACGGGTTTTGGTCAAAATTCACCACGATTCTGCCACGTAGGTTTTCTTATTCCTACTTCCTTGATTAGGCAACTGCAAATCAGAAACTTGAAATAACTTGCCCAGGGTCCCAAAGCCAGAAAGGTTGGAGCCAAGATTAAAACCAGGATACCTTACTGTAAAACCTGGACCTTTTCTCATCACTATGATGTGTCCACTCATTTCCCCAGTACCCCGACATAATACAATTTATTCAATCCCAACTATAGACA
The DNA here is from genome assembly GCF_054644295.1 of Miniopterus natalensis. Classification (NCBI taxonomy): domain Eukaryota; kingdom Metazoa; phylum Chordata; class Mammalia; order Chiroptera; family Miniopteridae; genus Miniopterus; species Miniopterus natalensis. The sequence continues at coordinate 39,668,040 of NC_142082.1, forward strand.
CTCTTGTTGGGGGTCAGTCTGGAAACAAACATCCCTTTCTAAGTGGAAAATTACTTTTAAAATGTAATATCAAAGGCAATCTTCTTTTTTCCCTTTAATTGTCGGTTACATAGTGCTTGAGAAGAATCTGGTGGTTTTCATGTCAATATGGGATAGAGATTCTTGGAGATTTGAAGAGTGAAGGGAGAAAAAAAATCCTCAGGCAATGCAGACACCTCTGCTCCCACTGATGCTGATCATTTCGACTGGTCTATTCATTTCCAAACTTCTGGAGGCATCTATCTGCATATAATTTCCTTCAACAGAAAATTTATGTAACGGCAAGAAAACTCAGGCTTGCAATCAGCCCTCTTTTTAGCATTATGATTAAGCAGCAGATTAATCTGACCTATATGACCTGTTTGCAAGACAATTAAAATGCTGAAAAAATACTATACTAATAGATCCTTGAATGAAGTCATCCTATTCAATAAGCATGTTCTCATTATGCAAGGGCCTCATTATCAGGAATTCATTTTTGGGTTATTTGCATTTCTAAATATTTGGCTTCTAAAATTAATTCCTACAAATCTATTATTTTTTGCCCTTTTTTCCCATTGTCAAGTTATTTTCCCACTTTGGACGATTCTAGAACAGGGATTAAAAACAAGAAGTTTTTACTGGGACAGCTCCAAGTCCTCAAGCCTGCGCTTGCTAGCTGTGAGGCTGAGCAAATTACCAAACCACTTCAAGCTGAAGTTTCTCATCTGTCACATGATTACAGAACCTGCCCCACAGAGCTGCGGGGAGGGTTCTCCAGGCAATGCAAGGAGAGCACTGAGCACAGTGTCTGATTACTCTAGGATGTCTCCTGAACTTTGCCAACTGCTTTGCTTGCCTACGTATGATACTTCCACTGTGACCTAAACGATGAGATTCAGAACTGAAGCCACCCCTTCCCTCTTTGTTCCCTGAAAATCTGCTGAGATTTTTTATTTTAACAAATGGCACTACAATCTTTTTATCCAATTGCCCAAATCAGAAACCAGGGGGCCTTCTTCTGGTTCGCCACCCACCAGTCCTCCAGCTTCCCAACAAATCTCAGCAATTTGGTAAGTCCTCCCTCAGGGAGAGGAGTTAATCCCTGTTCCTCCCTTTACATTTATGTATTCACTACCTGAATTCACACCCACATCAGTTCTTGCCTATCTCCTTTCCTGCCTCAATTTTTCCCATTAGTCACCCATTCTCCACAGCCCTGGCAGAGCGGTCTTTTGGTAAAATGTGTGTACAACCATATACTTTCCAGCTAAAAATCCTTGGCTTCCAATAACCTTTAAATAACCTCTAAGACAGCATGGCACCTGCCTACTCCTCCAGACTCGTCTCCTAAAAACATCAGTACCTGCATCTGAGGCTTCTACCTGTTAACAGGGGTTGTATATTAGAATTATTTCAGCAGCTTTAAAAAACAGCAATGCCCAGTCTCCATTCATTCCCTAGACAAATTAAAATAGAACGTCTGGGGAACACAAAATAGTCTTTTATTTCGTTTTTGCATTTTCTAAATATTATATAATAAGTACATATTTTTCAATTTCAAAAATTTTCAAAATCCAAGAAAAGAGGAAACAGTGGCACAATGAATGTCCACAAACTTAACACTGAGGTTCCAATAATTATTAAAATTTTTCCATACTTCATCTATTCCTTTTGTGTTTAAATATTTTAAAACAAATTTCTGACACCATCATGTCACAAATAATTAATAGCTATTATCTAATACCTTACTTAGATCATCCTAAATCTTCCCAGTTCTATCAAAATTACATTTTTGGTTTTTTTGCAGTTGGTTTCTTTGAATCAGAATTAAACCAATGCATCCTATTTGGTTGTAAAATCCATTAAACCTTTTCAAATCTACAGCAGTCCCCCCTCCCATTAGCCCCTCTCTTTCTTCTGCTGCTGAGTTACTAGAAAAGAATTGATTGTCCTGTAGAATGTCCTGCATTCTGGGATTAGATGTATCATTTGACTTGTCTCTTTCCTGCATTTCCCATCACTACTTTTTAAAAAATTTCCCTGATAATTCTAACGTCCAGGCAAGATTGAGGATGACTTGTCCTTCAGCCACACAAACTTAGTAGCACACTTTGTATTACGCTCTCTATGCAGCTGTAACAGGAGCCACCAGCACCGGCTGAGCATACCCAGCGCATGCCAGGCAGCTGCTCGGTGCCTGGCCCACGCGAACCGCACCACGAACCCACCTGGGAAACGGATCTTCAGGATCTTGAGTAATTTGCCCAAGGAATCCAGCTGCTCAGTGGTAAAGCCGGGACTCAATCCTAGCATATCTGACTCTCAAGTCCATGTTCTTACAACTGTGCTTGTCCTTATGCCTCCCTGTTTTCAAATAAGAACCGGCGAGTGTGACTTTAAACTGGAGGCAGGGCCTGGTTACTCAGGGCCAGCCAAGCCGTGGCCTGTCCCCTGCTGTCCCCTAATGACAAGGTGGTATTTTATCATCGCTGCATCATTGCTCCTATTCATGCAGCTAGACCTATGCTCGCCGAATGAGAGAGGCCATCGAGTTATTGCAACGTGTCTAAGCTGAACCAAAATGAGCCACGAGAGTAGTTATACGCACCAGATTTCAAAGACAGGAGACGTGGAAAAGAACACATTGGTCATTTGTAAATTTTAAATTGTTTACATGTTGAAACAATATTTTAGAGAAATATATTATTAAAATTAACTTTTTACTTTGGTTAATGTAACTATTAGACATTTTTTAAATTTATTTTTCTTTGTCCCATACACCAAAAGGTTTCAGGTTCAATTCCTAGTCAGAGCACATACTTAGGTTGCAGGTTTGATCCCTGGTCCGGGCACATACGGGAGTCAGCCAACCAATGTTTCTCTCTCTCTCCCTTCCTCTCTCTAAAAATCAATAAAAACATATCCTTAAGTATATATATATATACATATATGTATATGTGTGTGTATATATATATACTTAAATATGATACTAATGATACCTTATAATTTTATAATTATAAGTGTGGGTCACATTATATTTCTACTGGGCAGTGCTGAACTAAACCCTGAATTCCTTTAGGGAAAGAAGGAGTAGTTCCTTTTTAGTTCTTTGTAATTTCTGCACTTCCAACAACTGTCTGGTATAGAGTAGACAAATAATAAATGTATGGCAAGTAGTAAACCCTGAGTTCCAAAATAAAAGTCATAAATTCACAAGTGTGTTTGACATATTGTCAGGACTGTCTCATTGCCTGTAGGTATTGATTAGAGATTTTAAAATAAATCACATTAAACTGATGATATACTCTACATGAAGATGGTAGCAGTGAAATTCTTAAATACATTATCAATAGTAACAAAAAAAAATAGGAAAAATGTATATTTTAGGTATACAATATATGGATATGGTGGAAGATAAATATCACTGATCACTGTCCCAGAATAAATGGTCTGAACTCGGATAAAACTGCTTGAAAAATCAAGTCTAGTGGTCATAAATCTCCTGAATTTCAAGCACTAATCAGATTTCTAGAGCGGATGACTTTCTGGCTTTTGCCCTGAACAGAAAACACTGGGAGGGCCAGGTCTGAGTCATAAAAGCAAAAGTCTTGTAGACAATGAGGATTTGACATAACTTTTTGAAGTATCCACAGGGGTAAGGAGATTGCCAATGATAGTCATTGGCAACCATAGAACTCCGTGTTTTCTTCCTCATAAAAGCTTTATTGGCAATGGAAAAGTAACGCTCACAATAAGGTGAAAACATGGCCTACAGTGTCTAGTACTTGAAATTTAAAATGTATATATTCACACTCACACATACAAACACACACACGGAAAGCAAAAAGAAAGCCCTCTCTTAGGATATCTCAATGAAAAGAATCTTCTCTAAAATAGTCAGAGACAAGAATGAATGTCCTTTTTCTTACTGATCACATGTCTACCTCAATTAACAGTACAGAATTATCTTTCTCTGGACCATAGTGATTTCTCAGAAAATGAGCATCTGCTGCCTTAGGCTGAGTGAAGGAAGACAATGTATTGTTTGGGGTCAATTTTAGTTATTTAGGGGTCTTGTCATTTTGAAACAAATGAAGATTTGAGGGTCTTTCTCCCTTATTTTCTTTATTACTGTTAGTATGAGTATTGAAACTTAAACATTAGTTTTAGAAGCTCCTTAATTTACTATTTGAGGCACCAAATTTCATCATACAGCATCTTTGTGATTAATGTAGTATCTTGCCAGCAACTATAAAAAACAGTTACACTTTCTACATTCCTCTTTTTAAAGCAAACCAAATAAACTCTAAAATCTGAGCTGTGGTTAAGATTAATATGTAAATACCTTCATTCCCACATTGGTCTTTAAGAAAACCATGAAAGAATATTTTGTTTCTTTATGGAGTTTGATTTTTCAGGATATAGAATTATGGTAACTAGGGCGGCTCTCCACCCACACCCCCATTGTCCAGTTTATTTCAAGTTTACTCTGCAGCGAAATTGAATTGGCCACCACTGGAAGTTGTTACTGGCTCCACAGAGCACTTGAAAGTTGGATCTTTAACTATAAGAGTCTGTGCAGGAAGTGAGTGTAGGAGGCAAATCCAACTAACTGTCTATACTATGCAAAATAAGTCAGAAATAGATCATCTCAAAGTATTACAATATCATTAACTTCAAAACACCCCTAGATTCTAAACTTTTCCCCTGCAACTTTCAGTTGGCTCTAGTTGGCAGATGCCTTCATAGGTAAGGTTGCAAGTTTGAGTAATAACATATTTCATTCATAGACAAAAACTTCTAATATTCATATTATTTACTCAGTGCTTATACATCAGGAGTTATGTTAAATGTGAGAGCTGAACATCCCTTTTAATGGCTATCTACAGAAGTAGACAGTTTTATCATTCCCTTTTTTGCAAAGAAGGAAACTGAGACTAAGAGAAATCAAAGAACTTGCCAAAGTTACATTTTACTACATAATGGACCCGGGAGTCCATCCTGATGCATATTTTTGGGATGTCTTAACTCCTTTTAACTGTTTAAACCAACAAACTTTGCATGCCTTTGGTCTTGAATAGTCCAAACAGTAGGACAAGGAAGCAAAACATGCTGTCCTGTTATTTCAGCATTTTTGGGTCAATCTGGTCAGAATTAATCGCTCTGCTTTCTAAGTAAAATACTATAACCAAATTTCCTCATGAGATTTGATAACAAGACATCAATGGGGAAGTGCGAGATGACCTTCCTGACTGTGAATAGGTAGAATAAATAAAGTCATTATTCATAGTTATGATCCTGCAACAGAATCTACTTGCCTATGTTTTAAAATTAGCCTTAGTTTTTCATGCTTTTTTTAAAAATGTGAGACTCAACATAATACTCTCTTGGTTTCCACGGAAGGGCTGAGAGACTTTATGTCTTAGCAGAAAAGTTTTCTCATTCAGTGCTGTCTTAGTGAGAGAGTTCACTTCTCATGTCTTTCAGAAGCATTTATCTGTTTCATACAGCACTTCACATAGAATAGCCTGTGGAGAGAATATTTTGCTCCAGGTAAAGCTGCTCAAATCCTCTTCTGAATATACAGTAAACAAAACATTACACAGGAAGCTGATGGAGGAACATACGGTCTTTGTCAACAGTGAACTCTCTGACTTGTAGGATGTCATTAGTGATGGGCTTACCAGATTCAAATACAGAACCACACGTGCTCACATAAGCTCTGTTGACTCAATCATGTGCCCTGGTTAGGGCCAGCCGACACCGTCTGCCTTTTATTTAAAGGTGCAGAGGAAAGGGGAGGGAGTACCTGACATGTAAAATAATAGATTTTCCTATCAGAAGCAACAATGTGCCTTTCCAAAGCTGGGATCTTATCATTTCAATGAGTCAGATCATTAAATTCAAATTACAGTCCATAACAATTCACTAGGCTAAAATTATGGAAAGCTGGCCTCTTGCCAATAGAATTAAGCCCATACTGCTTTATTTTCAGCAAGGATAGTCAAACATATGTGACATACAGCGGTCTTCCCTGGCGCAATGAAGATGCAAATTGAAAGCCGAAAGTTATAGCCCAGAGCTATTTTTACCCTTCTATATATGGGAAAATAAAAATTATTAATACGTAATTCATTTGAGACTTATGAAGCTTTTTGCCTATGGAGAAGTTAGAATATTACAGGGGCACATTACCTTTAATCCATACACAAAACTGTCCTTGGTGGCCTAGAAGACTGTCTATTTCTAGCATATTCTTTCTTCCCATTAGAGGAAGGTTTTATTTGTGCAGCATATATAACCAGCTACTTATGTGTCTTTCAACTCTGTAATGGGGCTTGTTGTAGCTGGTCTCTCAAGATGACTGTGGCTCCAGTAGTTATGCCTCGGGCTAGTCCCTTTCCACATAGCACCTGGATTCACCTGTGTGGCCGAAAAAATATAGTGCAAGTGACACTGTGTGACTTCTTAGACTATATTTAAGGAATCCTTGGGGCTTCCACCTTGCTCATTTGGAAAGCTTGCTTGTGGCCAGTGGCCATGGGAGAAGTACAGGTCCCCCGATACTGATACACCCATGCCGCTACCCACGTGAAGAGGCCACGTAAAGACCCGGAGAGAGATGTGACTGGCTAGCCCCCAGCTGGTCCAGCCATCCCAGCTGAGAACAGAGCTAAAGAAGCCATCTTTTGCATGTTAGTCCCAAAATGCACATGGAGAAGAACCAAGGAAATCGGCAAACAACCAGAAAGAAGGTCCTAGACACTTTACCTAAATGAGCCATTCCAACCATTCCCCATCATTCAAGTTTCTCAAGGTGAGGCCCCAGGCAGCCTGTACAGAAGAGCTGTCCCAGTTGTGCTCCATCTGAATCCCAAGCACAGAGAATCATGAGCAATATAGCAGTTGTTTTATGTTGCTAAGCTTTGGGGTAGTTTGTTACACAACAATAGGATAACCAGATTAGGTTTTTATCAGTGCCCTAACTACTTACTGATAAAAGGGAATTCATTCTAAAAGTTAAGACTCATGTAGAATTTATTCTGCTTGGACTTTAAAAGGGAGTTGGCATGAGCCCTTTCAAGGCCTGGCTAGCTACATACACAAGTTTTGTTAAGAAACCTTTCTTTTTTTATATAACTAACTCAAATTTCTCACGCTACGAATAGAGGTTATCCTTTTTTTCTTTCTGCTTTCACACAATACAGAAAATATCCAGTCACAGACTTTCACAAAACAAACCCTTTATGTATTTGAAGGTCATTCTTAAATTACCACCTTTCTTTCTCTACAATGAAATTATGAAAAATAGAAGAGGCTTTGGAGTCATGGAGACCCGGGCTTCCACTTGGATTTCAGCTTTGCTACTTAAAACAATATGGCCCTAGGTGGGTTTGTAAATCTCAATGAGCTTCAGTTTCCTGCCTTTGCAAAATGGGGTAATGGTGCCTAAATTAATTGTTTATTGAAGGTTAATGTGAAACAAAGTAGATAAAGTGTTAAGCATTGTGATTGATATAATAAGTGTGTATTAAATGGTAACCTTTTAAACATATTGTCTTCTGCTCTTTCTACAACTTTGTTTCTTCAGAGACCTATAAAGTTGAAGTAATCAAAACAGGATATCAAAATTTACCAAATGGGACTGAAGATCCCAGGAGGCCAACTCAGCAGGGAGAGTCCTGCAGGCGATTTCACCCTACCTTTTGGGTCACTCTCCAACTCCAATGTGTATTGAAGGGGGGTTAGAGAAAGAAGCACCATCCCAGTGGAGGAAAGGGGCAGCATGGGAGTGGTTCAGGATATGCCTTCAGGCCAGCGTTGGCAGGTACTAATCATGCCAATCAAGCTTTCACAAGCAGGGAAACACATTAGGACTCAGCAGCCTCTGGGTATCACAGTTGTTTTTTTAAAAACTATTATATATTAATTTGAGGGTGGAGGAGAGAGAGAGTTAGAGAGTGCGTGAGAGAGAGAGAGAAGTATCATTTTGTTGTTCCACTTATTTATTCATTCATTGGTTAATTGATTTTTGTATGTGTCCTGATCAAAGAGAAGATCGAACCCACAACCTTGGCGTATGGAGACGACGCTCTAACCAACTGAACAACTGGGCCAGGACACAGATATCACATTTTTAAGGTTTCATACAAAGATTGTTGAAGATGGAAGGAGTCATAGAAATCATCTACCCTATTCCTTATTTTATAGATGAGGAAACAGTCTTGCACAAGTGAAATGAAAAGATCAACGCCTCACAGAGAGTTAATGATAAAGTTGGGACAAAGACCATTTCTTCTTCTAGAATAGGGCAGGCCCTCTGTGTCCTACATACGACAACAGCTCAGCTATAAGAAAGAGGCTTTGGAGGGATCTTTGATTTTTCAATCCAAACATAGTCCTGTGCCCATTACTTTTGTTTCTACCATAGAGTATGGCCCCGTAGCCCAGGGCAACAGCCTGTTGTCCACAGACTGAGTTCAAGTGCAACAGGACCATCTGTTTATCCAGTGCATGCTCTTGAGCTCCAATTTGTACATTCTAAAATGGGGCCAATTGACCTCTGCCCTCATGGAGTAGTTTAGGGGACAACATGTGAGACACCTGACTTAGTGACTGGCACATCAATACTATCTATGCTCACTCCCATTATTTCCCCTTTTCATCATGTGACCTTACAGTTCTCCCAAGTTCTCACTCTTTTACTGGTATTCTTGTCCTATTTACATGGACTTCTTCGACATGCTCATCCTGACTCTTTCCACTAGATGCCATCTCTTTTTGATATTCTATCCACTATCCTGGGCCCACTTTCAAGTGTCATCTCCTTCCTTTTAGTGTCTCTTATTCCTTCAAATGGAGAGCTTGGATCTGCCTATCAGAGCTAAACCAAGGTGAACACTCCACAGACCGGATAAAATTATATATGTTATAGCGTGTGATTACCACTTGGGGTTATTGATTAAGGTGATGTTTTTCAATGTGGACGCCAGGCAATAACAGGGTTTCCTCAAAGTTCTCTGAGGTGCTGGCGAAAATTGTGTGGAAGGAAGGGAATAGCATGAGGGAGGAAATATATGGGTTCCCATCCTGGATTTAACCTTTCATATGTTTGCATGTATATACACACATATTTATACGCATATATACGTATAAAATAACCCATCAAACTTCTTAAGTTTGAGCATAAGATTTACTTTGAACAAATGATATCCCAACTTTAAAAGAAATGAAAACCACCACCATTCTAACATATCAATGATAACCTGGGTTAAAGAAGGCATTTATATTCAAGAATAAAAGCTGCCACCCTGAAACTTGAATTTTAAAAAAATTAATATAGTTAATTTTTTAGTATAGTTTCCGTTACATGAATAGAAGGTTGAAAGAAGAATTTACACCAGGTCCAGAATGTATAAAATTGCTTTCTTTTCCCAAAATCCATAATAGAATTTTGGGAAAAAATTTTGTTGGGTTCCTTTTCCTTAACTAAAATTTGTTTTAAAAGACCATAAACATGGTGGTTTTAATGGAGGAGAAAGTGCAGAAATAGCTCTAATTTAAAGTGTGTGTGTGTGTGTGTGTGTGTGTGTGTGTGTGTGTGTGTGTGTGTAGGGGGTGAAATGGGCTGCTAGACACACACTGCCCTTTTCTGCACTAGCAGCCACAGAGATAGGAAGCGCCATTAGTAGCATTATCTTGAAATACAAAGGACAGCCACATATGCTGTGCATCAAATGTATAATCAAGTCTATGAATGGTGATAATTAACATCTGAAGAAACATCATAACTCTGGAGTTTACAGACTCCATAAATTTACGGAGTTGCCAGTAGACTAATCAACAATGCAAAAAGTAGACAATGAACTAAGGCTCCAGTCACCCTGCTGTTGACATACAATGTCACTTTGTAGGTTCACAAATTTGAAGCTACCTCGCCTTGTACACAAATAAACAGGAAGGGTGAGAATGAAAGACTCATGAGTAACAAAGTAGCCTTGCTTTGTAATAAACACGTGCTGTATAAGGGAGCTGAGTTTAAGTAAATTGGACACATATCCAATACTGACAGTAGTTGTGTAAAATATACATCGAGCACAGCCTCTGGCCACTCGGCCATCGGCTATTTGACCAAATCCTATATTTGAAGGGTGAAAATATATTTTATTGACTTCATTAAAACAGGAATTGGTTTCTTTGAATAAGTTTTACAGGAAAAGCAATTTAAGATATATTCTAGAAATTTGTATTTTAGGACAAAAATTATATTTGATTTAACTGGGGAAAGTGGCTATTTACTGTTTTAAAATGAACAGGTTTGCAGAATGGCATATTTTTTGTTTCGTTTTGTTTATCTGTACCTGAAATAGAGTAGTAAGCTTTCCAAAGAGCGTTGATGACCTGTAAGAATGGGATTTTGTAATATTAGAGTCAAAGTTCTACCTGGGCATCTACTAATCTGTCACTCAGCAGGTGACTATCAAGAGGAGACAACTGCCCTTGTTCCAACACAATAGCTGCCTCTCTATAATGCTACTCAAAATGTATTTAATATCCTAGGTTTTTTCTACCCTTTAACAGAGTATTATAAGTAACGCTACCACAGTTAAAAGTAATTAAGTGCATCTATGGCCCGGTACTGTGTTTGCTTTAAAAAGGCAAAATGAAACACAACATAAGATGCACTTTAGGTACACAGATCAATCATTAATTATGGGGGAAGTTGTCTAAAAGGAAACTGGCTTTTCATACAGAAATGTCTTTTAGCATGATTTGTCTGTTTGTTTTTTGTTCTGTTTGTTTGTTTGCATCTGTCTGTTCAGTCATTTTGGCATATCGAGGGGATGTTTACGACTGAATTGTTCACTAGACCCCAACCAAGAGTTACCACAGTTTGAACAGTTGGATTCCTTCCTTCCATATTTGTATATTCATTATAAAGTGTGGTTTGGAACGGTGCCTGTGAGTCTTGTCTGATGCGTAGCTGTCAACTATTATGGGTGTTACAGAGTTTTGCATAATATTACAGAATACAAACTGATTAGAAAGAAGCTCAGCCCGAAGGAATGAAAACAGGAGGGATTTTGGAGTGAGAGCTTAAAAATGGGTTCAGTTGCTTTTCCATGGGAAAATGTGTTAGCATGACCATTTTTAATGCTTTTGGGGAATTAAATGCATTTTAACTGTACATGTCTTTTTCTAAATTTAGATTTTGTTACCCAGGGGAAATTTGATAATGTCTACAGATTTATTTTTTTTTAACATAGTTTGGAAGTGGGTCAGGGGATGTTACAGACATCTAATGGGTAGAGACTACAAATGCTGCTAAACATCCTACAATGCATAGGGCAACCCCCACAACAAAGAAGTATCCAGTACAAAACAACCACGGGGCCAAGACTGAGAAACGCTGATTTACACCCATAGTTACTTAAGGTGAGGAAGGTATTTTCCCAGCTTCTCAGCATCATAACTAAAAGGAGGAAATCTTAATTGTTTAGAATGAGGATGAGTGGAAAGCTGGGGCTTTCTTGTAGGACTCACAGGTGACTGAATGAACAAAAGCTCAGTGTTAGAAGAATAGGGTGTTGTTTGCAAATGAGTTATGCTTTAGTGTTTTCGCAGTGGGGAGTGGCTTAGGAACCTATTGATAGTTAAAGATCACCAATGTCAGCTGGCTACAGAAGATGGAGGGACCTACGGGTAATGAAAAAATTTCTACTGTGTTAGGCAACAAGAAAGAGATCTTGAAGAATCTGGAGCAAGGGACACCATAAACAAATAGGTGCATGAACACGATTAATCCGGATGGCAGTGGACAGATGAATTGGAAGGCAGAGGAAATGGACAGAGGGGACTAGCGAGGTAATGGGAGCTTGAACTAGAGGAATGGCCCTGGGGGAAATGAAGATGAATTAGTAAGTGAGACTGTAAAAAAGTTGTTAGAATGACCCCGGGCTGCACACAGAGTGTGCAAAAGGGGACTGAGTCAGAGTCGATTCAAGGTTTCTGGGAGAAGGGTGGATCCATTAAAAAAGAGACAGAATCAGAAAGGAGAGCAGTGTAGGGAAAATATGAAGAGTTCAGTTTTAAACTTGTTAAACTTGAGGTATTAGGGAGACCTTTAAGTAGACATTTCTATCATGAGATTCGGAATATAGAATGAAGCTAAAGAAAGAGGTTGGGATGAAGAAATAATTGGGGGAAGGTGAGGTTCATTTACATAGAGATGAAAGTGAAAGCCGCAGAAACAGGGTGAAGAGAAAGGGAGCCGGGACCTCGGGAGACGCTCTAATTTGAGGGCAGGGAACTAGAATAGAAACAAATGAGAGAGACAAGGGAGAAATAACCAGAATGGTTGTCGCAGAATGAGGATTCCACGGTGTGATAAAAGCAGAGCAAGGTTAGAAGGGGGAGCTCAGGAGCAGGTAAAAGCTAGACAAGTGTCAAGGAGCGTAAAGCTGTGGAAAGGCTGGCGACTGACTATTAGGAGGAGGTTATCATCGAGCTTTGAGGGGACAGTTTCTGTAGATGATTATGGGAGAAAATGGGTTGTAAAATCTGCAGAGAGGTGACGGAGGAAGTCACTGCTGGGAAAGGGTGTCAGGTACGAAGGAGTAGATGCATTTCTAGGCTACAGGCCTCCAAACAGGTCTCTCCACAGCAAGAAAAAAGCCCAATCACTCACTCCTAATAACAAGCTGCTTCTTAGAGTTGCTGTTTCCCATTCTATTCTTAAACTGTGGCTATGGGGGGAAAAATTGAGCAAGAAAAGAAGGTATGAGAAGGAACATGAATGAGTGTTGTACAGTTTAAAATAGGCACTGGAATACAGGTATTTTAGGTGTATAGTATTGAAAAATATGGCAAGAAAAATATATAATTGCAGATTATTTTGCCATCATTTCTAAACTTCCAGATTGATTAATCAAAGCATTCATTAAGGCTTTCTCTCAGAGGCCCCGCCTGTAATATTCTAGTGCCCTTTACTTCAAATAAATGTCTGATGAATCTAATGAATCTTACATTTTTACGCCTTGAGGCAGGCCAAAGCAAACGTTAAACTTTTCGAGGGGATGTAGGAAGGAGGTATCATGTGGTAACACCTACATTAGCAAACATTTTCAGAATTTATTGAGGGAAAATGCCAGCAGCGCCATAAAAGCAGTGCTTTGGGCAGACTGGGAGGTTGTCGCTGGAGTGGCCACAGCTGTCCCTAATTCTGCCCTTCCTCGCTGCCAGGCCGCTGGGGGCATTTGCTTCCGGAGCCAGGAAGCCCAACACTCTATTGTACAAATTGGCAGGGAAAGGACTGTACCTTGGCGCAGTTGGAAGGCTGTCCCTCTCCCAGTGGAGATTTGGATGTGAGAATCTGCTGCTGGGTCAGGTTAATAGAGACAAGGCCCAGGCTTTGGAGATACTTTTCGGAGCCTCGAGTACTTTCTTGGACCCCTTGATGGAGGTAGACACTCTAGACACCCAACAAATGAGGCCACTGTTTCTGGGAGGAACATCAGTTAGTGGGAAAGCTGAGTTGGTTGAGATGAGTAGTTTCCAAATTGTGTTTTAACCCTGGGAGGCTCTTATCAACTAAACTTTAACCTGGAACCTCAGAGGAGAAAGCTGATGCAAACAGAGGCACTTTTTGGTGACCAAAAGAATAAAGAGGGCCAGAGTCACATCTTTTAAGCCTTCGTTAATAGCCTGCAGTGACCTTGAGATGGCTCTGAAGAAGAGGAGCTTAGCAACTGCCCTGTTTGATTATCCCCAAGAAACCAATCAAATCCTGAACCAAATAGCACTTTAATAGTACCAGTAATAATAGTAGATTGCCTGGCACATAGGTCAGTCGATCGTAGCTGTAAGTCCTTTTAAACCATTTGATAAACAAGTCTTGTGGGCCTGCTACATGTTAGCTGCTGAAAACACACTGACACAACAGAGCAGAAAAAAAAAATCTGTCCTCATTCCATGGAATTAAGATGGTCTAATCACCGCAATAAAGTGACCTAATTCTCCTTCAAGTACATTATGAAGTAGGTTTGAATATTATTGTTTTTTAAACAGCTGAGGAAAGCAAGACTCAGGAAGATCATATAATGTGGCTGGGATCCCACCCAGGCCTCTCATCCCAAAGCCGGGTTCCTACCAAGGCTTCTCAAGACTTTAGCCTGCAGGACTACAGCAAATTCTAATCTCAGGGCCTTGGGATCAGACCCCACTAGGTTTCCAGTCTCTTTACCCAAAACATCCCCAGGCCACAGTAGTGCACATTGCCATTTCTTCCCTGAGCTCAGGGTTCTCTATTCCCTATGGTACCTTTGGAGATAGGGTCAAAGTGAACCTTCTTTTTGGCCTCAGAATAGGTTCCACGGTGCATTTAAGAGACTTGGGATACACTGGAACGGACCTCCATGTAATATACGTTTTTTCTGGGACAGGGTTGGAAACTTGAAAAACAAAAATGCTGGGTTTCTCCTTGCCAATTGTTGCTCTTTGCCACTTTGTGAATGGTTCCTAACGTTTTCTCTGTTCCTCACTGAGTTCTCATAAAAGCTAGAACATGAACTATGAAGAAAAGTTGGCCTCACTTTAGCATGAGTTGATTATTCCCTTGCCATGACTTGTTTTTGCATATTAAAAATAGTAATAAAATTAAAATAGTCTTCGGAAGGAAGAGAGCACACTGGCCATATTCTGCTTTGACCAAATAAAGTCCCTCGAGGAGGGATAAAACCTCTTTCTTGTCAAGCACACACATTTATTTCTAAAAGAGATGTCTTGTTAACTTGTTATAGAAGATAAAAATAATTTAAAGAACGACAAGGAAAAACACATTTAGAGCAAAAAGAGAGCTTATGGTACAATAAAACCCTGCAAATAGTTTATTGTTAGAGTGGCCAAGATGGAAGACTGATCAAAATTGCTAACATTCTATTTTAGGATTTATTTCCCACTCAGGTCACAGAGAACTGTCACTTTTATTTTGCAACAAAATAATAAATAATAAAAAGATAACCCTCCCATCACCACCTCTTGTAAGAAAGAAATCCTCATCGTAGTTTTATTATCCTTCAAAAGACAACACTGCAAGGTTTTCCGAATGTTGGGTCAATGCAACAAAACACTTTCATATTAACTTAAAGTGCATTTCGCAGCTTATTGCTGATTTTATGGCACTTCTTTTAGTTTCTGCCAGCAGAAAAAAAAATCTGCTTTCACAGTGGAAGTCTGACAAGTTATTTCAACTATATTAAACAGCAGGCTACAGTCAGTTGCTCTTTCATGCTTTCTGGCAGTCCTGCAGTACCTACTAGAAATGAGGGGTCACAATGTTGGAATTTGGGGGATAACACTGGAATAATGCTTAGGCTCAGCTTTCTATTAAGAAAGACATCAAAAGGAAAAGTTTCTGCCAAACACAAATTCTTGGCAATGGAGACCCAGTCCAGTGATCAAAAAAGGTGGTCAGTACCCGTCAAACCAACCGACCAACTAAAAAAGGCAGTAAGGAGAAGGGCTGTGTTATGCCTGTAATGAATTCATTGACATTCGTCTTAGCCCAAATTCTCAAGAAAGCAGAGCATGAAGCACGGATCAAGAGGTTAACATTTTATTTCCGAGATATAAGCCCAAAGACGTGAGAATAAGGAAAAGAGAGAAATGAGCACAGCATTGTGATATGATACATCACTGGGGTGGCCACAGCTTCACAATGAGCCACCAAGGAACGCGGTGGGTCTCTCAGAAGACGTGCCCACCCACTCTTCTGCCAGGGAAGGGTCCTAACGAAGAAACACCTCGGAGGAATCTGAGGAAAAGGGAAAAAAGAGCATCTTCGGCCTGGTTCCCTCTGGTGTCCTATGTCCCAGCTCACCAATGAGGAGCTCTCTTCCCTCTACTCTTCTGTTGCTTCTGGCCCCTCTGCACCCACTCATGAGGTTAAGTCCCATTTGTGACTTCATTCCTTTCAAGTTCAGGGGCAGAGGGAGACATGGCTTAAGTGGGGAGGTAGCCAAGAAAGGAGGAGATGGCCAAGGAAATCTGTTCAGTTCAGTTATTAGATTTGTCTGGGTCAGAGATTTGATTCTGAACTTCCCAACAGGCGAAACTAGAAAAGAACATTATCAGTTATGTGGCTCACCATATCCATAAAATTAGATCAAGCTAGTTGCCCAGAATATATCTCTTTCCAACGCTGAATCATGGAAAAATGTTTCCTATGGGACACTGACATAGTTTAAGAGAGTAAGTGTTATCCTCATTATTAGTAAATAAAAGAATGTGTTTCGTAACATTGTTTCTTCAACCCTTCACTGCAAAGCCATTTTAGTAAATGCTATAGAGGTCTGACAAAGCAATGGAGCAGGACACATTTTAAACTTTACCGGGGAAAGCATATAGCAGAGCCTTCAGGCAGAATCCTACAACAATCATCTTCTCAAATGCGCTTTTGGTATGTTTATAGCACCATTTATACTCCTGGGGAATTTCACAACTTCTCTTTGGATATTAATGTGTACCACATAGGGCTGTCACAAGAATTCAACAAGATTACATGTAGAAGATTCTAGGGACATTAGCTCTGAAGGTCAATAAATGGCAGCTAAGGAATCCTGGTTAATTTAGCATTGTTGGTAGGGATGTAGACTGGTACAGCCACTGTTGAAAACAGTATGGAGATTCCTCAAGAAATTCAAAACAGAATTATAATATGATCTAGCAATCCCACTTCTGGGTATATATGCAAAAGAATTAAAATTCTTATCTTGAAGAGATATCTGTACTCCCATGTTCATTACAGCATTATTCACAGTAGCCAGTGTGAGTGTGTGTGTGTGTGTGTGTGTGTGTGTGCATGCGCATTCAGTGGAATATAATTCAGGCATAAAGAAGAAGAAATCCTGTTGTATATGACAACATGGATGAACCTAGAGCACATTACGCTAAGTGAAATAAGCCAGACAGAGAAAGACAAATGCTGCATAGTGTCACTTATATGAGGGGTCTTAAAAAGTTGAATTCATAAAAACAGACAGTGGAATGGTGGTTGCCAGGGGATGGGTGGTGGAGAAACGGGGAGAAGTTGATAAAAGGGTAAAAAACATTCAGTTGTAAATGAATAAGATCATATGATCTAAGGTACAACATGATGACTGTAGTTGATGCCACTCAATCACATAATTGAAATTTTGCCAATAGAGTAGAATTTAAGTATCCATGTCAAAAAAAAAAAAAAAAAAAGAAAAGTAAATATGTGAAGTGAGTGACTGCGGGAATCCTTTCACAATGTATACATATATCAAATCATCATGTTGTACAATTTAAATACATTACAGTTTTGTTTATCAGTTATACCTCGATAAAGGGGGGAAAAAGGAGAAAAGTATGATTGCCAACTTTGATTAGAGGATCTAAGATCAATGGGGTTATGAAGAATCTTGCACAGTTAAAAATTCCTGAATTTCCCGGCCAGTGCGGCTCAGTGATTGAGAGTTGACCCATGAACCAAGAAGTCACGGTTTGATTCCCAGTCAGGGCACACGCCCGGGTTGCGGGCTTGATCCCCAGTAGGGGGCGTGCAGGAGGCAGCTGATCAATGATGTTTCTCTCTCTTCAATGTCTCTGTCTCTCTATCTCTCACCCTCCTCTCTCTCTCTTTCTCTAAATAAATAAATAAAAACATAGTTTTAAAAATTCCTGAATTACTAACCCATTACTAGGAACAGGATAGACACAGTTGATTTCTCCATTGAGTTATGGAATTTCACTTTCTAATATCATAAATTCTGAGTTATTTTAAAATCTTATCCATGTTTTCCCAGTCTTCTGAGTGTTTACTCATTTACATCCTATTTATTCCCTCCTCTCCTGATCACCTTTACTCTTCTGGCTCCTTGGTAGTTAAGTACAATGAAAGGAAAGGCCTGCTCCTAATTAGTGGATTAAATGGCAACCTAATAACACAGATGTCAGTGCATTATTTGGCAGTAAGGCCTAGGAGAAATTTTAAAATCATTTTTCCTCTTTAAACTCAATGAATGCAATAAGGACTTGCTGAGCTACCAGGGAGTGTAACAAGCAGAAACAAAGACAAAGAGCAATGTAGTTTCTGTACTTTAGAATTTTAAGATCTGATGAGAAAGATAAAAACTTATCATTTAGATCAACAACAGAATAAAACGTTGAAATTAAATATAAACCTGAATAGTGTCAACTGGTGTTCATAGAATGAAGAAGAAAAGCTAGGGGTGTAAAGTGTGGGGAGCTGAAAGTACACAAGTGAGAAACAGTAGCTTAAACCCTGTCCTCAGACAACCGGGTCTTTGTTTCTTTCTCTTTTTCAGGGTGGGTCCTTAGTCCAAATTTGCAATGTCCTGAAGTTTTAAAATGGCAGAGTTCACGCTTCAATCAGGAATCATTCTGAATAATCAAAGGTTACTGTATGAAGATAATGTCCCTAACCCAAATCCTCCAAAAAAGGAAGAGAGAAGAAATGTGATTTTAAAAAGCTAAATGAAATTAATAATCATTAAATATTCACAGGAGATTTTGTTAAAGGGGGCAAACTGGAAACCTTCAGTAGCTGAAATTAGAGTGCCCATTTCCAGACAGAAAGCAAATGATATGAGAGACAATGGCTCAATTTAAAGACAGATTTCCAAAAATATTATAGCAAAGAACAACACTGTGAGGGTGAAGGTGTCTTCAGGTTGGTGAGGGATTTGTAAAGGCTGTGTTTCTCTTGCTATATTTTGTACAGAAGTAACTTTCAACATCCTTTCTCATCCTTTCTCAGGTAAAGCCGATTTTTGTCCCAATGGGTACACTGATGCCAAGGGCTTATGTTCAATGGAAGCAAGATCAAGGGATTTTCAATAAAAGCCCTCTTCTGATAGATTCTTCCCCCTTAGGCTTCTTTAATAAGGAAAAGTAGGCAGACTGAAGATAAGGGAAACATTTACAATAGGGTTTCAGTCATGTTTTAAGTCATTCTTTATTATAGTAGGTTCAATAGTGTCCCTCAAAAAGATAGTTCTAAGTCCTAACCCCCAGTCTCTGTGACTGTGACTGTTGAGTACTGAATACGTTCCCCAAAATTCAGATGCTAAAATCCTAACTCCCAATGTGATGGTATTAGGGGGAGCTTTAGGAGGTAATTAGGTCATGAGGGTGTAGCCCTCGTGTATAGGATTAGTGCCCTTATAAAACAGCCTCCACAGAGCTTTATCACCCTCTTTCCACCATGTGAAAGATACAATAGAAGATGGTATTGTATAACCCAGAAGAGGGCCCACTCCAGAATCTGACAATGCTGGTACCCAGATCTTGGACTTTCAGCTTCCAGAACTGTGAGAAGTAAATTTCTGATGTTTATAGTCCACCGAGTCTGCATACTTTGTTAAAGCAACCAGAACTAACTGAGGCAATTACCTTATTTGGATAGAAGGTATTTGCAATTATAATTAAGGGTGGTGGGATGCCCTAAGTCCAATGAGGTGCTGTGCTTACGAGAGAAAAGACGGGAGAAGGCCATATGAGGACAGTAGAGATTGACATAGTGAAGCTACAAACCAAAGACATCCAAGGATTGCTGAGAGTCCTAGGAGACAGGCATGGGGAAGAGGTTCTCTTCAGAGCCTCCAGAAGGAACCAACCCTGCTGACACCTTCATTTCAAAGTTCTGGCCTTCAGCACTGTGAAAGAATAAATTTCTATTCTTTTAAGCTGCTCAGTGTGTGATCACTTGTGATGGCAACCCTAAGTAACTAATATTCTCTATCAAGAATAATAATTAAAAAAAATGACTTTGAACAAAACAGAAAAGCCCATCTACTATATTTTATCTTCCTGTATTCATGAGACTATTCAGAGTGAAAAAGAACTAGTTTTAAAACAACATCAATGTACAAATGCTTTGCTCTAAACATTCTAAGCAAACCTTTATTAATTTTAACTAATTGGAGGGAAGACACTTGTGTAATAATAAAGAATAATGGTAGAATTTTTTCATATACATGTACATTATCAGGTATAGGATTAATACATGTCTAAGAATGACCCTGCTATAATTAACAGACATCCTTCATGGGCTCCAGGAACTACAGAATAAAACTCATATACTTTATTGTGGCCACTAAGCCCCGGTCTTTGTGACCTGGATGCTTCTCTTTTTCCTGATTCATCTCCCACTCTCCTTCAAAGACCCTGTTTATCCAGCAATGTGGAATCACTTGCACATCAATTATTTCCTCCCTGCTTTTGTACTTAATGTTCTCTTTCTCTAAAACTCCTTAGTTAATATCAGTAACTATTTATTTAGCTTCTACTCTTGATTGATCAGTTAAAATGCTAGGTACTTTCCAAACATTATATCATTCATCTAATTTTTAAAACACTGAAATAAATAAGTAAATCTATCTATCTATCTATCTATCTATCTATCTATCTATCTATCTATCTATCTATCTATCTATCTATCATCTATCTATCTATCATCTATCTATCTATCATCTATCTATCTATCTATCTATCTATCTATCTATCTATCTATCTATCTATCATCTATCATCTATCTATCTATCTATAATCTATCATCTATCTATCTATCATCTATCTATCTATCTATATACACACACACACACATATATATGTGTGTGTGTGTGCATATATATGTGTGTGTGTGTATATATAAAATCACTCCTGTTTTAGAGATGGAGAAATAGTCATAGTGGTCAACTAAAATGCCCAAGGTCATATAAGTTAGTAAGTTTTAATATGAATCTATAACTCTCTGATACCAAAGCCCATGCTCACACAATTTCCTCTTTTGAGTTGAGCTCCTACTCATCCTTCAAAACCCAGTCACCTCAGCAAGAAGACTTTCCAACACCTACAGGCAGTTTAGTATTTTTAGGCTGCTATTTATATCTCAATATCACACATATGCTTATATCTAGAAATACATACCCTTGTAATTGCCTAAGGGGGGGGGAGGAAATATACACACACTGGCACACCCACATAAAGTCAACTCTTGTTATTTGTGGGAGCTATGTACAACAAAGTTGCTATGAACACTAAATTAGCAAGTACCGAACCATTGCTCATAGGAGAAACACACACACACACACACACACACACACACACACATTATAGCCTTAAATCCTAAAATAAACTCATCTTTATTTTACAAAAGAGATAATGAGGTTCCTTCCTGTTCATTCACTTGCCCTGCTAATGGGTGTCAGAGTTGGGATTCAACTGGCCCGGAGCCAGAGCGCCTTGCCCTAAACTGCGCTGCCTTGTTCCATCCCTATCGCCAGCTGACTGTGAGCGCCGAAACAACAGGGAGAGCATCACCTAGTTTAACCTCGGCTGGGAACGCTGCTGACAACTTTGTTACTGCTCTGCACATGTCTGGGAATGACTGTAAAAATGCTACGAGTCTTGATTTGAAGGTTACAAATACATTTGATGGTGGAGGCAAATTTATACACAGAATCTGTGAAAAACAAAGATCAATTCTATTAATACAATTTGGTTTACCTACATGGCTTTCTGCATGTATATGGTTATGGGTATCATTCTCTCTTCTTGGTCAGGCTCTATTTACTGGATGTCTGGCTGATGCACACGTGAGACCTGCAGTTGCCAAACAGATTGTCTAGTAAGGAAGTTTCATCAGATCCCTTTTGGGTTTATTCTGGATTTTCTCAAGGAACCAATTGGGACATTGCACATTAATACCTCTAAAATCTATTTGCTCCTGTTTGCATAGAAATCAAGACCTCCCACCTACCTCTTCCTCAGTCTTTCATTAAACGTGATAAAGATATATGAGTTGGAAATAGGGCACTTTCACACTTTCCATTAAATCACCTCTCAGAGCCAATATTGCTTTCTGCTTTCAGAGGTGGCTATGGCTGAGCATCTGGAGTGTCTGAGGATACAACACAGTGTTGAATTGCAGGAGCAGGAAATGTATATATTGCTTTTGGTTATGAGAACTTTGATGGAGCCCTTGGGACCTGCATACCCTCTGTGAAACGAAGCTTATCTTACCTGAAAACAAAAAATTCTGAATAATTCATTAAAATTTACTGATTCTGTCAAGCTAAGTGATCTGTTTAACGGTCCACTGGATTAAGGGAGGGATGCAAGACCTTTGGGAGGTCAAACCTTACACTTCATGCATATTCTAAGATGTTGGGGTATCTTATTTCTTCCATCAGCTTGGCTCTTTGGGATCACCACACCAGCTTAGTCAATGAGACCAATGTAGGTTCAGAGTCAGGGGTGATAAGTCAGGGATAAAAATATCCCAAATGGTTCTTCCAGAGGTGAGATAAACATGTCATTAATCTATTTGCTAATCCCTGCCCCTTTCCTCCTTCCACTCCCACAGCAAACTCCAAACTCTCCCCCCCACACACCAACTATAAAATGCCCTCACTTTGATTCTGTCCCTGTGCGCCTCAAAAAACTGACACACAGAAAGTTCAATAAAAGCTGCGGTGCCTGGTCCCAGGATAGGCAAAGGAGGTGGGAGAAGCTTCACTGCTGAAGGATGGAGCTGGTGACGAGAGAGGAGGAGGTGGAATTATACATCAAGCCAAAATTAACCTTCTGAAAAATGGAAACTGGGAAGCATCAGAAAGACAGCATGAAAGTCACTTTACATCTAAAGCGGCTTCTAAACTAAAGGTTAAGAAGCTCGACTTTGAGGAAATTTTTCCTAAACCCTTTCACTTCCACTCATTAAATCTAAACGCTCAATCATGAGGCAGATCAAAGGAAGTGAGGCGAATAACTGAAGTCTCCTTAAACGGGGTCAGCCTTTGCAAACGGGGTTGATCAGATAGACGGTAGCAGGGAACTTTTATTGTGACAACTGGATTGGCTGGAAAGTCCCATTTGTTACTCATAGTTTTTCATTTCCTTTGCCATTAAGACTTTTTTTTTAATAGTTACCATTTAAAAAAATTTTTTTTGACTCGGCCGGCTGTGGCTTAGCTGTTGAGCATCGACCCAGGATCCAGGAGATGGCGGTTCAGGGCACATGCCCAGGTTCTGGGCTCCATCCCCGGTGGGGGCGTGCAGGAGGCAGCCGATCAATGACTCTCTCATCACTGATGTTTCTATCTCTCTCTCCCTCTCCCTCTCCCTGCCTCTCTCTGAAACCAATAAAGATATATTTAAAAAAAAATTTTGTTTTGGTGGAAGCTGCAGTGCTATTTTCTGCCCTTTTGTTTTGTTAATGTTTTTCTTACTTTTCTTCCCTTATTCAGGCCAGGATATTTTATGAACGTGGTATACTTCATTCTCACTGAACTCTCAATAATAGACTTTAAGGGAAGGGCCAATGTTACACTTTATGTTTTGTTTTAAATACTGAGGTTTTTATTATTATTATTATTATTTTTGAAGTCTCTTTGCAGAAGGCTCCTACCACACTTCTAGTGACTTGAACACTTATGTTTCTTCTGAAAGTACAAATTTCACTCATCCATCTGGTTGCTGTTTACTGTGTGTCAGGCACAGTTCTAGGCTCTGGAAATATAGGCGTGCACAAGACACTCAGAGGCTTGCCTTTGCATAACTTTTATTCTAGTAGGACAGAGTTAATAAACATAAAACACTACTCAGGTCTTGACAAGTGCTACGAAGAAAACTAAAGCATTAAAGAGTTACGGTCACCACAAATGCCATCACCAAGCACAAAAATGTGTAAATGCTACAAACACAAAGGGAAACCCATGGTGCTCCAGGTACTTCTCAGCCTTGATTTCACATTGACTGTAGATTTATTCACTGAATTGTCTTGGGCTCTGCAATTGAATCAGAACATGATCTGCCATTTCCAATGTACAGTAGGTGGCCTCATTTGTGCTCGAATCACATATTATCAGGAACTATTCAGAGACTTCCAGAATCATTTCTTTCAGACCCTTGTCCTTATCTGACCTTGACATACTGAAAGCATTTATGAAGCCTGCGATTTATTCCTTTCTCTTTTAATCTGACTTATTGACTGAACTATTGGTCATACTTGGTTAATCTTTATTTTTAGGCAGAAATCTTTGTGGCTACAAACTGCTGTGATAAAACTTTGAAATGGCTAATCTTTATAGAGAAGATCTTGGGTCATAAGATTTCTTTTCTTTCTTTTTTATCTTAGATTTTCATTCTCTACAACTTGCTTATTATCTAAGGTTTTCATATATTTTTTGCTTCTTGTATAAGGCAGTAGGACACCTGTAATTATTATAAACTTACATTTGAG